>NW_005354174.1:2308126-2368145 GCF_000412655.1 Myotis brandtii
CTCACCGCCCGGACGCCGTAGTCTCCCCCATTTTGTGGGCCCAGCGGGCGGTGTTTTTCCCCCTTTAATCCGAATTCACGGGTTTTCCCTTCGCTTTAATGGCGGCCACAGGGACCAGCTCGCCCTCTCTGCTCGCCCATTGGCCGGCCTGGGGTCACGTGGGCCCGGGCTCCGTGGGGAGGGGGGAGAAGGGAGTGAGGCAGGACACTGAGAGAGCGCCACCTGCCGGGCGCCCGGGCCAGTGTAAGATGACCCGGGCCCTGGCCCTATCTTCCTTCCCCTTCCCTGCTGGGGAGTTGACAGCACGAGAGGGAGGAGGGTTCGCATCGCAAATCTGAGAATTACGTGGAAAGCAGTTTGGATTCTTTGGGAGAGAGAGTGTGGCAGAAACTACAAGGCATTCTCATTCATTTCTGGAGGCCGCTGGGGTGCAGCGCAGAGCCCTGGGCTTGGGAGTCAGACGTCCTGAGATAGGACTCAGCCACTTAAAAGTTGTCATATTGAGAAACATAAGAAACAATATAGCCTTGTGGTCGAGAACCTGGAAGTTAGAGCCGCATTGCCGGGTTTTGAACTTTGACCCAGTCACTTCACCTCTTTGTGTCTCAATTTCCTCATCTGTAAAATGGGGAAAACATACGCCCTACTTCACAGGGTTATTATGATAACTCAGTTAATACACATAAAGCATGATAGCCTAGTGCCTGGCATAATCCATTATTATTGTCATCATTACCTCATGTAGTTATTAAAAGAAGTAAGTGAACCAGTGTATTTAAAGTGCCCACTAGAGTGTAATCTCCGTGAGAACTGGGATTTGTTTTGTTTACCACTCTATCTCTAGTGCCAACAAAAGGTTCCTAGCACACAGTAGGTGCCCCGATATTTGTAAATTTGCAAATGAATGAATGGCAAGAAACAGGAACCTAATAAAATGTTGGTTTCCTTCCCCCAGGAAACACTCAGTTATTGCCTGGGTTACATTTCAATATAGGAGTTCCAAGATTTTTCCTGAGAGTGTTAGAGAGGAAAGAAAGGGGAGGGGGGGAGGGAGAGGGGGGAGAGGAAAGGTGATTCAAAAAGTTAGAAACATCAGTGAGGTAGGACTTACCATAATTTTAAATTATAACTGCCTCTGTAAAATAAATGTCACGTCTTCAGCCACAGTATGAAAAGCATTTCTCATCCATCCATTCATTCATCTAGGGTGGCTAAGAGCCCAGATCTTGAAGCCAAAAGCCTGTAGAAAAAGTTCTTCTACTTACTAGTTGATCTTGGATCAAATTTGACTTTAGATCAAATAAATTTTTTTCTCAAATAAATTTCTCTTACTCTCAGTTTTCTCATTGTAAAATGGGGATAATAAAAGTACTTTTCTCCTAAAGTGTCCAGTGACTGAAACAGTGTAAGTATAGGGCTTGCCACTGTGCTTAATAAATGTTAGCTATTAATATACTTTTAAAATCTTTATTCAGCACTGTGTGCTCAACTGATTGTGCTGCTGCTCTGTGCTAGGCCTAGGATGCAAATATGAATAAGATACTTGCCTGTCCCTCAAGATTCCTGAAGAGAGGCAATAAAGGAACCATTCCCCACAGCGTACGATAAAATACGATGGAAATAATTGCCTGAATAAGGTATGTATCAACTATGGCACAATAAGAGCGCTGGAGGAGGAGCATCAAAGTCAGAGAAGGCGTCTCAAAATAGGTAGCATTTGAAATCAGATTTAAAGGCTAAAATGAATTCTTATAAAGCCCTTTGAAGCAGTTAAATCTTATTAAACCCAATTCAGATCTAAAGGCCACATATCAAAGTCAATTATACAACCAGGACTAATTCAATCCAGGAGCTCAAATCAACTAAGGTCCGAATCCTTCTAAGTGAGTGCCAGCACCCGGAGACAGCAATCCCCACACCCAACAAGGTAAGAGCCTCTGCTCACTTTCCCGGGGAGAACCCGCACACCTTTGTTCTCACTGCTTTTGTCACTCTGAAATGTCCTCTCTCACCTCTCATTTTGTCCAATACATAGCATCCTCTTTAGAAGTCTGCTCTCCATTGCCCCCTCCCCCAACTTGAGCACTTTTTCAGGACTCCAGAGGCAGGTAGAATCTGCCTAAAACCTACCAGGTGCAAAGTAACATTTGATTGACCTTTCATGTGAATGTCAATCTTCTCAAAGAGAAGAGGGAGATAGGAGACAAGAAGGGAGGAAGATCCAGAGGAAAAATATGAGAGGGTCACAGAAAGGAACAGGTCAGAGAGAGACAGAGGGAAAAAGAGAGAGAGAGAGGTGAAAAAGCAGGAGAGATTGAGACAGAGAATGGAGCAGCCAAGTGGAGGAGAGGGACCCCAACTGTGAGGGGAATGGAACATGCTGGGGGGTGGGGGTGAGGAGCAGAGGAGAGAACAAAGTCAGCAACACAGAACGCGTCAGTAACCACCTACCTTCTCTTTCAATGACATTTTGAATGAGTAATGGAAATAAATCAAAACAGCATATGCACATTGTCAAAAGTTTGGAAGATACAGAAAAGTGTAAAGATAGTTTTTTAAAATGTACATTACAAAACACACACACATAAACATCACCACCTTTTAACATTTTGATGTATTTCTTTCCAGACTTTTCCATATATATCCCTACATGGTTGAAGTTGTACTATATATATATATGCTACTACACATATTTACTGGCCATCTAGTATGTGTCAGGTCATGTATGGACAAGGCATAGGACACACAGGAAGCTCATAATCTTGCTAGATATACCATTGGATGGTTGGACCAACTGGAGTCAAAACACCACGCCTGCCAGCTCCCTAACTTCCCTTTACTCATTTGTACAATGTGTATGTAATAATAGCACCTAAATGTTAGAGTTGTCGCGACAATTAAAAGAGATAATCCAAGTAACATAGAATAGCCAAGTTAAGGTGAATCTTAGATGTTGCTTTGGGTCAATAATCACCTATTATCCTCAACTCTTTGAAATATGGATTTGCTCAGTGATCTCAAACTGTTCTTTAACTCCTTCAGCCTCTTTAGGATTCCATGCTGAATGCGATAGGGGGGCACCTACCTTCCAAGAAGGGTGACACAGCTACATCACCTGAGACAGAGAACGTCCAGGAAGACTAACGCTCCCCACCTGGTTCTGAAAAGTCCCGGGGTCTACAGCAGCACTGTCCAGTAGAAATATAATGAGAGCTAAAGAAATAATTTAAAGTTTCTTGGTAACCACATTAAAAAATATTTTTAAAATAGGTGAAGTTAATTTTAATTATATATCATATTTATTCCAATATAACAGAAACATCATTTCACATGAGGACCATATAAAACATTATTGAGATAGTTTGCCTTTTTTTTTTTTAACTAAACCTTTAAAATCTGTATGTTTACTTATAGAACATTTCCAATTTGGGTCAACCGTATTTCAAGTACCCTATAGCCACATGTGGCTAGTGGCAACTGTGTTAGATAATACAAGTCTAGAGTCGAAAGCTGAAGGCTAAGGACCAATTAAGCTGTGGAGTGAGTGGTCGTGAGCCTGGGGACGATATTGATTTTCTTTAAGGTCACCTTAATGGCTTGATGCTGTACTTAATTCAATAGAGAAAAAAAGGCTGAGGAGTTGCAAGCCATTTTGTTTAGTGAATGTACAGACACTACTTTGTTGAATATAGAAATAAACCAAGTAAATTAGCAAGTTGGGACAAATAAGAAAACATTTCAGCCCTAAGCATCAAATATCCTGAATTGACTTGAAAGTTGCCCTGACGTGCATTTTTCTTAGTCGTGTAGCATCTACTCTCAACATCAAGTTTATTTCTTGATAAATATTTTATTTTAAAAATTAAATTTGAAGTCAATTTCCCCTAACTTCCTCACTTTGAAATTTGGTTTGTAAACCTTAAGCAAATCAGATGTCCCCCTCCCCCTAATTTTATTCTACTTGAGCTGGTCATTTGACCACTCTGGGTCAAACATAATGAAGATATTGAATTAAGTGCTATGATTTAATACCTAATATGTAACATTTAATATATGTCAGGCACTTTGCATCAATTATCATCGCTGCCATAAGCTTCAGAGGTAAATACTATATTATCCCAATTTTCCAGATTGGGATGCTGAGGTGTAGAGAGCAACTTGCTCAAGGCCAAAGATGTCTGTAAAGCGTGCTAAGGGAGCCTAACCTATGGTGAGGGGCTCCAGAGAAACTTCCTGGAGAGAGAGTTGAAACTAAATCTTGAAGAATGAATTGGGTTGACTTAGAAGATTCAGTTGAGAGGGGAGGGAGAGGGCCAGAAGGAAGGGTAGAACTGAAAAGCTTGGTGTCAATAATAAAAGATTTGGCTAAAAAAGTAACCCCAAGGCCAAATCATGAAGATTTGGATTTCATCCAGAAGAGAGTGCGCACCCATTGAGAAAAACTTTAAACATGAGAGTGCCCAGCTAAGATTTGTTTTTAGAAACAAGATGCCAGGAGACTCGTTGGGGGCCCTGTGGTAATCCCGGCAGGAAGTGAAGAGGCCTGAACTAATTAAGAGGAGCTGATCTAAAAACCTCCTTTCTGTTTTGAATTTATTCCCTCTATCAAGGCATTAGCAAGGAAGATAGGGAAGTAGAGGAAATCGCTTTTGCAAAATGCTGAGCATTCCTTTCTTACTGAGCAGACGATTTTTTTCAGAGTAGCCAAAGCTGGCAGAGGAGACCAGTGCAGCTCTTTGAACCTACACCTCCTGCTAAAAAGTTCCCAGAGGACTTTGGTCTCACAGGACAATTATCCCTGCACACAAACCAGTTTGCAATTTTATTGTTCTCTTCCCCCAAGAACAGGTTCAAAGGCGTTCAAAATATGTGACCAGCCAAGAAAATAGGAAGATTACTCTAGAATCTCTTGGTTCTACCATGAGTATATAAAGGAGTCAATAGTAATACAGAGGAAGGCAACAGAGTTGTATACCATTTGTACCACTGGCTTTGACATCCATTCACTCACTTCATACCTACTGGTATTTAATATGAACAAGATCCTGTGCTAGGTGCTATGATGATGAGGCAATACACAACAGTGACTCAGAAACAGATCTGACCCTCAAGAAGCTATTAGTTCTCAGACAATAAGACATGCACTAGATTACGATGTTATGTTGAAAATGCCTAAAATGGGTATGAGTCAAATGCTGTGAACTGAAGACAATGGTGCTAACCCAGGTAACAAAGACCAAAAAGTTAGTGGAGAAAAACTTTTGCATTTAAAGTGTATAATAATTGCCCTAACCGGTTTGGCTCAGTGGATAGAGCATTGTCCTGGGGACTGAAAGGTCCCAGGTTCGATTCCAGTCAAGGGCATGTACCTTGGTTGTGGGCACAACCTCAGTGGGGGGTGTGCAGGAGGCAGCTGATCAATGTTTCTCTCTCATTGATGTTTCTAACTATCCCTCCCCCTTCCTCTCTGTAAAAAATCAATAAAATATATATATTTTTAAAAAGTGTATAATAATTGATGTATAAGATTTGGACTTGCAGAGATTTGGAGAAGAGTAGTTGTAGGCCACTGTTTCCTGAAGTGGAGTTTGAGGATAAGGTTCTGAAGGATGTTACTGGAATTCCACATGTAAAAGGATTCTTGGCTGTACTGGTAATTTGCCTATTTGTTCTTAGATTAATTTAAGGATTCTTGGTTGTACTGGTAATTTGCCTATTTGTTCTTAGATTAATTTCCTTCTCTCCCTCTGCCCTGTTCTGTACTGCAAGAGGTTGCTCTTGCAAAGGACATTTCTCAGGCTCTCCTATGGTTTGGTTTGGCCCATGGAGGCAAGGGAAGCAAACGAGGGACCATGGAGGTCTTTCCTTCTCCCTTGCTTCAGGCAGTATCTCCAGTAATGGCTGCATCTTCTTTGTGGCTCCAACTGTAAGCCAGACAAGTCCCCCTCTGCTGGGCGATCCTAGCTCTTAGGCTGGTGTCTTTATCATCTATTGCCGCATAATAAATTACCTTGAAACTTCACAGCTTAAAACAACAAAAATTTTATTATCTCACACAGTTCCTGAGGTTTAGTAATCTGAGAGTGGCTTAGCCAGGTGGTTCTGGCTCAGGGCCTCTCATGAGGTTACAGTCAAGATATTGGCTGGAGCTGCAGTCATCTCAAGGCCAGAGTAGAGCTGAAGAATTCACTTCCACATTCACTCACATGGTTGTTGGCAGAACACAGTTCCTAGCTGGCCTGAGACGTAAGTATTCTGCCTGGTGGTCTTCTCCTTAGAGGTGCATTCAACATGGCAGCTTGCTTCTCCAACAGGGGGTTATTCAAGAGATAGAGCTAGAGATAGAAACAGAGATAGAGATACCAGAATGGAAGCTGCAGCCTTTTTAATAACCTAATCTTCACAAATAACATACTGTCACTTCTGCCACATGCTGTTGGTCATTCAGACCAACTGTGCTACTTGTGGGAGGAGCCTACACAAGGGTGTGAATACCAAGAGGCAAGGATAACTGAGGGCTCTCTTGGAGGCTGGCTACCACAGTCCTTCCTCTGATCCCGTGATTCATATCTCTCCCATATGCAAAATACACTCACTTCCTCCCAAAGTCACCAGAAGTCTCATCTCATGAAGTCCAGCATCTCATCATCGAAATCAGGTGCAGGTGCAGTTGACTTCCTTCAGTATAGCTCTTTGAGTACAGTTTCTCTCCCCCTGGAAAAAAAAACAAAACTATTTGTCCCTCCATGCACCCAACATACAATGGTGAGATAGTAACAGGGTAACTGCTATAGACATTCCCGTGCAAAAAGAGGGGAAATAGCAGGCACAAAGGAGTCACTGGCCCATTTATTTCTGAAACCCAGCTGAGCAAACATTGAAAGTTTCTTGATTAAGTCGCAAGGCCTGGGAATAATTTTCCTGGTTCTCAGAGCCATGTTCTAGGGATCAAGCCCACAACATGGGCATGTACCCTTGACTGGGATTGAACCGGGGACCCTTCAGTTCACTGAGCCAAACCAGCTAGGGCTGGACAATTTTTTAAAAAATTGATTTCAGAGAGGAAGGGAGAAGGAGAGAGAGATAGAAACATCAATGATGAGAGAGAACCATCCATCGGCTGCCTCCTGCACACCCCCCACTGGGAATCAAGCCCAAAACCAGGGCATGTGCCCTGACCGGGAATTGAACCAGGACCTCTGTTCATAGGTCGACGCTCAACCACTGAACCACGCTGGCTGGGTGGGCTGGACAATGTTTTATCGTCAGTACCCTGGATGTGATCTTTGCTCAGAATTTATATCTTAATTTTAGCATTGTTTGCCATTTGGAGAGGCTGAGAATTTTCAAACCCAGAAAATTATGTCTCCGTTTTGTTTTACAGTTCTCCCTTTAGTTTACCTCTCTCCTCTCACGTTTTACTATAAGCAACAAGAAGAAACCTTTGCTTGAAAATCTCCATAGCTAGATCACCCAGTTCATTAGATACATTTTCTACCTTTCAGTTACTGCAGGCAACAGTGTTGCTAAACTTTCTGCTACTGTATAATAAGGATCCCCTTTCCTCCAGTTTCCAATAACATGACCTCATTTTCTTGCAAACCTTCACCTGCAGCAATATTAAAGGTCAAGATACTTCTATTAACAGTTTATTCAGAGTATTTTAGACTTTCACCAACACTCTCCCCAAAGCCCACTGCCCATTTTAGGATTTTTGTTACAGCAGAATCCCACTTCCAGGTACCAACACCTATATTAGTTATCTATTGCTGTGGGTCACATTATTCTGAAACTTATCAGTTTACAACAACAAATATTTATTTTCTCACACAGTTTCTGAGGATCAGGAATCTAAGACCTGGCTTAGTGAGAGGACTCTGGTACAAGATTTCTCATGAGGTTGCAGTCAAGATGTCAGCCAGAGCTGGAGTTATCTCAAGGCTTAACAGTAGCTGGAGAGCTTACCGCCAAAAATATGTTACCACAACTAGACAACACTGCCTCCTCTAGTCCTAGAGCCCTAGGGTAGCATCTCCTTCATATTTCTCACTTCTGGGTTGTCTCACCATCCTACCTTTTTAATTCCTCCAAAAAATTTAAAACTAGTGTCTCATATTATATTCCCTGGCATAGGTGCTATTTTCTGTTCTGGATCCTGACTCATGTAAGTCTTGTGTGGAAAAAGCTATTGTTTGTGAGAAAAAAAAATTTCTTTACTGTAGGACTTCTCAGAGCTTTTAGTATACTAATATGTAAATCTCTGAGGAATCTACAGTATGCAGCATTTCCAAAACTTTTTTGACCTGTTTTCGGGTTGTTTTTATATGCACCTAATAGCTAGCATGCATAAGCCATGCATTAGAAACTATGAGTATGTGAAGGAAAGCAGTAGAAAATCTGGTATATAAGAGGATAGAGGATGAATCATATAGGGCAAAGTATTTGAACTCTATCCTGTAGGCAGTAGGGAGTCATTGAAGGTTGTCTCCTGTTGGGTGAAAAGTTAGAATTGTTGAGCTAAACTGTTTAATCATTGTAATATACATTTCAATTACTAAAAGGACTTATATTCTTTTCACAGGGACAATCTCAACCTTTATATAGTTCTCCTCTGTAAGACTATTCTAAAGGTAAAGTACTGCCCTCTCCCTCAGTGACTTGCCAAACAGAGGCAGTGTGGTGTATAAACTTTGGCATTAAAGATTTGTATCCTGAATTTGCTAGCTGTATGACCTAACTTTTCTAAGCCTCTGTCCACAAGAGTAATGTAAGCAGAAAAGAAGAGACACAAAATGGCATATATACTCCGATTAAACTACGTAAAACTGTATGTATGTATATAACGTAGTGCAGTGGGAATCAGAAGAGCTGAGTTCTAGTTATGACAGACTTCACTTGGCTAGGTATCAGTACCTGAGCAATTTACCTGCTTGCTCTCAGTTTTCTCATTTGTGAAATGAAGGAATTAGTTGAGAACGATTCCAAGGGCATTCTCAGTGCTAAAGTTTACTGATTCCATAGTTCAAAGATTTTGAGTGACATAAATAGTTTACTGTTGATTACCTTCTTCCAAGTTGTTCATGTTAATAAAGATGTTAAAAGGACACTGCATGTCTTCAGTAAGACACAGGGGAGAAATTATATTAGTCAATAAGATTTAGTGACAGATAAGCATACTATTTTCCTTAAGCCTTACTTAAAAAAGAAAAAGGCAATCGGAAGTCACTGAAGGTTTTGGAGTAGAAAAGTGACACGATAAAAGCAGCATTTTAAACCTGAAAACAAGAGAGAATGAACTCAGAATGACCCATTAGAACAGTGGTTCTCAACCTTCCTAATGCCGTGACCCTTTAATACAGTTCCTCATGTTGTGGTGACCCCCAACCATAAAATTATTTTCATTGCTACTTCATAACTGTAATTTTGCTACTGTTATGAATCGTAATGTAAATATCTGATATGCAGGATGTATTTTCATTGTTCGTGACCCACAGGTTGAGAACCGCTGCATTAGAAGGTGACTGACAATAAAGTAGGCATGTGGAAGTGAAGGCTTGAACTTGGAAGGGGGCAGTCATTTCTTCATTTATTTATTTGTTATTTATGGCCCCTCACTGTGCTAAGTGCAGGGGCAGGGGAGATACTCTGAATACACAACCATTCTCCAACCCCTTCCCCAATTTAATTTTCTTCATAGAATTTACGATTCCCTGAAATTTATTTGCATTTTGTTTATTTATTATTTTATTGTCTGTCTCACCTTCCACAATCCATTTCATGAAGGCAGACAATACCACGTATACAAGAACTCAATCAATACTTGCTGAATGAAAGAATAAATGAAAATTATATTGAATCTTATAGAGAGACTCAAACATCTTTTCTGATACATTTTTATGGCTTTGTACCTTCAGGCTATTTTAACACCAAAAGCCTTTACAGCTCCTCCTGCTGTGTTCATGATAAAATTAACTTAAGAATTATTCCTATGACTGCCCTCCCTCCTTTCAGCCTACTACCAAAGTATTTCCCCATAAATTGTATTCCTTCTGTTCAGAAATCCTTGTCTCTGATACAGATGAAGCTAGAAGATGATTATCCTTTCTGAATGATCTATACCTAGATAGTTGTTCATTAATTTAATACAATGGTTAAATACTCATTCCTTACAGCTTCAGTTCACAAACCTGGTTTAAAGGTAAATGACCTGTTGGGGGATGGGACAGAGGTGAGGGTCAGAGCCATGGGTGAGAGCTCACAAGGACAACAATTAGCTTTAAAACTGCTCAACTCAGCCATGGGCTCCAACACCCCTCCCACTGGGCAATGCTTGAATCTGCTTTCCTTAAAAACAATAGCATTTCACTTTTTTTCTTTAGCGCCTTTATCAGCATTTTACATTTGTTGAGCACTTAAAAGTTTACACAATGCTTTGACCCCCATGATCTTACTTACATTTTACTAATCTCTTTATTCTCAGATTATTGCTCCCCTCCCCACCCTCCAGGAGAAATAAGGGGAAAACTAGAGGAACAGATGTGGGAAAAGAAGGTTTGTAGACAGTGAATTATAAACTGACTAAATGCTAACACCATAATCATGATGAGACCAAAGCTGTTTGATTGGCTTGGTTTCTTCACTCTGGATAGGTTGATTTATTACTTCCCAAGAGCTGTCTTTGTCCTTTGTCCTCTGCTGTCTGGTTCATCTATAATTAGTTGTGCTGCAAGGTTCATTCTACTCCAAAGTGAATGTAGGTCCCACTTGTGTCTCAGTCAGTTGGTACCTGACTCTGTCTTCCTTGCAAGCTGGACACTGGCAGCTCCTCATCTCCTACCCCGCCCCTCCCTCCGCCCCCCCTTAATCTCTCTGTTAGCTTGGCCATATCGCCTGTGCAGGGCCTTTTGCTGACTAAGAAATAAATTATTTTTCCTTTTGTTCTAACATCACTCTTCCAAATTCCTTTCCCTAATTACCTGACCTCAGATTATTTCTACTTTTTCTTCTTGTTATTGTTGTTTTTCTGATACTTCCTGCAATTGCACTTGTTGATTCTCTTTTTATCTTGTGTGTTGTGGGCGGCTGATAATCTGTTCTGTCCCCATTATCTCAGGTTAACAATTCCACCCACTTTCTTGGATATTAATCACTCAGGTGCCCTGGGGAACTGTGACTTCTCAAAGTCATCTCATTACATTTTTACCAAGGCCAGCTCAATACCTTAGGGACCCTGGTAATAATAAAATAATAACAATTGCCATTATTGAGCATTTACTAACATGTAGTGCCAGGCAATTTACAGAAGTGATTTTATTGAATCCCCCACACAACCCAGTGAGGTAAAAATGGAGGAGGTGGATCAACAGGGGCTTTATTTGCATGACTGGAAATTAAACCACATACTAAAGATAGTTACCGGATATGGTGGGGTATATGACTAGCCCTATACACTAAGATTCCCAAGCTCTCAAGAAAGACTTTATAGAGATTATACCATATGTAGAAAAAACTAACCCTGAGTGGGGAGAGAAGTGAGTCCTGGCATACATTTACTAAATCTAGAGATGGAAAATCAAACTCATAGCATTTCTTATGGAGATCGGTTATACTGGTGGCCTCCAAGCAATCATCCTCCCAGCATTCACACCCATATGCAATCCCTCCCATTGAATCATGGCTAGGCCTGTGATTGTTTTGTTTTTTATATACTTTTATTGATTTCAAGAGGAAGGGAGAGAGAGAGAGAGAAATATCGATGAGAGAATATCATTGATTGGCTGCCTCCTGCACACCCTACAATGGGGATCGAGTCCACAACCCGGGTGTGTGCCCTGACCAGGAATCGAACTGTGACCTCCTGGTTCATAGGTCGACGCTCAACCACTGAGCTACGCTGGCCAGGCTGTGACTTGTTTTAAGGAACAGAATATGGCAGAAGAGGACCGAGCAAGATGGCAGCATAGGTAAACACCGGAGACTGCTGCCGCAAACAACCACTTCAAAAATACAACTAAGCCCTGACCGGTTTGGCTCAGTGGATAGAGCGTCGGCCTGCGGACTCAAGGGTCCCAGGATCGATTCCGAAATCAACCCTATTCATCTGCTATCCTCTGTATTATCTAGGCCAATTTCCCCTTCTCTATCTTGCTGTGCTCCAGAACTATTTTTAAAAGCTATAAATGTTTCTGGTGAAAGAACAAACCCACCAATTACTCAATGTGCTCTCTGCTGATTGGTTATCTGACGTTCATTGGACAAACTACTTAAGGGAAGGGAGTTGGGGTCAGATTAATCATGGTTCCATTCAATTAAGCAACAGGTGGCCATCAAAGCACTCTGAGGGCTCTACTACCCCAAGGAACTAGGGGAAAGAAACGCATTATCAATGTTTCTTCCATTGCAAGTTTATTCGGTTAAAAAAGAGAAAACAGCCTGGCCGGTGTGGTTCAGTGGTTGACCTATGAACCAGGAGCTCAAGGTTTGATTCCCGGTCAGGGCACACGTCCGGGTTGTGGGCTCGATCCCCAGTAGAGGACGTGCAGAAGGCAGCCGATCAATGATTCTCTTTTGTTACTGATGTTTCTACCTCTCTCTCCCTCTTCCTCCCCCTCTGAAATCAATTTAAAAATCTTTTTTTAAAAAAGAGAGAGAAAACACAAGTCACTTAAGTCCCACTGTCACCAAACAAAGACTTAATACCTAAATTAATTACAGTTGCGGCCTCTCCCAGGAATGGAATCTTAAACCAGTCCACCAGGAATTACCTGGTCACCACTAATAAGGTAGTCTGCCTGACAGACCCCTGCTGTCCCCTAAAGGAAGGTGACCGTGCCACAACCAATCCCCTTTTTGCCTGGCCAGCTCCCTTCTGTCTATAGAAGTCTTCCATTTTGTACAGCTCCTTAGAGCTCCTCTCTGACTAAATGGGATGCTGCCTGATTCATTAAGAGATGAATAAAGCCAGTAAGATTTTTAAAATGTACTCAGTTCAATTTTGTTTTTTAGTACTTCTATCATTTGGATTTCAGATTATTTCTGAATTCTCAAATTATAAAAATAAAATCATGATGAACATATTGAATATAAATCTTTAGACACATTTAAAATATTTTTTTTTATTGATTTCAGAAAGGAAAGGAGAGTAAGAAAGAGAGAGAAACAATGATGAGAGAGAATCATTGACTGGCTGCCTCCTGCACACCTTCCTCTGGGGATAGAGCCTGAAACCTGGGCATTTGCCCTGACTGGGAATTGAACCATGACCTCCTGTTCATAGGTCAATATTCAACCACTGAGCCATGCCAGCCGGGACAGACAAATTCTTAATAATTTCTACAGGATATTTCCAGAAATGGTCAAAAGGAAATAGGGTTTTGACACATTCTGCCCTTCAAAGTCTATTTATGGTACTTTTTATAATTGTCAATTTTATATGTAAAAGATAATCTTACTTTTAATTTCCATTTCTTTATTAGGGGATTTCACTTTTTTCTCATGTTCATTGTACATCTATAGGGATTTACAATGACTCCTTGGGATATTTAGGAAAAGGCTTTCTATAGTGCACTATAGCAGTAGCAGGTCAATCAGACAAATTTGTCATCTAACTGAACTATAAAGCTTGTCACTGAGCAGGAAGACCCATTATAGCAGCTATTACTAATCATTTGGACCAATATACATTTGTAATCTAAATTTGTCATTTAAGAAAGAGCAGCCATCATTTTAGATGCTGAAATCAATAAGATTAATGCCTTATAGTGCTAGCTTCTGGCTTTGGGACCAATTTTACCGACTCAGCTCCTTTGTGATCAAAACGAAATTTGACAGATGTTTGCTGGAAGCCGGTCCATCCTTGCTGCTTGACACAGTCGCTGCAGGGAAGAAACATCTGCACAGCATATGTTTCAAGGGACCTGGCATATATAGCATATTGTTCTTAATATGTTTGCTCTCCTTAGTGCCATGTGTTTTAACCAAGGTCACCTCTCCGAGAAAGGTTGTTTCCCCAGGTGGGGATTTTTCCCTGAGGTTAGGGAGGGGATACAACCCCTTAATTAAGTGCCAGGCGGGTAGTTAAGCTACATAATCTTTACTCCCTGGAATGGAGATAAGAAACGCCCTAACCTTTGTAATAGAAATTGACAGGATTAAAATCGGCTGGTATAAATATAGATGTAACAAGACAATAAACATCAGATCCTGATCAGTTCCTAACCAGAACTCCGACCAGAACTTTGGCTGGAGATCCTGGCTAGAGGTCCTGACTAGGCTGCTGATCAACTGAAGGCTGTCTCCGTGTCATTCCTTCTTCGCCGACTCCGTCCACACCTTTGGGGACCCCTGGACCCGCTGGGGTTGGACCCCAACAAGTTAATATGTCAAAAAATGCAAAAAAAAGTTAGCTTCTCTTATGATCAGAAGAAAGGTTTTTTTTTTATCCTTTTTCATTTTTTAAATAAAGGACAGTTTGTTTTCCTAAAAAAAAAAAAAAAAGAATATGGCAGAAGAAACACTGTGTCTGCTCTAGACCTAAGCCTTAAGAATGTTTGGCAGCTTCCACATCTATGCTTTCAGGAAGCCTAACCCACCATTTGATAACTCCACACGGAGGAGGAAAGCCCTGGGACTGCACAGTGAGAAAGAGGGACCTTGCCTTGTCAGTATCCCAGCTGAGGCTGCCCTTCCAGACATCCCTGGCACAGAATCAGACACATGGGGGAAGCCATCCTGGAAATTCCAGCCGCAGCTGCCAACTGGCTGCAGCCACGTGAACAACCCAAATGAGTCCAGCAAAACTGACCAGCCGAGCACCAATCTATCAACCCACACAATTATGAGAAAGAAAAAAAAAAGATTGTTTTAAGCCACTCAATTTTGGAGTGGTTTATTAAGCAGTAATAGATACCAAAACACTACTAATATTAATAATGCTAAAGGTTATGGTTGGTTTGGAGTCCACGAGGTAATATTAGGTCAAGAGGCTTAAGAATACCAGAATCCTACCTTAAACCACATATAACCCCTGCTTCAAGGTCTAGAGGGAGAAATATACACAGGAGACAGTGGCAAGGAAAACAAATAACACTTGAACTTTGGCTAGGCTTGTACTCTCTGATAAGGTGGTCTGAGGTCACAAGCCTAGAGCTGGAGGCTCACGGGGCCTTTTCCAGGGGTAAAATTAAAAATATTTAACCACCAGGACAGCCAAGACTCCGCCCAATCAAAATACATACTGACTGAGCCAGGCCGTCCCTTCACAGCGTAACTACAACTTGGCTGTTCCCTCTCTCTGAGCCTGAGGGCCCGCCGAGTGGGAGTGTCACTCAGGCCCCGGGGACAAAGAGTGAAGAACCCGGAAGGATCCATCCCCATGCGTGATCCAAGCACAGCGTGCGTGCTCCTGACTGCTAGGGAAAATGGCCCGGTCAATGTCTTTGAATCTAAACAACCAGATTAGATATTCCTCCCCTGCGTGGGATGGTGATAAGGAAGAAACTGTGGAGTGTCCCCTTCCCTAGACCCTTTCCATATCAGCTCATTTAATCCTCACAGAAACTCTGAAAGGTAGAGCTTCTCCTTCCTATATTACCCAGAGGAAGTTAAATATGACAGAGGTTAAGTAACTTGTGTGCAGGCACACAGTGTTAGGAACTACAGACCGGGGTGGGGGGGTCAATAAGGAGAGTTGGTTTTTGAGGGTGGCAAACTGGGAAGCCACTCACGTCGCCATCTCAGTTGTTTTTTGTTCAGGTGGAAAACAAAGTCAAATGAGTGTTGTACCGTTAGAGGCCCCCAAAGACACAGGGCCCAGTGTCAGTCTTTTTTGTGGCTTGATTATGGAACAGGTGGGAGGAAGCCATCTCTCTCGCTTCAGCAGCGAAGAGGCTGCACGCCAGCTGTGGTTGGTGAAATGAGTCAGTGAATAGCCACACAGAAATGCATGTGAGACCCCCCTCGTCCCCCCGCTCCCCATCATCCTTCAGAGATACAGAAGGGACCAGAGGTTCCAATGATCTCCTGGTGGAGGCTGCTACTCTCCGCACTATACTCTCACACGAGAGCGGCCTGGAGAAATGGGTGTTACACAAACGTGACATCTCTGACAGAAAACTCTATTTGTCCCAACCCCCACATTCTCCATTCAAGTTCCCAGAAGTTTGCGATTCTCCAAGAAAGACCTTTCCAGGCAAGGCTTACTCAACTGGTTTTCAGTAGAATGAGATTAATTTTGTTTTGGTTTTTGTTTCTTTTTAAAAAATATATTTTTTTATGATTGATTTCAGAGAGGAAGGGAGAGGGGGAGAGAGATAGAAAACATCAATGATGAGAGAGAATCATTGATCGACTGCCTCCTGCACGCCCCACACTGGGGATAGAGCCCACAACCCAGGCATGTGCCCTGATTGGGAATCGAAACATGACCTCCTGATTCATAGGTTGACACTCAACCACTGAGCCATGCAACCGGCAGTTTTCCATTTCTTTAAACTTGGATGGCCATTTTCATTCCACCCCAGGCTGGTGTATAAAGGCCAGTCATGAACCACCCACCTGTTTCCATACACACTTCGCCTGCTGCTTCTTTCTCTCCTCATCCTGGATTCTCAGCCTTCTATGCTAATTTGATATCTGCAACCCCTTCTTTGTGTCAACCCCACTTCTCCACAGCCTCCACTTTCTCCTTCGGGTTGCTTGGACTTGTACCTCTCGCCCAGTTTTCAGCTGCACTAACTCCTCTGGTGTGGTATCTTCTATACATTTTTTTTAAATCCTCACTCAAGGATATGTTTTTATTGATTTTAGAGAGGGAGGAAGGGGGAGAGAGAGAGAGAGAGAGAGAGAGAGAGAGAGAGAAGAGAGAGAGAGAGAGAAAGAGAGAGAGATATCAATGTGAAAGAGAAACATTGATCAGTTGTGTCCTGCATGCTCCCCTACCGGGGATCGAACCTGCAACTTTTTGGTGTTCAGAATGATGCTTCAACCAACTGAGCTATCCAGCCAAATCATGATATCTTTTATTGACTTAGCTGAGAATCTTCATACTAAGTCCCAGTATTGCAGAATTCTACCAGCCAACTGCACCTGGGTGGCATGTATTGTCCATCTTGGTGCCTTTGTCCCGCATGCTCCCCTACTGGGGATCGAACCTGCAACTTTTTGGTGTTCAGAATGATGCTTCAACCAACTGAGCTATCCAGCCAGATCTTGATATCTTTTATTGACTTAGCTGAGAATCTTCATACTAAGTCCCAGTATTGCAGAATTCTACCAGCCAACTGCACCTGGGTGGCATGTATTGTCCATCTTGGTGCCTTGAGAAAGAAAAATACCTGACAAAAACAATGGCACAGGAGAGGGAAGAGTTGCTTTTAACCTACACTTACTTGCTGGCACTGCCAGCCAAATTCATACCTGCCAGCCTCTGCACTCCCTTCCTTCTGGCTCCAAGAGATTTAGGAAAGATAAAAAATCCTTGGTTACAACAACTTCAGGAAACTCTTTGGCAATATCTACTAAAACTGAACATATGCATACACTTTACTGAACAATTCAACTCCTAGATACATACCCACCAGAAATGTACACATATGTTCACCAAAAGACATGTACAAGAATGTTCATAGCAGGACTATTCATAATCACTAGAAACTGGAAGCAATCCAAATGTCCAACAGCAGAACATATAAAAATTAATATATTCATATGATACACTATATAACAATGCAAAGCAGACTACTGCTATGCACAACAGCGTGGATAAATCATACAAATACAATGTTGACCAGAAAAAAAGTCACACATAAAAGAATACATAATATATATTCCATTTATATGAAATTCTAAAATAGGCAAAACTAATCAACGTTGTTAAAAGTCAGAATAGTGGTTACCATATGGGGAGTGGTGACCAGGTGAGGACATGAGAGGATTGGATACTGATAATGTTTTGTTTCTTAATCTGGATACTGATTAAACTAGTGTGTTCACTTTGCAAAAATGCATCCAGCTGTACACTTGTGATTCATATATTTTCCTATATGTGGTACATGTGAATGAAGTGAATGACAGAAAGAAAAATTTCCTTGCTGACTCCTGAAAATGTTGTGATAAAGGACACTCATGGTCAGGGCTGGGTAAATAGGTTTTCTTGTGTTCCTCCTTGTCATTTTGGAAAATCTAGCAATTCCTATGAAACTATAAAACCTAGAGCTTCCTCTGCTATAATGGAGACATTTCCCTACTCCCCACCTCCATCATGGTATTTGGCAGGACATGATCAGTGGTATGGCACACAGTCAACACAAAATATAGGTCTCCATCTCTTGGTTTCCAGGTGGAATAGAAGGAACATCGCTGTGGGCCTAGCTCTGAGAACGATTCAGGGGGTGTTCTGGGACAAGTTAGTCAGATTGGCTGGATGAGATGGCTTGCAGGCTGCAGAGCACGGGGCCACTGCTAATCTGGACACTGTCAAGGGTTGCAGCTGGAATAGGGACCAAGGAGATTTCTCAGTGAACTGCCTAGCCAAAAATGCTAGGCAGAGCAGCAGAGGCTAGGTAGAGGACCATGGGATGTACACAGAGGACATTGAACAGAACAAGTAGTTTTGGTAGAAAATGGAACATGGAAATGAGCAGCCACAGGCTTTCTATAGGATCCTTACAGCTCGCTGGGTTGGGAAAGAACTACGGAAGGACTGAGCTATTTTAGAAAAACAATTCCATACTCTTTCCACTACTCTACCCAGCCTCTCTCTCTCTCTGGGCTCTTTGTTTTGGAGACATCCCCCACTCCAGACTCTTCTTCTAAATTCTAGGATTTCAGTTTTGATTATTTGGGTATCTCCCATTGTCTCGTGTGAGAAATTCCACACTTTAGCCAACAACCTCCTGCCTCCAACATCTGACTCTCTCAACCCCTCACAGGTCAACCACACCCCTCTCTTTCAGTTACCATCACCCACTAGGGTGGAGATCCCACATGGAAAGGACAAGAGCAGCTGGAACCAAACAAGCCTATCACCTTAGAACTCAAGATCATTTCTTTGCTGCTGGAGCCACTACACCTTCTCTGATACTCTCTCCCAGCTCCAGTCTGTTTCTCAGATGGTGTTATTGTTCTGAGAAAGATAAGTGTCACATGATCTCACTCATATGTGGAATCTAATGAAAAAAATAAACAGATGAAGAAAATATATCCAGAGACAAAGAACCATGAACAGAACGATTAATTTCAGAGGGAAGGTGGGGGTAGGGGTGTGTGGGGGAAAGATTAACCGGGGAACTTATATGCATACTAGAGGCCCGATGCACGAGATTCGTGCAAGAGTAGGCCTTCTTCCCCTCCGGCTGCCGGCTGCTGGCACCAGCTTCCCTCTGGCACCCGGGACCCGGGCTTCCCTATGACCACTGGCAGGCACCCAGCACCCGGGCTTCCCTCACAGCTCTGGCTTCGTCCGGAAGGTCATCCGGAAGGACGTCTGGTCTAAATAGCATATTATGCCTTTTTATTACAGATATGCATCGTACAATGGACTCAGAGAATACTGTGGCAAAGGCTTGGGAGGGGTGAATATGAGGAGGAGGGGCGTCAATGGGGGGAAAACAACAACAAAAAAACCACCACAAAACGGACACCTTTAACACTTTCAATAATAAAGACAAATTAAAAAACAAAAACAAAAACAAAACAGGCAAGTTGGCATGGGGATGTTATAATGAGGCCCACTAGTTGTAAGACTACAGTCTGTCTTCCACTTTGGGACTTCCACCAGGCTGTACGTCTTCATGTCCCCTTTGCTTCTGCTTATTCATTGGCTCCCCGTTTTCCCACCCACACTGGCACCACTCTAGGACAGTGAGGGTAACAGGTACTCTATCCTGGTCCCTCTAGGATGCTACTCCACTTGGCCACCTTTGTCCTATTTTATCCTATCAGGAGAAAGTAATAAAAACCCCCTTTGTCCTAAAGTCTTTCTTGCTGTTTACCTAGCTATTTGATATTCTCTTTCCTAAAATGTTGCAAACTAAGATCTGAGCAAACAGCAAAAATAGAGGATAGTGGAAGTCTACATTTTGGAAACTGATAAAATGGGGTTGAATTCCTGGATCTTCCTATTACCTACTAGGCTAGGAACCTTTGGACAAGTTACTTGACTTTTCTAAACCTCAGTTACATCATCTGTAAAATAGTGATCTAGGAAAGTTCTTGGAAAGATAAATTATATTATATGAGGATAACATCGGGCTTATATGAGCTACTTAATAGATGTTGGTTGTTATTGTTAGAAGATTTGTTATTTTAAAAAAAGTCATTTATCCAGCTCCCTAGTTATTGAGTAATGTTAAGGAGTCCCGCTGATTTCTGAGAAGCACACACACAAATCCCTCTCAATGAGTCTCCACCAAAAGAAACACAAACAACAAGCTGCCCAGCCTGCGTGGCTCAGTGGTCAAGCGTCGACCTATGAACCAGGAGGTCATGGTTAGATTCCCGGTCAGGGCACATGCCCAGGTTGTGGGCTTGATCCCCGGTGTGGGGCCTGCAGAAGGCAGCCAATCGATGATTCTCTCTCATCATTGAAGTTTCTCTTTCTCTCTCTCCCTCTTCCTTCCTCTCTGAAATCAATAAAAAATATTTAAAACAAAACAACAAGCTCTACAAAGCAGCACATTTGGAAGTGCAGAAGAATACAATTCAAGAATATGAGTTGGCCCTGGCCAGTGTGGCTCAGTTGGTTGAGTATCACCTTGTGCACCAGTCTCTGGTTCAATTCCCAGTCAGGGCACTGGTTCAATTCCCATGCCCAGTTACGGGTTCAACCCCCAGTTGGGGTACTGGAGGCAATCAATCGATGTTTCTTTTTCACATCAATGTTTCTTTCCCTCTCCCTTTCTCTCTCTCAAAATCAATAAAACATATTTTTAAAAAGAATACAAATTAAGTACCAAAATTACATTATGCATAAAAACACACAAATATGAAAAGTCACAGTCCTAAGATGTGGCTGATCTCAATAAATGGCTGTTGACAGTGGAAGGGCCTAAGGGAAGTTGGCTCCAAAGTAGCAAATGTTTGGTATACCCATACAGAATTCTAGAAAGCAATGGTCTTCATGTCGAGTGTGGCAGCAGGCTGAGGGTATGAGAGAATAAGGCCACAATGAAAATTGCAAGGGTCTGGGCAGCAATAAGACAAAGGGCAATTAATCAACAGAAATCAAGGGTGAGTAAATAAATATCAGAGGCAGCACAAGATAGGATGACCAAAGTACAGGCAAACAGTCTGCTGGGAGGGGAGCTGCTGATCGAACAGCTGGCCTCAGAGAGCATCACAGGAAACGTGGGAGAGGCAGAGTTGCAGGGAGAACACACAGTATCCAGACCCAATATCGAAGGACTCTCCATACCAAAGGAACAGGCTCTCCTGGCCTCAGCCACCATGATAGTTCCCTCACCCTGGTGAGGATGCATCTTTAGGGAACCTGGTGTACAATCTTGCTGGTCACCGTAACTGAATGGTTAGGAGTAGGGGTGAAACTTAACAAGATTCTCTGGACAAGTATTTCAGGGCTGTCCTTGCTGGCTTCTTGGATGCAGGTTTGAGTGTCATTGATGGAAAAAGAGGTCTTGATTGGAGCATGAATCTGACCAGTAAACCCCCATGGGCAGTCCTCGGGTCCATAGCATTCCCAGTTAATAAAATGGCAGGATTATCCATGGTCTCTTTCTGAGAAAAATATTTAGTATGTCTAGCAGTCTTCCTGGCTATGCACTGTGGTGGGGAAATACAGAAAGCACTCTATCCTGGGAACATGGTTTCCTTTTACATGTGTAATGCCAAGTACGTCTGTAAAGGGCTCAAGAAAGTCCATCTTAAAGCCTCTGAAGGAATGTATGTGTGGTGGTGTATCAATTTTTATATACATTAATAAGTTCCACAGAAAATTTGGAAGGCCATGGGACATAGTGGGAAATGCATGGGGTTAGTGCCTGACTAATTTAGTCTGAATTCCAGCTTTATCACTTACCAGCTATGTGACCTTACACAAATCATTTAACCACTCTGAGTCTGTTTCTCTACCTATAAAATGGAGATGATATCTATTGGAAAGAATTGTAAAACAGAAACAAACTCACAGATACAGACAACAAACTCATGGTTGCCAGGTGGGAGAGGGGCTGGGAGACTGGGTGAAAAAAGTAAAAGGATTAAGAAATACAGAATGACCCTAGCTGGTTTTGCTCAGTGGATAGAGCATTGGCCTGTGGACTGAAGGGTCCCGGATTCAATTCTGGTCAATGGCACATACTTCAGTTGCAGGCTCAATCCTGGGCTGTGGTCGGGGCGTATGCAGGAGGCAATCAATCAATGTGTCTCTCTCTCATGGATATTTCTCTCTCTCTCTCTCTCTCTCTCTCTCTCTCTCTCTCTCTCCCCCCCTCCCTTCCACTCTCTCTAAAAAAGAAATTCAATGGAAAAAATATCCTCATGTGAGGATTAACAACAACAAAAGTACAGATTGGTAGTTACAAAATAGTCACGGGGATGTAAAGTACAGCATAGGAAATACCTGGGAAGCCCTTGTAGAACTTCTAACCTACAGTGCTTTAAGATAATAAACTTTTGTCATTTAAGCCACTATAGATGTGGTAATTTGTTATAATAGCAATAGAAAGCCAATATATACAGGCATCAATTAACCAATTGATAATTCATAATAATCAAACAGTAATTACTGATGCTATGATAAAATTGATCCTCATATTTTTCATAAATATTAGAAAATAGTACTTATTTTTTCTTTCTTTTTTATTTTTAATTGATTTCAGAGAGGAAAGGGGGAGGGAGAGAGAGAGAGAGAAACATCAACGATGAGAGAGAATCATTGGTCGGCTGCCTCCTGCAGGCACCCTACTGGGGATCGAGCCTGCAACCCAGGCATATGCCCTGAATGGAACTGTGACCTCCTGGTTCATAGGTCGATGCTCAACCACTGAGCCATGCCAGCTGGGCTTATTTTTAATTTAAAATGCAGCTGTGGCCAAGCAAATTTGGTTGCCTTTGCTCAAGAGTGCTAAGAAAAATGGTCTTAAAAAGAGGGTAGGGGAGAGACATGTATGGCAGTTCTAGATTGATCTGATCCTAAGCTGTGTCTCCGACCACTCTGAATTCACGCATGTGGGGACATCTCCATATGAGCTGGCCACCATGCTATTCACGGAAAGGAATGATGTGCTTCTTGGGAAAAGTAATAACTGAGTCCCTTGGAGCTCATGTGCTGTCCTCGGGCTCCCTAAAGCTGAGATTCCCATGAAGTGGTAATTCACTCAAGTTAGTAAGAAATGGTTTATTGTAAGGATAGTTATTCATGGAAATGCAGACAAGGATGAGCAATCAGGGTCAGGAGAAACAGGAATAGGAGGGTAGCTGTGGATTCAAGGCAGCTCTGCGACGTCAGCCACAGATTCTGTGAATCTTTACTGGTGACTCAGCTCCTCCCTGTGTGTCTGCCACGCTCTCCACGCACTACTGCCTGGCTTGCTTACCGTCTTACTCACTGAGTCTTTTCTGCATCATAGGTTCTGCTTACTCATAACTTGGCTTACACCTAACGTGACTTAGTCAAATCTTTGACTCACTCAAGTCCTCTCCTGACTTCCCCAATTTTATTCATGCATTTAATTATCAATTTAAAAAAAAACACCTATTGAGCACCTACTATGTATTTCCATGCAGTTTACTGTCTAGTCAGAGAGAGAAACATTTATCAGATAACCACCAAAGTGCTTCTGGTGCATTCTGATCGCCTCGGCTTATTTGTTCAAATCAGGCCTTGGGATCCATTTCTGGACACTTCATGAACTGGCTGCCTTCAGAAGCAGCAGCAATAGGCTGTCCTGTTTATTACTAAATTACCCTCCCTCTCCTCCAATGTCCAGACACAGCTGATTGGACTAATGGTTGGCATTTGACCAAGGACAATTAATACACTGGCTGGCCAGCAACCTGCAGTTTAACTCAAATCAATATGCTTCCCTTAGAAGGAAGACATTATAGCACAGCAGAAATTATATAGAATTGACGTTTACCATAAGGGGATAAACCTTACACTCAAGAGCAGTAATCTAAATGTGGAAGGGTGGGTTGGGGGTGGGCGAAAGTGGGGCAGGGGTTCAATTGTATGGTGATGGACAGTAACTAAACTTTTGGGAGAAATCACTTTGTAGTGTATACAGATGTTGAATTATGTTGTACACCTGAAACTTGCATAATAACAAAAATAATAAATGTGGAAGGACTTCATTTATAGGGAACTTTCTCATTCAGGAGATGGAAAGTTAGAGGGCACTTGTCTGATTCAAGGACTTTCAATGAAGCATTTTAGACAAACCATGGTATACAAAGGTGTCATGGCACAACTATAGCACATGACCTTGAGTTTTCCTGCTGCAACGCACAGATAGGAGTTTATGTGGAGAGACAGTCCCCTACGATGTTGATTTTGGGTTGGGAATGAAGCTGGCATGGCTCAACTGGCTATGGGTGTTGTGTTGTGTTACTGGTGTAGCTGAAAAGGAGGTAAGGCCTCGGGGATGTTGAATAGTAACAGCATTCTTTATGAGGCACATTGACTAAAGGGCTGGTAGTTCCTGGAAGTTTGTGTATTTTGGTTTTTGGAACAGGATGTTGGCACATTTGTTCTGTTTTCTGATGGCAGGCTCTATTTTGAAATGAAAACACACAGAGAACTAAGTTTCCTCTGGGGCCATCTGGTAGTGTGTCCGAAACCTGATTTGGAGAGAAGTATCTAGTGTTGGTCCAGAGTGACTTGGGGTTATGGTGATTCGTGCAGGCCCTAGTCATGGCCCTGGGACACAGGAGCAGGAATCCCAAACTGTAGCTCTGCCCGGAGCAGGAGAGCACTGACCAACAAATTGGATGTGTTAGCATTCACTGTGAAAGCCCGAGGATGGGGGAGGGACAGGCATGAAAGTGCTTCAGTATCTGGAAGACTCCCCACTATCCTTTGTACTATCCTTTAGAAGCCATGTGGTTCAGCTTTCTCGTGTTACTGGTGTAAATACTAAGGCCCAGAAAAGCCAAGTAACCTTGTCTACTGGAATTAGTGGTTGGGGCAAGAATAGGACTCGTGGGATGACCTCCCTTTCAAGCAAGATCTGGCAGGGAATGATCATGGTTAGCACCAGAAAGCAGGCAACAAAATGTCTCTTGTGTGAGCACGATATTTACATGTATGCTGAGAATATATGTGTTCAATGGTGTCTTAGCATGTAGTGACGGTATTGATAAAATTGTCCTAGATCCTCTGCACTGACTGTTGAGTGATGACATTGAATCATCAAGTAGGGCATGCCAAAAACTTCACTGGCCCTTGATTCCCCAACCCACATCTAGTCCAACACCGAGTCTTGTCAATACCACCTTCTATCCACTTCTCCTTTTTCTCCATAACCACTCTGGTCTGAGCTACCATCTTCTCTTGCCTGGACTTCTGAGACAGCTCTCTGATGGTTTGCCCATAATTCCTCTGCCTCCAATCTATTTTGCTCACAGCAGCTGGTGGTCTTACCCTTCCCTCCTTTTTTATAAATCAGTAGACTTTTAAAAATATATTTTTATTGATATTTTAGAGAGGAAGGGAGAGGGAGAGAGAAATAGAAACATCAATGATGACAGAGAATCATTGGTGGGCTGCCTCCTACATACCCCCTACTGGGGATCAAGCACACAACCTAGGCATATGCCCTTGATCAGAATCAAACCTGGGACCCTTCAGCCCACAAGGCAACGCTCTATCCACTGAGCCAAACCAGGTAGGGCAGTAGACTTTATTTTTTAGAGCAGTTTTAGGTTTACAAAAAGTTGAGCACACAGTATGGAGTTCCCTTATGCCCCATCTCTATTTTACTCCCAATTTCCCCTATTATTAATATCGTGCCTGAGTGTGGTACATTTGTTACAACTGTTGAACCAATATTAATACATTATTATTAACTAAGGCACATAGTTGATACTGGGGTTCACTCTTGTTGTTGTTATAAAGTTCTATGGGTTTTAACAAATGCACATTGTCATGTATCCACCATTACAGTGTCGTGCAGAACTGAAGCCAGGTTTCAGTTCAGTGCAAGGTGGTGGGAGATTAGCTAGATCTCTGGTTGCATGTAACAGAAATCAACTCTAGCTATCTGTGGTCAGTAGGGAATGAAGGGTTGGAGGAAGTATCCAAGGTTTAATCTCAGCGTTATCTGCCCTGAAAAAGCCCTGAGCTCCACCTACCCAGCCCTTGCCTGAAGTCTTTTCCCAATGCAGATCTTACCCCGTCACTCCCCTCATTCAGCCTCACCTTGCTCCACTCTCTTTCTAATTTTCCGTCTTCACCCATATAGATCTTTTTGTTTCATTTCCTCAAACCACACTCCATTCTGTCTCAGTGTTTTGCTCAAACTGTTTCTTCTCCTGAAATGTCCCTTTCTACCTCCCGGCCACACCCCCAGACCTTATCATGGTTTGTAATTGTGTTTATGTGTGTGATTACTGAATTGACCTCCATCTTGACTGTGAGCTCCTCACTAGCAAAGCTGTGCCACTGTATCCACAGTACCTGGCACATAGTAGGTACTCGATAAGTAATTGTTGAATAATAATAATGAATAACTTAATAACTGAACAGAGAGTTTCACCTGATTGTGTGGAGCTTGGGAAGAGTAGAGAAGGTTTGTAATGGCTTCAGAAGATGCAAGGGAAAGCTGACAAGAAACAAGTAAAAGATTTGCCCAAGGGGCTGAGAACACCACTAAAGAGTTGTAGAAGCTTCAGACCATCAGATTGTGTCAATGGAGAGATCTGGATTGGTAGATATAGTGATTGAGAATTTATGTTTTCTAGGGTGGAATTGTTCTGGTGATGACAAAGTATAGGGTATGGCCACAGGAGGACACTGAAGTGGACTGGAAGTGGAGGGTCCACAGAGCCAGCAAAATCCCTCCAGGATGAAGAAATGAGACAGGCATTTAGTAAACGTGAGGATATAACTAGGTTGGTAGATGACAGGACAAAAGGTGACTAGTTAATGGCGTAGACCTCAATGGGGCAGAGGTATTTCATACTAGAATAAAGGAGAGATTGCTCGGAAGGGAGATACAGAATGTTGCTAGTGCCTCTCTGTATGTGGGGCATGGAGGAATAAATAGCTTGTACTTGAAAGGACTGCAGGGGAAGTGGTAACCTCAGGGGAAAGCCAGGTTTCAGTTCAGTGCAAGGTGGTGGGAGATTAGCTAGATCTCTGGTTGCATGTAACAGAAATCACCTCTAGCTATCTGTGGTCAGTAGGGAATGGAGGGTTGGAGGAAGTATCCAAGGTTTAATCTCAGACACATTAAACAAGATAGTAGGGCCTGACACATACTGAGTGTTTTCTCCATTCCCTAAAATGACATTTCTTCTACATGAGTCGAGTCCCCATCCCAAACACGGTTTAGGGCCAGGATCACCTGGTTCATATTCCCCAGACGGATTCTTTTCCTACCCTCTACATCGCTAACATTCTAGCAGAGGGGAAGCCCAGGGTAAGTGTAGAGAATGGCAGAGCATTTACATGGCCATGATAATCACTGAATTCAGGGAAGTGATTATTTCTGGAATAGGAGGGAGATGGGAGGAGACCAGAAAAGGCTATGGGTGCTTCAACGTTTGGGCAATATTTTATTTCTGAAGATGAGTACACAAGCATTTATTCTTTATACCTTTTTTGGGATTCTGAAATGTTTCTATTTAAAAATTTAGAATTAGAGGTCCTCAGCTTTTACCTTAGTGGAATGCCTGCAGGTGGATCTGGGACTAGAGACAGCACTGATGGACTCTGGAGGCTAGGGGGAATTCAATCAAAATGTTCAGCACAGGAAGACAGAAGGGCAGAGGAGGGAGGAGGGTTTCTGGGCTCAGCGCCAAGATCTTAGACCACAAGGCTGTAGGTTCATTTGACCGACTGTGAAAGCCTATGAATCTATTGTGTTTACTGGTGAAAAGCCTCAAAAGAGGCGATTCCCAGCTTATAAATTTATTTGCTGGCCTGCTGTCTGGAACTGGGAACAAGTTTTCCTACAGAAACAATATTATAAATGATGGCTCTGCCCAAAGGCCAGCCTACAAAAGCTTATAGAACCCTAATGTATCTAAAATATTGTGCTAATAATACTAAAGACCCTGACCACTATTTATAACAGTATTTGTATGGGAAAATGCATTTAGAGTTTTAATGCCAGTAATTCATATTCTTCAGCCCTGTGAATCCTCTGGATTCTTGATCTTATTCCCACAGCAGCTGATTCCTATCATAATGGCTCCATATGTGGGGGAGGGCAGGGGAGTTGCTTTCTGTTGCTACAGGATTCAAGCTGGAGTTCCAAGCACTTCATCTCCACTGAGATGATCCCACCCCCACCTGTATGCTGGCCTGTGATCTAAGTGTAGCCTCCCAAGCACAACATGGAGTTTCTTATTTGTACGTGTTTTGCACACCTATCACAAGCCAACACGTAGACTCTGTCATATTAGAGACCTCATTTGCATGTTTCTGGGACATCACAGGAGACCTCATTTCATAAGAGAAATGGTGTGGGAGACTTTCGAACTAATATAATCCCCGAAACACTGGGAAGGGAGATAAGCCCAGGACAGTCTTTGACTAGGAGATAGCATGGTCAGGAAGAGAAGTCAGGCTCCTAGCTCGTTTGGCTCAGAGGACAGAGTGTCGGCCTGCAGACTGAAGGGTCCTGGCTTCGATTCCAAACAACAGCACATGCCTGGGTTGCAGGCTCAATCCTTAGCAGGGAGCTCGCAGGAGGCAACTGATCAATGATTCTCTCTTATCATTGATGTTTCTCTCTCTCTCCCTTTCCCTTCCTCTCTAAGATCAATAAAAACATGTTTTTTAAAAAGACAAAAATTCACTCTGATTTTGGTAAGAATATGATGAAAACTGTGCTTCAGGTTAGGACACTGGTGGCGTTAGCAGGGAGAAGTATTCCTGAGTGTGATACAGAGGAATGCACTCAGGTACTCTCACTTACAGAGCTCACTTGTAGAACTGAAAACTGGAAGATCCATGTGGTATTTTGGGACCTGAAAGCAAAACTATCATTTACAAAATGTCTTACTCTTTGTAAAACAAACGTTGTAATTGTAGGAAACCTCATTACATCCAGTGTCCCTGCCACAGTAGTGGGGGGACAATGACATGCGGTGGGCCTAATGATATGGAGAAGTGGTGAGGAATAACTTCTAAGGAAATAATAAGAAATGTGAACACAGTTTTATACACAAAAGATATTTATCATAGCATAATTTATAACTGAAAACAAACTAAATATTCAGTAATAGTGAAAAGTGTTAAAGTAATTTATGGTACATCCACATGAAATTCATGGCTCCCATATGCAATCATTTAAAATAATTTTGTGGCCCAGCTGGCGTGGCTCAGTGGTTGAGCATTGACCTATGAACCAGGAGGTCAAGGATTGATTCCTGGTCGAGTCCTATGCCTGGGTTGCAGGCTCATTTTTTTCCTACAACTTGATGCCATAATGAATTTTCTGGTGGTGTACAAAGAATTGCAGTTCAGATAATAACTGTCAAAATCATTTTACATATTAGATAATCACATATTAAATAACTTTGAGCTTTACTATCTATTATCTTGGAGCATGATTGAATTAAGCAGTAGAGTGCACTTTAAGACAAAAATAATCATTTGACAGTTTACCTGAACTCGTTTGATACTTTCAGCAGCCTAGATGCTCTGTCAAAGGCTCCTGCCCTCTGCTAACTTTGCCTTGGGTCATATCTCCAGGCTTCATCTTTGTTTTGCTCCCTTGGCCTTGCCGGAATTCTGTATAGGTTCTTCAACTCAAGTCTGACTCTTAATCTCTCCTAATCCTCTTGTCTTGATGTTTTAACAGTTCCCTGCTTCTCCAGCCAGATCTCTTTGAGACATGATTGAGACTTCAGACCAAGTACACAGAGAGATTTCCTGAGGATCTTTGGATTTTCTTGCTCTAGGTTTCCAGGATCCCCACCTGGCATGGCACCTCCAAAAAGCCAGTAAAGCACACATTACTTTACTGGCCTTCTTTCTTTTCCCTCTCTCGGTTAGTTCTCCATGAACAGTTTTCTCAGCCAGTTAAGTTTCATGGGCCAAATCTCCGTCCTGACCATCTGGCACCCTCCAGTGGCCATAAAAGGGTGTGCCTTGGCTAGCCATGAGTTTCAGAGCTACGTCCTACTGAGCATCCCAGGCCTGTTAGCGCCCTCCAGCGACAGTTAATAGGAGTTGCTATCAGAATCTACTATCAGATTTTGGCAAGCATTACTTCAGCCTGGCTCCTTCAACTTGCTGATGGAGAAATTCACCAAAGGCCCTGTCTCCCTTTTTATTTGGTGAATGTATTTGTATCAATACATGCTAAGATCTACATTCTGAAAGGAAAACGCTTTTCTGGGTTTACTTTTGGCAGGCAAGTAATAATAAGTACTGACTTAATTGAGTGCCAGATGCTGAGCTAAATACTTTACATACATTATCACATATAATCCTCCCAACACTGGGAGGTAGGCACCTATTTCAAATCTTCATTTTAAGAGGAGTAAACAGACTTAAACTCAAGGTTATGCGTGAAGGTCAAGATCTCCCTGCTAGCTGATGGCTAACTTAAGCTTCAAAACCAGCCCACCTGCCGTGGGGCCCATGTTTCCTAATCGCTAAGCCATACAGTCTCTGCAGAAAACTGGGGTACCCAGAGGCCATGTTTTCTACCATGTGTTAGTCTTTAGCAAGAAGAAAGAATAAAAATATACAGAGAGAAGCAGCGACAAGATATAGAACTAGAGTTCTAACAAGGCTTCAGTCCTTGGTTCTAGTTGTTCCGGAGGCCCAGGAGCAAGCATCCTTGTCCTGTTCCAGATTTGGTTGTTTCATCAGATACTTAAGTCCTTCTAATAACCTCCCCTTTCAGTCCATTTGATGTGGCTTCCTGACACTTGCAACGCAGGAGTCCTGCTAAAACAGGACACAAGTGGGGCACTTTTGAAGACAGTCTAAGTATTAACACCCAGAGCAGCATTAGACAGAAGAGCCATGAATTGTGGAGACCATACTGGGTTATTTCGGTTAAAAGAAGAAGAGACTGAGTCAAGTTACTAGAGACAAGTCACTCATTACTCAGAGACGAGTCAAAAGGAGGGTTTCTAAAAAATATACATGTGCACTAAACCCTGAGTACACTGAGCCACAGGCCTCAGGAAGAGCTGGAGGTGCAGCAGTAGCATCTCCCCTGGGGCCTTTTGACCTCTCAGTGAATCGGCACCTCTCTCTCTGGACCAGCCTTCTCAGCTTACTCATCTTGCACCTGGCTGCAGAAGTGGTCACTCTAGCCCCTGCATCTCGATGGCCTTCCAGTAACAGCACATCCCGAAATTGTGGTTTCCCTTTGTGTTTCTCATTGCAGGTTCTCAAGAGAGAAGACTTGACTTCTGCTTTTCTTTTTAAACCAAAACACACGAGACATAGGTCACTGGGTATAATTTATGGCCACTCCCTTGGACCAGGTGTCCAATTAGTTATGGTCATGGTCATATGGCCTACTGACAAGTCAGTAAGGTCAATGGGTAGGGATTTTACTAGAAAGGGATGTGAGTGGGCCAGTAATAACTGGTATCTCTAATCAAGCCCATTTAAATGTAATTTGAACTCTTGCCAATAACAAAAATCAAACACATTGTAGACATGGACAACCCATTCCCCAAACACCCTCTCTAATGATCTCAAGTTGGCAAAAGAGTTCACCTTCTGGTACTTGTAGGCTTGCCTGCTGCCTCTACCTCATCGTGCACCTTCTTCAAGCTTCCAGTCCTGCCTGCACCTGCCCTAAACACTGCAGTGAGCCAGACCACTCCACTCACTTGGGAGTCTATTAATTTTTTCTCTCCTTAACCACACTAAAGACTTTGCTTAGTAAAGCATTTTGAAGATTTAGAAAGTGACTGCTCAGTCTGCTTAGGATTTATATCCCAAGCAGATGTGCCAAGAAGTCATAGGAATCAAACTGCTGTTCTGTGAGCAGAATAATATATGAACATGCCTTTTAGTAGTTTCGATTACACAGCTGTACAAATTGCAACAGAGTCTTCATAGCTAAAATTGCTTTTATCAAAAACACATCACTTCCTCGGGGCAGATAGAGGTTTAAGCATAGCAGGCACCGTGAGGGGCATTAATCCTTGTACAATAGTTCTCATTACTTGAGAGAAAATATTCCAGGAAATTGAGATATTGTAGTACTTAACTTACCTTGAGGAAACCTCTGCCCTTTATCATAATAACCGAACTAAGTAATATGATGAAAATAAGGAGCTCTAAATAATGGCACCATCATCTTAAACTTTTAGCCTCTGTGAGCCTCAGTTTCTTAACTGTTAAATTGAATATTAGTATCCATCTTACAGTGTTGTTGTAAGGAGCCAATGAGAGCTTTATGAAGAGCTTAGCAAAATGCTAATCATAGTAAGTGTTCAATAAATATTAGTAGCTATAATTTCATTACATTTTGTTTGTCACCTTACTATTTGTCAAGGTGTGTTTTAGCAGTTTCTCATTTTATCCATCCAACTTATAGGTAGAGAGGATGATAAATATATCCTGATTTTATAGTATAACCAACAGAAACAGAGGTTAAATAACCTATCTGGGATAAGTGACTTTTCCAAGGTAACACAGACAATAATTCACATCTCTGACTTCCATTTGAGTGTTCTTTCTGCACAGAACTTAAGTCCTGTGACTGGGACTTTAATGAAAGGAGAAACTTAATATTATACTAAAGGAAGAATCCTCCACAACTTCCATCCAAGAATTGTTACTCAGCTAGAGATGCTGTGTGGATATCCATTTTTTGGCAGCATGGAAAGCTAGATAACCTGTATTACAGGGGGTGGGCAACCTTTTTGTGAGTGCGTGCCAAAACCAGCAAAATCTCTGACTCAAAATTCTTCTGCGTGCCAACCCTAATTTTTTGAGAACATGTTACGCCTACTTGATATCTCTTAAGGTGTACATATGTGAAGAACCTTGAAGAAATAATAAAATTCATTTGAGCGACAAAAACACAGTATATGATGATGAAAAATACATTTATTTTTTAATGTATACATGTACACTGATAGTCTGACAGAAAACTTTATGACTGTTTGATATTAACAGTGGGACTTTTGCTGCTGTATCACTGATGACAGAGATTTTACATCAGGTTTATATTTCGTGACCTTCAGAGATATGCACGAGCTACTACTTTCATCCGTCAGGCTACTCCTATTACGAGACTTAACAAAATTCATCACTGAGAACAAAGATTCACAAGCGTATGTAGATGAAACTGAAACACTGGTCGGATCTAGGAAGGCAGGGAGAGTTAAGGCAGAGGCATAGAAATTGCTCTTCCCCTCTCTCGTCAATCCATGTCTATGGTCTTTAAGATAACTTGTTATGTAAAATTATTTATTTATCTAAGATGCACCTACACTGAATTTATCTGAAAAATAAAAAAAAAGTCGACATTAAGAAAAAAATTGTTAATGGAAGATTATAAGAGAGGGTTTCGCGTGCCAGCAAAAGTTACTGGCGTGCCATGTTTGGCACGAGTGCCAGGGGTTGCCCACCCCTGGCCTATTAGCTATGAGATAATTAAATCCTGATGAAAACTAACATGCATTTTAAAGTTTTGCTGCAGTTTCATGAAAGGAATCAAAAAGAAAAAAAAGTGAGCTCAAATAGGAGCAGGGAGCAAACACAAAAGCCAGAGCTGGCATGGTCATATGCCAGCACCAGTCCCGGACAAGCCTGGAGGCACATTACAAGGTGTGGGAATTACACCTGAGATTTCTGCTTTGAGCACCGTTCTGAAAAAAAAAAAAAGCTGCAGAGACCCTGATGATTTAGTTGCAACTCAGAGCTCCCCCTCAGAATCAAATGCAAATACTCCCTGAAGGAAAGCAACTCCCAGTTTGCATCCTTGGGATTTCCATAAATTAAGTTCAACGAAATATCAGCTCACAATTTTAAAAAAGGCACCAACACATAAGCCACCATGAGTTAGGACCAACAGAAACAGCAAATAATACATGTATAAGGACTAAAGAACTGGAATTGGGTTACTAAATAACCTATTATGAACCCTATAACGAAATAAAATATGGAAAAAATAAATTAAAAAACATGAGACTATTAAAATAACCATAAATATTAGTAAAAGAAGCAAAGAGAACTTTTTGGACCAATAGATATTCTAGATTTTGAAATTAACAACTCAATGAATGTGTTAAAAACGAAATAAACCCAGCCTAACACAGGACTAGTGTCCTGGAAGTAATATCTGAAGAAATTACCCAGAATGCATGCAGTACAGAGTGTGCAGGAAGAGGGGTAAAAAGACACAGAGGGTAGAACAAGGATTAACATATGCCTAATCAGAATAAGAGAAAAGGAGAAAGGCAACATTGAAAAAGATAATGACCAAGAATTTTCTTGAACTGATTAAAGATTGCTTTTCCAGTCGGGAAAGCACAGCATATGTCAACCATGATAAACAGAGAAATCCACACCTGGGCATATTGTGAGGAAACAGCATAACACTAAAAGTGAAGGCCTTAAAAATCCCAGAGGGGGAAAAGGGGGCACCAAAAGAACAAATAAGCTACTAGAGATTTTTTTTTAAGTATAACAATAATTTATTAATGTTCACAACAACCCAATGTAGTAGTTACTGTTATTATTTCTGTTTTAATGTAAGAAAACTCTGGCTGAGAGGGAAAGCCCAAGGTCCTACAGATATACAGCAATAAGGATATAGCTCAAAAACACAAGAATGAGTGGGGAAAGTAGGTCATAACATTCTGCTTCAGCCATATGCAAAACAACATATGAATCTTAGAACATAACCTTAGGATAAAGCTTAGAAACATAACACAGTTAAAAAAAAAAAAAGCGCCCTTGCTGGTTTGGCTCAGTGGATAGAGTGTCAGCCTATGGACTAACGGGTCCCAGGTTCGATTCCAGTCAAGGGCACATGCCCAGGTTGTGGGCTCAATCCCCAGTAGTGGGAGTGTAGGAGGCAGCCGATCAATGATTCTCTCTCCTCATTGATGTTTCTATCTCTCTCTCCCTCTCCCTTCCTCTCTGAAATCAACACAAATATATTAAAAAAAACAAAAACAACAAAACTGGTAAGGCAAGTAATCTATGCGAAGTTTGTTAAAAAAAACAAACAAAATAAAAAAACAGGTAGCGGAAAACCATATACAGAAGATCATTTGTATAAAGTGAACCAAAAAAACCTAATATTTTGCTTAGAAATACATACATACATGATTAAATTATTTGTAAAAGCAAGAGAGTAATTGCTATGGGCTGAATGTCTGTGTCTCCCTGAATTCGTATGTTGAAACGTATTGTCCAATGTGATGGTACTAGAGAGTAGAACCCTTGATTAGGTCATGAGGGCAGAGCCCTATTGAATGGGATTAGTATCTTCATAAAATAAGCCTGATAGAGCTTCCTCAACCCTACCATTATATGAGGTTTCTGTGAAGAGACAGCTACAACTGGGAAGCAAGTTCTCACCAGACACGGAAGCTGACCATGCGGGCACTCTGAATTTAGACTTCCAGATTCTATTATTGTGAGAAAAAAAATTTTGTTGTTAATAAGCCATCCAGTTTGTGGTATTTTGTTATAGCAGCCGGAACAAATTAAAACAGGAAGATACACAACACTCAGGGTAGTGGTTCCCTCTACAGAGGTGGAGCAGCAGAATGGGCCAGGGAGAAGCCCATGCTGCAAAGACAAAGGTAATGTTCTATTTCTTGGATTAGGAGATAGGTAACTGGTACCCATTTTACCATTATATTTACAGATGTCATTTCTACTCCTCTGTATGCATTAAAAGTTATATAATAAATATAAAATCTGCCTGCCCGGCATGGCTCAGTGGTTGAGTATCCACCTATGAACCAGGAGGTCATGGTTCAATTCTCAGTCAGGGCACAGGCCTGGGTTACAGGCTCGATCCCTAGTGTGTAGCATGCAGAAGGCAACCAATCAATGATTCTCTCTCATCATTGATGTTTCTATCTCTCTCTTCCTCTCCCTCCCTCTCTGAAATCAATAAAAATATATTTAAAAAATAAAATCAACTGCCAAAGGGCTCATATTTAACTGGATTTTTACAATCTATATATATAAAACCCTAATATGCAAATAGACTGAACGGCAGAACAACTGAACTGAACAACCAGTTGCTATGACATGCGCTGACCATCAGGGGGTGCGTGCAGAACATGCTGGACATCCACAGTGGGATGGTGGAGCAGGTGCGCCAGACCAAGGTAGAGTGCTGGTCGCTGTCATTGGGGCGAGCCTCTGGTGGTTACTGAAAATTTTTTGCTCCTGTGTGCCGTGGTCCCACCGGGTGCTCGACCCTGCTGCCATCAGCGGGTGTGAGCAGCAGCTGCCAGCCCCGATCGCTCCTCAGGGCTTCTCCACCTCCCCCTGCTCCTGAGGGGCAATCAGAGCAGCAGCCGCCACTCACACCAGCTGACAGCACTGGCCCCGCTTACACCCACTACTGGCACCGGCCCCAATGGCTCCACACAGTCAGCGGGTGTGTGTCAGCGGGTGTGAGCAGGGCCGGCGCCATCAGCATGTGGGAGCAGTGGTGGCGGGAGCGGGGTTGCTGGCAGACAGGGGACCAGGGCCATTGTGGGAGGGGCCAGGTAGGGCATGGAGGATGGGCTGAGACCCGCCCCTGTGCCCACCACAGCCTCGCGCCCACAGTTCTTTTCAAGGTACACATATTCGTGTACTGGGCCCCTAGTATATATTTAGAAGCCACCGGTTAATCCTTATGACTGATGGGTGAGGGAGATAATCAGCCTCTAGAGTTTAACTGCCATTTTTTTTGTAGTGAATCTCAAAAAGGCTTCCTACATAATTAGTGAAAGATAATGATGGAAGTCATTCGTGTCTTGGGATTTTAAATTCCTGGTCATGTACGTTCTTCCAAATGAAACAGTTTATTCACACAGTTCTAATAAGAGGTGTGCTATTCGCATCATTTTTATGGGTATCTTTAACCTTCTATTCCAGATGGTAAAGAAAATTTCTACATAGAAAAAATGTTTATAGGATAACCATATTAGAAAACAGCTAATTTCATTTTGTGTTTGATATCAGATAATTAAGTTGGTAACAAGTGAAAAAAATGGATTTTTTGGGGGGGTAGTAGGAATATAAAGTAAATTTGCTCTCTCATATGAAAAATGTTATAAACCAATTAGCTCAGTTTTTTAAAAAAATATATATTTTTATTGATTTTTTACAGAGAGGAAGGGAGAGGGATAGAGAGTTAGAAACATTGATGAGGAGATCAATCAGCTGCCTCCTGCATGCCCCCCACTGGGGATGTGCCCGCAACCAAGGTACATGCCCTTGACCGGAATCGAACCTGGGACCCTTCAGTCCGCAGGCCAAGGCTCTATCCACTGAGCCAAACCGGTTCGGCTAGCTCAGTTTTAAAGTAAATAAATACATCTGCGTTTCTATTATAGCAAGGGATATTTACTCAATAAACTATCGATATATTTGTACCACACTAAATTTACATATTAGTCAAGTTCTAATTGCTTTTTTTAGCGAATTTTATGCAAATATATTTAGTTGTATTTAAGTATTTTTCAAAAACGTTTGGAAAGTGCCTAATCCAAAATCACTAACAATTAGAAAAAACAAACAAACAAAAACAAAATCGCTAACAATTAGAAAGCAAAATCAATATTGTTTGATATTTTCATGCTACAGCTTAAGAGCCAGAACACTTTGAAAAGATATTGTCTTATTTTTCAATCCTTATAATAAATTCAAAATCACTAGACCAATTTAAAATGATTTCTCCTGTTCTCTATATTTCTTGCATACCTTAATAGTTTGTAATTATCATTAAAACATCTTTGAATTGGATGTTTTGAGTTTTACCTTGTTTTCTGTGGCGGTGTGTGTTTAATGTGATGATATACTATCTTCCACTAATCAAAGTCCATAAACTTGATCTTCCCTCAAGAATTTCACCAAAAAAAACCTCAACATCTCATGCTCTTTTAGTATGGTAGAGTGTTTACTAAACATAATGCATGCAATTTTCCCTTCATGAAAAATAAAGATTAATTTGTTTTCATGGGGTAAACCAGCTTAGTGATTTATTAGGTTCGATGCATTATGAAATGGAAGACATGATTTAAAAGATTTCTGTATAATTTTTCATTCTTTTGATTAGTTATATAATCTGAAATTAATACTATAATTTCCTGGAAAAGGAAAAAGGATTTTCCCATAGGTAATTAAGATAAGCTCTCAAAAACGCATCCTTACTGAGTCTGTATTTACTAATATGCCAGGTCTCATACTCTCCTACAGTTTTTTTAAAAAAATGTATTTTTATTGATTTTAAAGAGGAAGGAAGAGGGAGAGAGAGATAGAAACATCAATTATGACAGAGAATCATTAATCGGCTGCCCCCTGCACGTCCCACACTGGGGATCAAACCCACAACTGAGCCCGCAATCTGGGCGTATGCCCTGACTGGGAATTGAACCATGACCTCCTGGTTCATAGGTTGACACTCAACCACTGAGCCACTCTGGCTGGGCAGTTTTTTTAGTTTTTCAAATTTATATTCATTAGTTTAAATGTTTGTGAAAGTAGAGTAGACTTTGCAAGGCGTTTGTCTAGAAGCCTTTGTGATTTCCCTAATTTTAAACAAACAAAACAATAAAAACTTTATTACATAAAACTTGGTCTATAGAGAGAAAAATCAAGTTGCAAAGAGAGAAGCAGAATTCAAGAGAACCAGATCATACAATTCTCCTGAATTCTATGCTATTTTCTTCCTGAAACCCGGCTGCCTCCCAGCCTGAGGTAATAACCCTTTACCTATACAGTAAATTCCCTCTTTAGCTTCAAGCTACTTCAAGTTGGTTTCTGTTACCTTCATCAAGAGTCCTAATAAATATATTTATGCTGAACTATCTGGTAATATATATAATTCATTCCATTGCATGGACCCACTGACTTTCAGCTAATCTTTTTGATATCTTACTGATGTCATGGAGTTAAGAATCCTTTTGTTAAAAAAGGAACCTGAACCAACTGGGTTCAATCTGACTTGCAAACAAGATTTCAGGGCTCAACGAGCATACCAAATAGAAGCATCCTTTACAGAAGGCTGCCCATTCTTATTTGGGTGATCCACAGATTACAATGTACAACTAGATTTCAGTGATAAATGAAAAGAGTAAAAGGACTTCAATATACCAGTTCTCTGCAATATAGGTAGTATCTTTCTTTGAAGCCTAATACTAAAACCAGATGCTTAGCTTTATGATTTCCTTCTCTCAAACAAGATAAGAAGAAAAACATACATAAGTCAGTTAGCATTATAAGGATTATTAGCTTTGCTGAAAACATAATGTCTTTGGGGCTTTGAATGAAAGTCCTAATTTAAACCATTCCTAGAACGAATAAATATTCAAAAAGAGTACTACACAAACTTTGCCTGCCTCAGGCTAACAAGTATTTATGACCCTATCATATGCATTCTTTTTTGGAATTTTTCTTTCATCTGAGAAGTGATTCTTTCACCTGGATACCTTTTAGAAATCAAATTTAGGTACAAAGCAGTGACAGCTTAGATCTTGCCCTATATATAATAAATCAATTCATACAACTTTTTTTCCATTAAGAACAGCTCACTAATAGCCAAGTGGGCATGCTTTAAATTAACCTGGTATACAAGAGTCCAGTCAGGTTATAAGTCTTTGGATTATAGTCTCACCATCTAATTATATGTTTTGTAAGAGTCCCTTAAAGGGTGTAAACTTTGTAATTAACATTGTAGCAACATCAGGATTGAAATTACATATAGTGTCTCAAAATACTCTGTAAGCCCTAGGTGGTTTGGCTCAGTGGATAGAGCGTCGGATTGTGGACTGAAGGGTCCAGGGTTCGATTCCCGGTCAGGGCACATGCCTGGGTTGTAGGCTCAGCCTCTGGTGTGGGGCGTGCAGGAGGGAGCCGATCAGTGATTCTCTCTCATCATTGATGTTTCTATCTCTCTCTCTCCCTCTCTGAATCAATAAAAATATATTTTAAAAAAATACTCTGTAAACTCCTAGGAGTTGTTTAGTAGAATGTGGAATTGGATTAATAACAGCAATGGGAGAGTTGGGACAGAAGAGAAGAAATGAAACAATATGGAAACATTGTGGCACCAGACTTGGCAATGGGCAGAGGCCAAGGGTAAGGAATAACATGGAAAGGACATGACAGCAAGTATGAACCAAAATTTTGTTCATTCTGAAATACAGTTATACCTAGGATATGGAAACTGGCAAATTGCCTGAGCCCCACTGTGTTGGGGGCTATGTGGACTTCAGGATTAAATTAGATCAGCTCCATGAATCAGAATGGCATTGAGGGGAGACAGAGGAGGAGGCATTGCTATTAATTAAACAGCAATGATTCAGCACATTGTGGCAAAGTGAGTATGTATGCATCTCAACCAAATTCACGTGAGCAGGGAATGAATGTAAGTTTATTTTCCTATAATACTTAGTTTCTATTATAAGCTTCCATTCCATTGGGTGGATCAATCAGGATGGAGTATGAAAACAGAAACCACTGTAGGTGTTTCAGGCAGGAGGGGATTTAATATAGGGAATAAGATGCTTTATAACTCTTTGGAAAAGGCTAGGGCAGCAAAGGCCAGGGAAAACCACCAATAATCTGAGGAAATAAGAAGTTGCAGAAAATTTAAAAGCTATCTCAGCTGCCTGCATGGCCAAGGCAGAGGGAATTCAAGGGGACAGCCAGAAGCCACTGCAATACTTCATCTTGCTGTCTGCTGAGTCCCATGTTCCCTCGATGTTGGAGAAACAATAATGGCTTCTGCTTCTCTTCTACCTTCCAAATCTCACCTGAATGCCTCTCATTGACTGAATCTAACTAAGGCTATTAACAGGGGAGTTTGCCAAGAGTAGTTGCTAGGCTTCCTGCTCCTGCAATATCGGGAAGAGCTTACAAGAATAGGGAAGGTTTTGAATACCAACAGACAATATCTGGCACATGGTGGAAATTTAAACTCAGCTAATTCAGAGGTCCCCTACTCTTTCTCCAGGATTTGGGGTAGTGGGTAGAAGCAGCTTTTATGAGACCTAAAGTTTATACAATTGGGAGGGAAGTTCATTACAAAAAGAATACAAAATAAATAAATTAGGTGCAACCTTGAATTTTTATTTAGAATGGGACATCACAACTAATTATTCATCTTAAAAAGTTTACAAGTACACAAATATAACAAATTCCAGAAAAATAACTTGGTATCTTTATTAATTAACTATCCAAGGTGTTGTTATAGCTTCAATTCAATATTGGTAATGTCATGTAAATCTTTAGAATTGTCAAATCCAAAAAAGCTTCTATCAAGTTTCTTTCATACAATAACTATTTTGGTTTTCAAGTTCAGAATTTGATGTTTACATTCTTAGCTCTACTGATATAGACTGCCCTGGATGCTCACTCTAACGATTTCCACCTGTTCAAAATGACAGGCAAGAAGGTCTTAAAGAACAACTTGCTCCCAGTTTCACCAGCCTTAGGGAGGGTTCTTCTTGGAACTGAGCCCAACATTAATAACATAGTGAAAAGGGGAGACAACAGTAGCATCTGCTTTATAATCATGGTGCATTAGCCTTTTTATGTAAGTAGTTTTTCTTGTGGGAAGCAAGAGCTAACTTGTTCTAGATATAAATCCACATAATAAGCCAGGTTCTAGTATAACATTTACCCATTTGCTGTTTTCAAAATACTAATCTTGAAAGAAGAAAACATACCTGTGAGGACTTAATACTATCGTACCACTACCAACCAAATGGAAAAAAAAGAAAAAAGAAAGAAGAAAACATACCTGTGAGGACTTAATACTATCATTTCAAAATACTAATCTTGAAAGAAGAAAACATGACCAAGATGGCGGCATAGGTAAACACCGGAGACTGCCGTCTGAATTTTCTTAGCCAATTCCTAAAACACACACACACACACACACACACACACGGCTTTTTTTTTTCCAGAGAGGGAGGGAGAGGGATAGAAACGTCAATGATGAGAGAGAATCATTGATCAGCTGCCTCCTGCATGCCACCTACTGGGGATGGAGCCTGCCATCTGGGCATGTGCCGTGACCAGGAATTGAACCATGATCTCCTAGTTCATAGGTCAACGCTCAACCACTGAACCACTCTAGCCGGGCAACACACAACTTTTTTGAGAAATTTTCCAGCATGATTTGCTGTAATTAGAGGGGAGGTGTAGCTGCTACAATCTAGCAGTGAGATTCCTGGGCTTAAGAGAGGTTTGCTGATTGGTTCCTTGGCCTACAGCAAGAAATTGAATCTGGATAGATCACTTTGTATAGTAAATGAACTTCTCTTGAACTCTCATCTTTCACTTTCTTATGTACGACACCTTTCTTTGAACTCTCATCTCTCAGTTTCTTATACATGACAGCTAAATTTCCATTTTCCTCCCTTCCTAGGACGAAAATTTTCATTAGACAATGTGACATACAGTAAGCAATTATAATGAAAATCAACATAACTATAGCAGATACTACTAGTAGCTTACCCCAAATATGTTCTCTCCTTCTTCCTTACTAACAGAACTCCTATATTATTGGGAGCATTATTGTATTGAGCTAAAAGATTAGCTTCTCTTAAAAACCAGATGGCCTCATGACTAAATTCTGGACAAATAGATAAAAGCAGAAATGATGTGAGGGACTTGGGGACAGACTCCTTTGACGTGAACTTAATCAGCCTGCAGGTCTTAAAGTCCTTTTGGCTTTCCTTCTTTTTCCTGTCTGGAATGTGCAGGTGACAGATACTTTCAATAGCCATCTAGGACCATTACTAGCTATGCCCTAGAAAGGTTGACCTATAAAGTAGAAGGAAACTGGATATATGATAACTGTGGAGCTGCCAAATCAGCCCTGGGTATCTCTTTCTAAACTTCTTTTGTATCAAAGAGAAATAAAATGCCTTACTTAAGCCATTTGTTATTTTGAATTTTCATTTATGTACAGCTGGATCTAATCATAACTGACAAAATAAACAAGCCTGGTAACACATTTTATTGTATCCTAAATGAACAACTTAGGAGTTAAATATCTTTCTTCTTCTCTAATACATTATTAAATGACGGCTAGCCAACTTATTTTAATTTATAAATAATATTCTTTACCTTGAGGGTGTAGTGACAGTGAAAAGCATGAGGAGAGCTCTGGGATGCTGGTAAAGTTTGTTTCTTGATCAGGTGTATTGCTTGTGAGTTGGACTTGATATATGCATACGTCTCTGTCTAAATTTTATACATCAATACAAAGTTTTAAAATATATCCACTGTAAATTTGTCTTTCTTTGTGGAATTACTAACTAGTTTAGTTAGGATTCAATATTTTAAACGGTTAAGTCCTCAGAGAAGTATGAAGATGAAATGAAATAATAAATGTGAATTATTCACTTTTAGCCTACTGAGTCATGCATCCTATGAAAATTTTTGGAGAACCTACTATGTACACGGCAGGATCAGCTATCACTATTGTAATTGTTTGCCTATTTGTGTTCCTCCCATAGACAGGGACTAACTCTGTTTTGTTCATGTTGTAAACACAGTTGTTTAACATGGGCCAGTCAAATAGTGGCTCTTAATGGAATACTGAGTGAATATATTATATGTTAAATAAGCTCTCATGGATCACTAGGCGAATGCATTTCAGTTTCAAACAACTGACTTACAAGTGATCTTTTGGAATTCATTTGTAAATTAAGGGCAATTGAAGGCTCTTCAGCATCAATATTAAATCAATAATCACAAGTAAAATTTCAGGCACTTCTCCTAACACCCCAGAAATTATGTAGTCCAAAACATAAAAGGGTGAAAATCATAATGCAATTATCACAAGAATCCATCAAAAGCCTTTAACTACACTAGTTAAAAAGAGTGGAACAGATTGACTTCTTGATATAATAATGAAAATGCAAACACTATGACTTACCACATACCATATCAAAACAGAACATTTCATTGCATGGCAAGAAAGAAAAGATGTCTGTGTTTTAAGCAATCAAAGAACAAATTGAAAATGCAAGCAACTGGAAAAAAGGCAGTCCATAAAAATTCCCTGTTAAAATACAGAAAATGTATGACTATAAATTTTCTATGTAATTTAGAATATACATGGTGGCTTTAAAAAACTGTCTAGATTTCAAAAGGAGAGAAACATCAGCTTGACATCGGAGGAGACCTATTTTGGGGGTGCATACCCACTCCAAAATCCTCTCTGTGAAAGCTGCCTCCTTGACAAAAGAGCAAGCCTACACAGCCGTTTTTGTCAAGTAACCCGCCAGCCACAGCTTATTGGACAACTGGAGAACTCTTAACCGAAGATGAACCAGTCAGAATCTTTCTCCTGAAAACTGAGTTAGTAGGCACTGAGTCTGTAGGTAATGATGAGCTCCAGAACTAGAAGGTGAACTAGAGTCAGCACCAAGGCTACCCAAAGTTTCACAAAAGCCAAAATTATGAGAAGCAGAAGCTGTAAGCAAAGAAGACTGAAAAAAAAGAAAGATGGAATATTTATGCAGAAAAAGTGCAGAAGCAAGATATCATAAGTAGAATGCAGAATAGGGGAATGAGCTCTGTTCCTGGATTTTCCGTTCCCATGAAATCTGTTTCTTGCTTTTTTTCCCCTCTTGCTCAATAATCTCTAAATTTTTTTAAAATTGATTTTAGAGAGGAAGGGAGAGGGAGAGAGAGAGATAGAAACCTCAATAATGAGAGAGAATCATTGATTGGCTGCTTCCTGAATGCCCCACACTGAGGATCGAGCCTGCAACCCAAGCATGTGCCCTTGACCATAACTGAACGAGGGTCCCTTTGGTCCCCAGGCCAACGCTCTATCCACTGAGCCAAACCAGCCAGGGCGATCTCTGAATTTTTTATTGGCCTCCTGCCCCTCAAGGGGTCCCCTGGTTTTGCTGCCTTAACATCTCAGAACTTTGATGTCATTGACTTCAGACACCACTTTGCTGTCCACAATCCTCCGGTGGCAGTATTTTGGATGGATTGCATGGAGTCGCCATTGTCCATGGTGTCACCAAGATCAAAGTCCTCCCCTTCTTCCAGCAGGGCCTCATACTATTGTTGGGTGCTGCCCCTCTGCCCGGGTCTGGGCCAGCTCTGACTCTAGGTGCTGCAGGATCCCGTGGAGCTATTCCATCTTTATGGCACAGCACGTCTCCACCTCGCACAGGCTGCTCTCCAAACTAGCCTTTAGACTTCCCACCAAGTCAAGGTCGATCCCTTAGGATTGAACCATACGTCTCAGCTCAATGAGTGTCATCACAGCAGCTCCCATCTCAGTGGTCTGTGAGGTGACCACTGTGGGACCAGTTTGCTGGGACCAGTACTTGCCCAGCTCCTTTCAGTTCCTCTGAGCCAGCTCATCATATGGGCCTGGATACCCTGAGGTGCTGAGATTTGAGGCATCCAACTCTGTGGTCAACCCAGAGTTGGCAATCTGGCTTTGTAGACCATTTACTTCCTCCTCCTGGTTCTTCTTCATGAAGAGCAGCTGCTCCTTGAGAGCCTCGATCTCTGTCTCCAGCTGCAGTTGAGTGATACTGGCGTCATCAACAACTTTTCAGAGCCTATTGTCACTCTCCATAAACTGGCTCATGGCCAGCTCCCTCTCATATTTGTCTCTGAAGTCATCAGCAGCGAGATAGGCTGAACGATGTGGGCATTGTCCACAGAACTGCCAAGGACCTGAGTCTTCAGGTCCTCTGTGATCTTGAAGTAATGCCCCCAGTCTCTGACCTAGGGTCCCTTCTTCTCCAGGTGTTCCCAGATATTGCTCTCCAATCTCCAATTGTTAGCCTCCAGGCTCCTCACCCTCGCCAGGGAGGAGGCCAGGCAGTCACTCAGGCATTGCATAGTCTCCTTCTCGCTCTTCTCAACAATAGTATGATGCCTATTATGCCCACCAGACCCCTGTCCATTCCTGTGGCTAGGCCCCCGGACTCCCACTCGCTCTGCACGCTGGTGGAGTGGGACATGGAGATCCGGGAGCCCAAACCCCCAGCACTTGTATTTGATGCTGGCTGCTCTGCTGGCAGGCCAGCCCGGTTGCTGCGAGACTGCAGGAGCCCAGGGTCTGGTAGTTGGTGGAAAAGCTGGTGTGGGTGCTGAAGCTCATATTGTTCAGGGAGGAAGGCAAGAGGCCAAGAGTCAGGTTTCAGCTGCCCTTGTTTTTTTGTTGTTTTTTCATAATTAAAGTAATCTACTAATACCCCTGTCCCTGTCCAGTGTCCCCAATCCTACTTTTTACTTGAACAAATATTTCTTCAGCACCTATCATTTGTCAGACACTTTTCTTTGCACCAAGAATATAGTAATAAATAAAAGAAAACAAAAGCATGAAGTTATTGGTGTTAAGTGGTATAATTATAATGAACATATGAACAGATCATTATAACACGGGGTTATAACAGAGTAAATGCAATACCTTCTGTGACTTAGGGTGAACCTCACCCAACATTTTATTTGAAATAGTTTGAGTGCAGTTTTGTATATTGCAACCAAAAGAACCCCTGCTTGAACATCTGATTTAAATATAATTATATTGTTTCCCCTTGTCTCCCACCCTCCAGGAGTGGATAAGAATGCCAACACCCTACCAAGGTTAGAAGGTAGGTTCCACCACTCATTAGCATACAGCCTAGCACATATTACAGAACCTCTATGTGCATCAGCCTTTTCTTTTACTTCATGGGGTTGCTGTGAAGACTAAATGGGTAATTCATATGAAAAGCTTTAGAAGTATACCTGACATTTGATAAGTGCTCAACAATTGTTAGTTGCCATTATTGTTGTTGCTGTGCCTGTTATGTTAATCTTGTATTTGTTGTAATCTGAAGAAGTGTCAGCTGGAAAAGACTGGGTGGCAGTACTTGTTTGTATATGATTGACGGTTAAGGTCTGATACTCAGCTTTGCTAAACTAAAATGTGTTAGTATACACAGAGATTAGCTCATACAGTCAGGAAGTTCTGGTGAAGGTACTGGCTCTACTGACTCAACTCTACTATCAGAGAATCAAGTTGACCACTCTCTTCCATGAACATATTCTCTTTAGAAACAGAGTAAAAGACTTTTTTCTTAGTAATTACCTCAAGTATGCCTGCTCTCTGAAAGTACTCACAGGCCACCTTGATTAGGTTTGGGGTGTGCCCAAATCTTCTTCAGTCTTACTTTAACAGCAGATGTCTTAGATCTGTCTTTGCTGCTGATGGATGATCTCATTCATCAAAAGAACTTTTGAGCCTGGCTGGTTTGGCTCACTGGATAGAGCGTCGGCCTGGGGACTGAAGGGTCCCAGGTTCTATTCCGGTCAAGGGCATGTACCTTGGTTGTGCGCACACCTCCAGTAGGGGATGTGCAGGAGGCAGCTGATCGATGCTTCTCTCTCATCGATGTTTCTAACTCTCTATCCCTCTCCCTTCCTCTCTATAAAAAATCAATAAAATATATTTTTTTTAAAAAAGAACTTTTGAGACTTTTCTAATTTTATTTTTATTAACTTTAGCTTAATGAGTGTGTTGCAGTCATCCCCAATATGAAAGATCATGTCAACCATTTAAGCATAACTTTATCCTATTCTAAATTACCATGTGCTATAGGTCACAATAAAATGAACTAATATTCCTCAAGATAAGTTGATTCTAAAATTAGAACTTTAGAGTGGTGCGAGTTCTAAATACATTTCCTCCTATCTTCTTGGAATCCTTGCTATTTAGATATCTCCAGAGAGGCAACTGCTTAAAGATTTGACTTGTCTATATGAGAAAGAGCGTGGCACTTAAGTATGCTTTAATAGCTATAACTCTAAGAACAGATGTTTGTGTGTTTCGTGGGCATCATAAATATTAAGAACGATGTTATATGGGTCGGAAAGCACTTCCCATTAATTGTTAATGCTCACTATGTGGATAAGAGAGGCAGATTCCTTGGGGAGAAATCAAGATACATTTTTATATTACTGTATTTCAATTTCAGGGCTGAGGCTGAGGCTGGGGAGCATTGGTTTCTGATTCCTTGAATATCAGATGAAAATTCAAATTAATATAATGCTTGAGTATCCCTGGATCCTTATAGCTCCGTAGTGAGATATATAATGGGTAACTATAACAGGAGATATGGTGAAAGAGGACAGCAGAGGTGAATTCAAAGGTCAGTTCCACCTCTTCCTGGCTCAGTGATCATGGACTTTTTTAGCCTTTATGAATGTAGTTATTAACCTATAAAATAGAGGCTAATAATACCTATCAGATAGGGCTATTATTCAATAAGAAATATGTGTAAAGATTCTGAGTCAGTACCTGGATTACAGTTTTTTCTGCTTTGTATCAAATTAGAGATGGTGAGTGCTTGGTGTGGACTATGCACAAAAAGCAGCCAATGTGTGACAAAATTCTTTGAATTTTTGGCAACTTAAGATTGTTCAGGGGTTCTGACCTTCATATAGAAAGCTTTTCCCAGTGAGATTTCATATTCATCATTAATATCCCACATACCAGCCTAGTGCCAGTTGATCTTTCCTAGCTGCCCATGACATTTATTCATTCATTTTTTATTTTTTATGAGGAAGGGAAAGGGAGAGAAAGATAGAAACATCAATGATGAGAGAGAATAATTGATTGGCTGCCTCCTGCACGCCCCCTACTGGGGATTGAGCCTAAGGGCACGTGCCCTTGACTGGAATCGGACCCGGGACCCTTTAGTCCGCAGCCCAAGGCTCTATCCACTGAGCTAAACTGGCTAGGGCTCATTCGTGTTTTTATTTGTATTTTTAGTATTTTTATTGATTTTTATAGAGAGAGGAATGGAGAGGGAGAGAGAGAGAGAGAGAAACGTCAATGTAAGAGGGTAATATCAACCGGCTACCTCCGGCTGCCTCCTACATGTCCCCTACCAGAGATTGAGCCTGCAAGTGCCCTGACCAAGAATGGAACCAACAGCCCTCACCGGTTTGGCTCAGTGGATAGAGCGTCGGCCTGTGGACTGAAGGGTCCCAGGTTCGATTCTGGTCAAGGGCATGTACCTTGGTTGCAGGCACATCCCCAGTAGGGAGTGTGCAGGAGGCAGCTGATCTATGTTTCTCTCTCATTGATGTTTCTAGCTCTCTATCCCTCTCCCTTCCTCTCTGTAAAAAAAAAAATCAATAAAATATATTTTTTAAAAAAAAAGAATGGAACCAACAACCTTTTGGTGCAGGGGACAATGCCCAACAAACTGAACCATACTGGTCAGGGCTATTCATTCATTTTTCGAGGGCCCACTTGGAATCATGAAGACAATATGGTCTCTTACCTACTACCAACCACATAGTTTAGTAGAGGACAAACACGCAAAAACAATTACAATATTATCTCTAATAGAGGGCTATGGAAGGCCAGCAAGAGCACAGTTCTGTTTATGTGAGGGACACAGCTGTATTAAGGAATGAGAAATCCAGGTTCCTGTCCCAGACACCAATACATATGGAATGCGACCAAAACCAGAAATGTGCTAGTTAACTAAGATTTCTGTACAAAACCTCTTTAAAAAAAAAAAGAAAGAAAGAAAAGGACAGAGGCTCTCTTTTTTCAATTGATTTCAGAGAGTAGGGGAGAGGGAGAGATAGAAACTTTAATGATGAGAGAGAATCATTGATCAGCTGCCTCCTGAATGCCCCCTTCTGGGGACTGAGCACTCAATCCTGGCAGGTGCCCTTGACTGGAATTGAACTCAGGACCCTTCAGTCTGCAGGCCGATGCTCTATCCACTGAGCCAAACCAGCTAGGGCTATACAAAACTTACCTTCCTGGTGAATATAACTTGTTTTTGCTTCTACCAAAGAAGACAATGCTTTCACATGGAAGTTTAAAGAACAAAAACTTCCTCTCCAGAGTTGACCTATGTCAGTTGATTAGTTTTGCCATGAGCAGCTGCAGATGAAATCAACTAAAATTCTGAAATCAAATCATGCATAGAGCCAAGCTGTTTTTTCTGGAATGAATTTCAAACTGTTGAACAAAGCCTAAATTTTAAACTCTTTGGTATGTCTCCCAAGTAGTCTGATTCAGTAAATTGCAAAAGAAAATAGAAATGAGAACAAGAATTACAAAAAATGAGATTTCTTCTTTCCAGAACCTTGACTCTACTTCAGCTAGTGGGACTGGTTGAACCCTCTTTTTAATATAATAATAAAAATATTAGTTTCTCCCTAACCCCACCTAAAATGTTGAATAAATATTTTAAGTGTACTGTTTTGTTGAGGAAGCATCAAATTATTAGTCTGTCTGGGATACTTTCATGTCTCAATCTTTCCCTGGAAGCAGAATGGGATGGGAAAGACACCAGAGAGGAGGAGACTTGTAGCTACCTCCAGGGATGAGGTTTGTCTGGGAGGAGAAAAAGGAGAAAAAGAAATGCCTCCTCTTCTCCAGATTCATCATACCAAGGTCTATGGTTTTACCATTATAAAAAATTGGGAAAAATAGTAGAAATCACTGTTTCCTGTTCATGACATGTTATGAACACAAATAATATCCAGGTGATCTAAAACTGCACTGTTACTTTGAATTTATGTAATCGATGAGGATTAATATCTTGTGCATGAGGGTACTTAATAAATATGTGTTAATGAATGTTTAATTGCTCATGGTGATGTTCTCCAGGAATGAAGAGCAGAAAGATGTCATGATAATCTGCACGTCACATTTCTTGAATCAAGCAACGATATTTGGAAAAATATAAAATATCTACATGGATTTTTGAAGATAATATGTGCATTGTACCTTTTCTCAAATTTAACATTTACTTTCTTTTAAAATATTTTTATTGATTTTTAGGAAGAAAGGGAGAGAGAGAGAAACATCAATATGAGAGCAAACCATTGATTGGCTGCCTCCTCAACCCCCACCCCCAGCAGGAATCCAGCCCCCTTCCTGGGCATGTGCTCTGATTGGGAATCGAACCAGCAATCTTTCAGTGTACGGACGACGCCCAACCGAGCCACACCAGCCAAGGCTTACTTTCCTTTTTTGAGCATTTTGGATTATAACTACATGATAAAAATGTAGAATTTTGAAATACTGGTTTTCATGTTTTATATAGTCATTTTTTGTTTTTCTTAAAATGAAGATACACCTGTCCTTTGAAATAAACTATCCACAGCAGGTAATATACTCCTTATTGATTCTACAATTTACTGTTCAGTTGGTCTTTGTATTAGATAGATCAATGTAATAAACACCAGGATTTTAAAAAAATATATCTTTACTGATTGCAGAGAGGAAGGGGGAGAGAGAGAGAGAGAGAAAGAAACATCAATGATGAGAGAGAATCATTGATTGGCTGCCTCCTGCACGCCCCCCACTGGGGACCGAGCCCGCAACCTGGGCATGTGCCCTTGACTGGAGTTGAACCTGGGACCCTTCAGTCCCCAGGCCGATGCTCTATCCACCGAGCCAAACCAGTGAGGGCAACACCAGGATTTTTTAAAAAGTAGCTTATACAATTTCTTTTTCATACATGCTGTATAGATTCTTTAATGAAGTTTTCTTTTTTTTGGTTTAAGACTCTGCTTTTAAAAATACACAGACATGTATGAATTAAAGGCCAAATTCATAATTTATTCTTGCAATAAGCACCTTGCCATAAGCAATACTAATAGAGAAATTTTGATAGTTTCTTCTTAAAGTATTTGAAAGTTCATACAAATTTATGAATGGAAAAACACATGAAAGGGCACCTATCAATATACCAACAGTAATTTTCTCTGGGTGATAGTGAAATTATAGACAATTTTTTACCTTCTTTTTCCCTGCCCATGCTTTCTGATTTTTCTCAAGTAAACATATTAAAATGTAAAAATAACTCCTGGAAAAAGAAAACCACTAGATGAGAAATGATCTTTGGGATATTAAACTTGACATTTGGAAGTCTGAGTTTTCACTTAGCACATTTTATCACCACTAATGGATTGGAACTATAGCTCACCTTGCCATCTGTTAAATAGAAATGAATGAAGGAAATACCTTTTTCACAGTTATTGTCATAGCCGTAAAGAGCATATTTAAAGCACTTCACATAGTGCCTGGCACACTGTATGTGCTTAATAAGCTAGAGCTGTTGTTATTATCAGTATATGCTAAGATTGTAGAAATAAACCCCCTAGGCACCCTTTAAGCCTTATTTAACAATGCTCTCAAGTCAACAGGAGATACACACTTGGATCTTTAGAAAAGCAATCAGAGAATTAAGCTGCTTATTTCTTCTTTGCTTTCAAATTTTCAATTAATGAAATATTTCAAACATTCAGGACATAAGAGAAACCTACTCTCTTTCTCACTCTTTTTAAAAGTGAAATATTACAGATACAACTAAAGCCCAAACCTCTCAATTCTTTTTTTCTCTCCCCAAAGATAATCATTATCCTGAAGCTGATTTAGGCACACTTTTGTGCTTTTCTACTTATATCCATACTATCCATACTCACTTATATTCATAAATAATATATACAAGTGTTTATGTGTGGGGAAACATGAAGCCAAACCAGAAATTCCTTCTTGGGATGCTTTTATTCTCCATTTCTCCATCTTAAATAGTAATTCTACATATGTTTTTAATAAAAATTTGCTTTATCAATATGAAATTACTCCAATTATAAGCCTTTCATTCCATATTAATGCGTGTTTAGCTTTAAACCAAATAAAATTACAGAAAGATAAGCCAAACCTCCCTAAAAGCTCCATGTAGAATACTTTGTAATCCGTAGTCTAATTATGACTTTTAAAACACAGAACTTAGAAAAGTAATTACATCTTAATAAGTTTGTTCATTTATTAAATTGGGTTTACTCTAAAATATTTATGTTCTTATGTAAATGGAACAGATCTAATTAAGCAAGTCAACAAGGAAAAGCAGTTACACACAGAAATAAAATCTTTTTCTTTATTCATACTTAAAGTGCTAATCATTATTGGAAAAGAATTACCAATTTTCCAAATTGTTAATGCCAATTCTATCCCTTCAAATATTATTTTCAAAATGAATATATAACTTATGGAGAGCTGGTACTGCAAGCTACTAAATGTGATTAGCACATTTAATGAACTCACCCCTAATGCCTTGGCAGGGCCAGACCAAATGATTTTACGGGCCTTATATGGCCTATGGGCCGGACATTCCCCATCCCTGATTCTACTTGAAAGTAACTCATTCATGAATCTTTCTACCTTGGCAACATCTATCGGATTCATGATTTCACACCTGACATTTTTCTTTGGCACTCCAATATGGAGGTAAACCAGACAAATGCATACCTGTTTTTCTAAAGACTTTTGAACACACTTTTGTACAAATCAATCAATGCCAATGGCTACATTAAATGTAGATAAAAAAGAGTTCTTTTGGATGAGTTTGGCACCTATAAAATACTCAACTAAATTGTGACTATTACTTTCAGTCAAATAGATGATCAAAGACATCTTTTCTCCTTTTGATCCTGGTTGTTCAGATTCTATTGCCTTCCTCATCAGCACAATTCGCTGAGTCTGTAGATAAAATCTGCAGAAACCCTCAGCAATCAACAGGCAACTCCACAGCCTTTTAACTATATTGCTTTACCTTATTTTAACACCTTATATTTCCCTACCACTTTACACCATGATATTCCTACATTGAAATCATTATGTATACTAAAAGGTGGTGAAGGAAAGCAGTTGTCAAATGGAACAAGATCTGAGCATTTACACACCTGAACTCTCCAGTGGACAGTTCCATGGCAAAACAATCTAGTCACAAAGGGAGGAGGGTTAAACTGAAATTATGACTATCCAGTGTCTTGATTATTTTGAAGGCCGAAGTGTGTTCATCTGTGTTCTGATACCTGCTTCCTGGTAACACTGAATGGAGCTCATCTCAGCATTTAATTTTTGCTCATACCACTTTCCCAAACAATCATGAGCATAAAGAAAGGAAATATTCAACTTAATAAACACAATGACAGTGTGGGAAATAAATGCTTACTTTAAAAAATAGCTTTTCATTCATTTGGTCAATATAAAATAAATATATCCTCATTATAGAAGATTTTGAAAATGTCAAAAACAAGAAAGAAATTAAAAAATCATGTTTGTAGCCCCAATCCAAAAGATAACTGTTAATAATACATCAGTGCATTTCCTTTGGGCTTTTAGTCATGCACAGTTTTTAAAAAAAACATTGCTGTGATCATCCTATATATAGGATATATATATACTTTTGTGTCCTATTTTCACTTCCAATTATAACACAAGCAAAAATGCATACTTTGAAAGCTGATGTGAGTACAGGGTTTAGTAAAAATATGTGTTTCATTTGAACTGGAAGTCGAAATTATATTACTTTGAAATCATAAAACATATTTCTTCATCATTTTATCACTCCCTCTTGCATTATTTAAGCTGAACATTACATTTTTTTTCTAGACTTTGGAGTTTTATCTTTTTTGGACAGTAAATATGATTGCTAGCAGTTATTATATTTCATGACAAATTAAAAATGTTCTTTTAGCCCAGCCGGCAAGGCTCAGTGGTTGAGTGTCGACCTATGAACCAAGTCACGGTTCAATTCCCGATCAGGGCATATACCTGGGTTGCGGGCTTGATCCCCAGTATGGGGCGTGCTGGAGGCAGCTGATCAATGATTCTCTCTCGTCATTGATGTCTCTCTCTCTCTCTCTTCCTCTCTGAAATCAATAAAAATACATTTTTTAAATATTGTTTTAAAGCTGTAAGTTTGCTCTAGGTCTGACATTTATATCATGGAATATTTTATTCAATTCATTAACATATTATCAAAGACCTAGCATTACCTTTGAAATAAAATAATTCTACTTCTTATAATAATAGCTTTCTGTGAATCAATGACTTAAAAAACCCAAATTACAAATATTTATTAAACTCTTCAATGTTACATCAGTTTTCCTCCCATTCACCCATACTGCAGTCCTGATATAAGACACCATAAGGAGTAGTAATCAAGAATTAACTTTTTCTTTTTAAAAACTGTCAAAAGCTTGCTACACCAGCATCCTGCGACAGGAGGAGAAATGTCTCCAGTCTACTATACTCCCCTCCAAGCCAAGTTTTAATTTGTTGAGAATGGGGGTGGGGATCCTATAAAAATCTTGGCAAAATACAGAGCTGCTAATTTAATCAATTTTAGTAGTTAAGGCAGTGATTTCAAGTGCTAACGCAATCTGTTGAAAGAACTAATTTCCAAGGTAGAGGAGATTCATTTATTTCTACTTTTCCTTCCCAGTTTTCCAATCTAAGGAAATGTGGGTAGCCATCATGAAACCAGAGAGATCCCCCCCTCCCGCCCCCCAACATACACACATCAAGATTTAGGAGGCTTAGGCTTTAACTCAAACCTTAAAGTAGCAGAGAAATATACTCTCCCTTTCCCTGGGGAGAGTCTTCGAGACCCAAATGAAGTAGATCTTAACAGATGTGGAATATACACCTGCGCGAGAGTGCAGTGAGAACTAAAAATGGCCATTGTAAGTGCCAGGAAAGTGACTTAAAGCACTTAGGAGTTTAGGGCAGGATGAGAGAGTTCCTTCTATGGTGCTCAATAAAGGATTCCTGGAAGAGGAACCTTGGACCTTCGCATTAAAAGGTAGGATTTGAGCAGGTAGAAGTTGTAAGAAGTTTAGGTAAAGTAAGGATCATGAAAAAGACATTGCAAGAAAACACAGGGCTGTTTGGGGTATGTTTCCATTTGGTGGATTCCAGGGTTCATATGGGAATTGTAGGGAATAAATATAGTTGGGTTCAACTCTGTCTAAACAGAGTTCGAGTCAGGAGTATATTGGGTTGGGACCCGCCAGGAATCTGTTTATATGAGAGACTAAACAGCCTCCCAGGAAAAATTACACAGACTCTGCCTATTAACCATAGTATGGAGGATTAAGAGAGGGGGGATTTGAAATTTTTATTTGCTTATTTTTAACTAGATTTTGTCAACTTATAAAGGGATATATATATATATTCATTCTAACAGTTCAAAGAGGGATTCAATAAAAAATGCTTCTCCCGCCCAGCCAGTGTGGCTCAGTGGTTGAGCATCAATCTATGAACCAGGAGGTCGAGGTTTGATTCCTGGTCAGGGCATATGCCCGGGTTGCGGGCTTGATCCCCAGTGTGGGGCGTGCAGGAGGCAGCCAGTCAATGATTCTCTCATCATTGATGTTTCTATCTCTCTCTTTCTCCCTTCCTCTCTGAAATCAATAAAAAATACATATATATTTTTAAAATGCTTCTCCTGCCCATCCCAGTCCCCTAGTGGGGAAGGGATGGATTTTGAGTTCATCCCAGTGGCCACTGTTCACATTAGATCTTCCAGCCCAGCTCATGAACCCACACTTAGTTGTCATGTAGAAAGAAGGGGTTCAAAGTTAAAAATGGAAGATTTATGTTCACTGAAATCTCTAAAAGAATCTGGGGAGACAAAATGGTCACAGGAACAGTTTGGGTACCTTGGCATCAGAGTATAGCTCAAAAGGGTGAGAATAAATCCTGCCTACCTGGGTAGGGACCCCACGGGGCTATGACAATAGAAGGGCTCCAGAGACAGTGAAGCTTTGACACATCAAATCTTCCAGCTCACCAGTGACTCGAATGGTGCAGGTCCAGGCCCAAGGCTCTGGTGACAACGGCACCACTGACTTCTAAGCAGGGAGAGGAGCACTGTAAGGTAGACACACAGAAGGCAGCTCAAGGGCATAGAGTCTGTGGAATTCCTCATCCTCAATGATGCAAGGTGACATCAGAGGTGTCCTTGTAGTGTGGTTGGTGGTTGAGAGTTAGACTTTTGGAGTTGGCCTTCCGGGGCTTTATCCCGGCATTGCCACTTACTAGTTCCTGCTGGTACCTTCTGCAGGGGATTGTAAGAATTTGCTCAGGTAACAGACGTGAACAGTGTGACCCAGTGTCTGGTTCATAGTCATCTTTAGTGTTATTTTTTTCTTTTAACAAAATTGAGGTATAATTGACACATAATATTAGTTTCAAGTGTAGAACATAATGATTTGGTATTTGTATACATTGAGAAAGGATCGCTCTTTCATGTTATTATTCTTATCAAGGTGCTCATCAGGATGTGGATACCTCAGCAGACAACCCAGGGGGGAAACAAAAGAGCCAAAGAAAAGGGGAAGGAGCCTCAGAATTAATAGGGGTCTTTGCAGCAGTGGGGAGGGGCTGAGCTAGGAGAATGCTGTTTATTTTTGTGAAGGTGAGTCTGTTGTTTTTATTCCCAGGCCTCTGAATCCTCAGGAGACATAAGCTATTCAGGCTAGACAGGGAGTAAGGCTGGAATTCACAGTGGATTTTGAATGTTTAGCTGAGAAGCTTGATTTCATCTAAGAGGTTATGAAGAACAACTGAAAGCATTATATTAAGATTAATCCAGAGATCTATACAAAGAAGTCAGAGAAGGGGAAGCTCCAAGAAAGAGAGACCAATTATACGATTATTACCATAGACTGTGGGAGAAGACATAAGGAGCTGAAATAAGTTGGTAGCATTGAGAATAGAAATGAAGGGACAGATGTGAGAGAAACACTTGGCGACAGAACTATCCCGGGATATATAAAGCATCTGCCTGACCAAGTTTTCAATGTGTTCCAGTCCAAATCCCAGAGTTTTAGAAACTATGCAAACCAGCACCTTGCCATATGCAATCCAACAATGTATTGGATTTTCCCCACTGTTTGCATATATTGTTTTAAATAATGAAACATTTTTCCAGACCAAATTTCTTAATTTATTGAACACCACCTTAAATGATGATTCTCTAGCACAGATAATTTAAATGATTTTCTTTTCCCAGTTCATTTTACATTTGTAAATTTTAAACTATTTTACCATCTGCTGACCCATTATAAATTAAATTATTAATGAAGCTTATAGTAAGTGGCAAATATATAACCAAATCATCAGGATTTAAGAAAATATATTGACATTAATGACTTTGTTTATTGTCATTACTTTGCATTATCTTCCTGATAGTGTAATATTGATATTAAATTCAGAACTAAGAGTTATAAACACTTAAAAATTATAGTAAATCTTAGATACAGAAAACAGATTGATGGTTGCTAGAGGGGAGGAGGGTTGGGGGAAGAGGAGGGTTGGGGGACTGGGTGAAAAAGGTGAAGGGAATGAGAAGTACAGATTGGTAGTTACAAAATAGTCACAAGATGCAAAGTATAGCAGAGGAAATATAGTCAATAATCTATATATATAAAAGCCAAGCGATCGATTGGTGGAACGACCAGAATGACCAGTGGCTATGATGCGCTTTGCGGCAGCCAACCAGCCTGATCGGGGGCGGGGCCAGCCAGCCAACCGCCTGTGGCCCCTCCCCCATGCCAGCCCCACCGCCAATCGGCTCCCCCCTCCCTGATCACTGAAGTGTGACCTTCAGTGATTCTAAGTAAGTAAATGCTCTCCAGCCTTCATAGACCAGAACCTGAATGACGAGTGATCAGAAGGAAAACTGCTCACGGTCTGGACCATCAGTCAGGTGTCCAGGAGAGGTGCCCAGCCAACCACCATCTTCCCCGCCCCCGACTGCCCCCCACCCCAATTGGGGGCAGGTGGCAGGACCCCATGCATGGGGCCTCTAGTAATAATAATAATAATAATAATAATAATAAAACATCCTCGGGTGAGGATTTAAAAAAGTCATGGACTGAATCCTTGTTAGGCATCAGGATATAAATGGAAATTGTTAACCTGAATATTTATTTACTTGTGCCAGGCACTCTTCCGGTGTCACCTTATTGACTTCCCACAATAACTCTACACGATGGCTGCCTTTGTTCTGTTTTGTTGAGGAGAGTGTTAAACTGCAGTCAGATTCATTCCCACAAGTAGACCAAACTCTTTTTAGGTGTAGCATCTACACTAATAAAAGAGAAACATGGTAATTGGCGTACGGGAGAGGCTTAGAAACAGAAGCTGTAAGTGTCCCTGACACTAAAGCGCCTTTGAAGCTTCAACTCATCCAAAAGCCAACAGCAAATGTGTATACACCCTTCAAAGATCTTTGACATTAATAACTCCCCCCAATTGGGGGCGGGCAGCTGGACCCCATCCATGGACGAATTCATGCACTGGGCCTCAAGTATTTTAATAATTATGTATGGTGCCAGGTGGGTACTAGAAATATCAGGGGCACGCTTTGTAAAGTATGTGACTGTCTAACTACTACGTTGTATGCCTGAAACTAATACAAAATAATACTGAATGTAAACTGTAACTGAAAAAAATATATCAGAAAATGATAGTAAAGTGCTCGCTTCGGTAGCACATATACTAAAATTGGACAGATACAGAGAAATTTATCATGGCCCCTGCACAAGGATGACATGCAAATTAGTGAAGCATTCCATATTTTTTAAAGTGATAGTAAAATTGTGCAAACCTAAGCCTATAATTCGTCCAGTTATCCAGGAATGAAATGTTATACTACGAAAGAAACCAAGATGGCGGCATAGGTAAACACCAGAAATTGCTGCCTCGCACAACCACTTCAAAAATACAACTAAAAGACAAAACGGACATCATCCAGAACCACAGGAAGGCTGGCTGAGTGGAAATTTTACAACTAGAAGGAAAGAGAAAAGCACACTGAGACTCAGAGGAGGAACGGAAGTAAAGTGCAGAGGTACAGAGGC
>NW_005354174.1:2369660-2372474 GCF_000412655.1 Myotis brandtii
AAAAGCTAAAGGAGTTCATCACCACCAAACCAGTATTATATGAAATGCTGAAAGGTATCCTTTAAGAAGAGGAAGAAGAAGAAAAAGGTAAAGATACAAATTATGAACAACAAATACATATCTATCAACAAGTGAATCTAAAAATCAAGTGAATAAATAATATGATGAACAGAATAAACTGGTGAATATAATAGAATCAGGGGCATAGAAAGGGAGTGGACTGACTATTCTTGGGGGAAAAGGGGTGTGGGGGGTGCGGGAAGAGACTGGACAAAAATCGTATACCTATGGATGAGAACAGTGGGGGTGGTAAGGGCAGAGGGTGGGGTGGGAACTGGGTGGAGGGGAGCTATGGGGGGAAAACAGAGGAACAACTATAATAATCTGGACAATAAAGATTTAATTAAAAAAAAAAAGAAATGTTATACTACTACTAGAGGCTCGATGCATGAAATTCGTGTAAGAGTAGGCCTTCGCAGCCCTGACTGCCTCGGCCCTCGCAGCCCCGGCTTCGTCTGGAAGGTCATCGGGATGGTCATTCCGCTGTTTGGCCATTCACTCTATTTGCATATTATGCTTTTCTTATTATAGATCATTATAGATTGTGTGATATTGTGATTTATAATAAAAAATATATATATTTGGTCTTTGTTCCTGTTCCCTGGCACAGGGCTTCTAAAACCCTTGGAATTTCCTAATAGGAATAATAAAGGTGCTTTTTAACCCTCACCTGAGAATATGTTTTTATTGATTGTAGAAGGAGAGAGAAAGAGAAACATTGATATGAGAGAGAAACATTGATCAGTTGCCTCCTGGGGATCAAACCCACAACATAGGTACATGCCCTGACAGGGAATCAAACCCACGATATTTCTGGTGTACAGATGACATTCTAACCAACTAAGTCACCTAGCAGGGGCCAAAATATGTGTTCTTAAACAAATATCACACTGAACATTTTCTTCTCTTGTGTTTATTTTTATATAATTTCAGACTTACAGGAAAATTGCAAAAATAGTACCAAGAACTCCCTTCTACTCTTTGCCCAGATCCCTGAATGTTAACATTTGACTACGCTTGTTTTATCCTTTCCTCTCTCTCTCTCTCTCTGAACCTTTTGAGAGTATCTTATGAAGCCCCTTTACTTATCAATAGTTCATTGTGTATTTCTTAAAAACAAGGAAATCTTTTGCAATAGCCACAGTACAATGACCAAATCAGGAAATTAATATTGATACAATACTATATCTAATCTTGTTCATGTTTTTCCAATTTTCCCAACAATGTCCTTTATAACAAAAGAAAATTCTGGGTCAGGCTTTGCTTTTGGTTATGTCTTTTTAATTTTCATTCTTAGCATTTCATGACATTGACATTTTTTTTATAATAAAGACCAGTTATTTTGTAGAATGTCCCTTAACTTACAGTTGCCTGATGTTTTCTCATGATTAGATTCAAGTTATGCTTTCTTGGCAAAAACACCATAGAAATGATGTTATATTCTTAGTATATCCTGCTAGGAGGTACATAATGTCAATTTGTCTGATTATTGATGTTGACCATGAACAGTTCTGCATCCTATGTTTTCATTCACAATACAAAATTTCTCATGTCTTTCAAAATTCATGGAACATCATTTCAGTGTCTATACAGTATTTCATTTATGAACATGTCATAATTTGTTAATTGTTCATATTTCTGTTTCATGTGTCACTGCATTGGTAAGAACTAGAATTATATAACAACTAAGTTATAGATGCCTCATTTTAATAGAAATATTTTGTGTTTTGCCATTAAATATTTTATTGGCTGTTAATTTGAAATGTTTTTCAAGTTATTAGAGAAATACTTTTCATAGGAGTGATTAAAATTTAACAACCAAGAAATACCTGCTTGTTCATTACTCATTCATTCATGACCATATTCCTGTAATTGCCTGCCCCCTACCGTGATACATACATAGCACAATACGTGTATCCAAACTATATTTCTTTTTTGAAAAAAATATTTTCATTGATGTCAGGGAGGAAGGGAGGGAGAAAGAGAGAGAGAAAGAAACATCCATGATGAGAGAAGCATTGATCGGCTGCCTTCTGCACACCCTCTACTGGGTGTGCCCTGTAACTCAGGTATGTGCCCTTACCAGGAATCTAACCATGACCTCCTAGTCCATAGGTTGATGCTCAACCACTGAGCCACGTCAACTGGGCTCTTTTTTTTTTTTAACCCTCACCCAATGACATTTTTCCATTAATTTTCAGAGAGAGTGGAGAGAGGGAGAAACAGAAAGAGAGAAATGTCAATGTGAGAGAGACATATTGATTGGTTGCCTCGGTAACAGAAGTATATGTCCTTAGCTGGAATCGAACCCAGGACCCTTCATGCCGGAAGCCAGTCCATTCTTGCTGCTTGACACAGTCGCTGCAGGAAAGAAACATCTGCACAGCATATGTTTCAAGGGACCTGGCATATATAGCATATTGTTCTTAATATGTTTGCTCTCCTTAGCGCCATGTGTTTTAACCAAGGTCACCTCTCCGAGAAAGGTTGTTTCCCCAGGTAGGGATTTTTCCCTGAGGTTAGGGAGGGGATACAACCCCTTAACTAAGTGCCAGGCGGGTAGTTAATCACTTTAACTACAAACAATCACGCTTAAGCTACATAATCTTTACTCCCTGGAATGGAGATAAGAAACGCCCTAACCTTTGCAATAGAAATTGACAGGATTAAAATCGGCTGGTATAAATATAGATGTAACAAGACAATAAACATCAGATCCTGATCAGATCCTAACCAGAACTTGGCTGGAGATCC
>NW_005354174.1:2372527-2380641 GCF_000412655.1 Myotis brandtii
AGGTAGGTACATTGTTATTAACTTAATTAGGGTACTCCTAAGCTGGCCTTTGCTAAAAACGTCCTCAATCTGATTGAGGTACGTTCGCTGAGGTAGACCCCTTCCAACTTTCCCATCCACACTCGTCTTGTATACTTGTTTCAGATAGACGAGTGTGGGTGGGAGAGTTGGAAGGGGTTGACCTCAGCAAACGTACCTCAAAACAATGTACCTCCCCGCGCTGCGTCTCCCGTCGCCCCACCAACCGATACCCCCCACTTCTTCTAACGCCACTTCTTCAAAATAGACTCGCCCAGGCCAAAAACCAACTTCTGCGCATGGGCCACGAAGTTTCAATCACACTGTGCGTGTGCGCCTGCACGTGGTATTTTGTGGAAGAGCCACACTCAAGGGGCCAAAGAGCCGCGTGTGGCTCGCGAGCTGCGGTTTGCCGACCACTGGGCTAGGACGAACCTATATTTCTTTATGATGCTATATTCTCTTGCCCTCTGGAAATTGTCTCTTATTTATTGTTTGAAACTTGCCATTCGAAAACTGCCCCCTCAGCTCCTTCTTAGAACAACTATATTTTATCAGCAATTTCAAGTTCTACCCTTCCACTCTGAGCTCTGTCTAGCTGCTGACTTTGGCAGAGGGGTGAGAGAAGAGGACTTGGTAGCTGTGGCAAGCAACAATGGCGAGAAGCTGATAGGATGAATTTGCTACCTGCGGTTAAAGGCTCAGCAGTTTCAAGCAAGTGCAGGGCAAAAGGATGAAGTTCTTTTATCAAGGACAAAGCTCTTCTGTCTACTTTTGGATAACTCTAAGAGCTCTGGTCAGATAAGAGAGTTTTTGACACCCTCAGACTTACATAAGTAATGTTCCACTGGAGTGTCTTTGAGAGCAGGGTTCACTAGAAGATATCAAGCTGTTGTTACACTCTAGTAATTGTTACTAATCACAAACTATGGAAGTGCATAAAAGATTTACTTATATATGCTTAACCAGTTTACTGAAGAGTTTCAACTCAAGGGGTATAAATGTGAAAATCTTTTTTCTCTCATGGGCCCAACTGTACTATGTTTAATCCCTCCTGACCCTTTAACATCTTGGGCAAATTCTGTAACTTGCAGATCCCTTTCCAATGCTAAAAGTCAAGCCCTTAAAAATTACTATTATACCCTTCAAACTTAAATAGTGCACTTAGAAACATGCAATATTATGGACATACTTATACTAAAAAAATTATTCATTGTTTATCTGAAATTCAAATTTAATTGGGTGTTCTGTATTTTCATTTGCTAAATCTGGCAACCCTAAATTTTATTTCATTTCTTCCTCACCCACTTCACTTCCCAGAGCAGGCTTGGCCCAAAGATGGAAGGATGTAGAGTGGAGAAGAGGCATAGTCTACATTGATATTCCTCTCTCCTCAGCTTTCTCCTCTTGCTCCTCTGATGTTGGTGGTGGCAAGGAAGGGTGGAAAAGGAAAACATCTCTGACTCCACCCTCATGACCGAATCACCTCTCAAAGTTTCCACCTCCAAATACCATCACTTTGGATGTAGGGATTTAACATATGAATTTTGAAGGGACACAAACATTCAGTATCTATCAATTTTCTTCAGTGAATTTTATCATTTTAACTCTTACATTTAGGTCCATTTTGAGTTAATTTTACACACAGGTATTTTAATAAATATTGTTGGTACATGGGAAACATACATGTTTCATATATAGATGCTAAGTGGTCTAGATTTGCTTTATGAGGATGGGCTTCCTGGAACACCACCATCTTAGATAATTCAGTATTCAGTACAGCAGCAAAAACTTAGCACTTTAAATCTGGCTGGATTGTAGATAGAGACTGACATGTTAGATTTAGTACAACTGTAGAATTAATACTCAAATCTCCCATGCTGCACAGTTTTCCCATATGCTGCATAAAAATGCTATATAGTTTCTCACCCATAAGCTGCTATGTTAGGGTGTTAGCTGGTTTTATGCCCTCAACTTGCTTAATGTTTTCATTTATATACAATAGAGTTTTATACCACATAGGCCAAACCATCTATTGCAAAATAATTTACAGTAAAATCATAATAAATTTATACAAGGTATTGATTTAACATTAATTTTCAAACTGTGAAAATCAATGAGCCATAAATCCGTAAATAAATTGGTGAAACAAAAGACGTGAATGACAAGAAAAATTAGTCACTCTGTTGTGTATGTGCTTTTTAGATAGCTAAATATATGGGAGGAGGAAAATAGAGGGGAGGAGGCTTCATAAAATGTAAAATTAGCAACATATAAAAATAACAATGCACAAAGAAGTAGGCTCTTGCAACAAAATTGTGAAGAATACCACCCAAGAATCTGGTTCATAATCTTGACATACTGGCATCCCAATTCAGTTGAATGATACTCTGCAAAGTAAAGCATCTTCATATTCTTGTGCTTCCAAAAAATTTTGGAGGCGATCGGTAGCACAATCTATTTAATTTTTAGAATATCATGTTTCTGTTTGTGTGCACATGTTTGAATATCTTTACTATTGAAAAGACCACACTGAAGACATCACCTTGGCCACGTAACAGTCTACATTTCCAGTGGATGTTTGAGTCCCGTCTGCTTACTTCATAAGCGATCATTGAGCCTGGGTTTGATAACCTGCAGTGATGGGAACTTAGGACTTTTGATATATTATGGTCTCTTTGTTCTAGTTTTGACTGGTTACTTAGAGATTGTGGCAATGCCAGTTCAGTCTTCATTTTGGTCAGAGAAAACCTTTTTTCTAAGGCCATATTTACCCTTTGCAACCCAACCTCAGTGGTGGCAACTGGGCACAAGAGAGACCAAACAAGGAAGTCACTATGTTAATGAAGATACCATTATCATTGCTTGAGAAAAAGCATAAGTCCTTCATTTGGGCATATTTAATTGATATTTGCTGTCTTTATATTGCCATATACATACTAATTTTGGGGGGAATATCTACATTTTATATTCTCATCATAGCATCTATCTAATAAAATCTTTGTGGATGTTTATAGACCTTCTCTCTGGAAAATCTGCAGGCAGTCTGGTAACTCTATATTTATATAAAAGCCAAAGAACTAGGAATAGATCAGAGATCTGGGAGAGAATAAGGATCATATCCAAAGAAATCAGTTGAGAATCAGCTTTAAGTATAAATAAATCACAATTAACATTTTGTGGAACAAAAATTCATAAAAATAAATACACTAATTGTTTCTTCCTACATATTATAAATAAATTATATCATGCCATGGGTAAAGATTTTAAATAAACAATTGCCAAATGAGAGTCAAAATTCTCCAGCATATATTCACTGACAAGGGACTGCTATACAATCTTTTAAAAAATCTTAATACCCTATTCTAAAGAATAGGGCATATAAAGTCAATCACTTTAGGCCTTATTTTTTCCATCTGTAAAAGTATAGTACTAGTGTTGACTTCTTAAAAGTCTAATTCCCAGCAACAAATATATACACACTTGCAATTTCTGACTGATTAGAGCGCCCTCATGTGTGTCTTTGTTATAATGTTTTAGACATCTGAAAAAGTATTAATCTCAGCAGCACTACAATTATGTCTTTATTTTCCCATATATAATAGTTTCAAGTATCACTCAGTAAATTCTAAAGAGTGTGACAATCTTACTACATCTCACTAACTTTTCATATGCCAAATTTTATTCTAAAGTAATGAAGTTATTATTGTTGTGGTTTAAATTTTAATGAATTAAAGGGTTTTTCCTTTAAAGCTCCTATGATAAGTTTTTCATTATAATATTATTTTATTATCATTCCTGAAAGAAAATATGTAGCCAATTAAGTTGTTAATTGTATGTGATAACTTGTCAGTACCTTTTTAGGGGTGGTTAACAGCTCAAAGGGCCAAATTATTTGAAATGTTAAATAATTTGCATAATACGTTTAAAAATAGGAGGGAGGCCGTCATCAAACTTTAAAAGGTTGGAAACAATTACCAATAGGCTATTTGGACACTTGGAAATTTAAACTGGGGCAAGAAGACAGAACTGTGGGGTATGCAGTAGGGGATTCTGGAGGGTAGAGGACAGTAGGAAGGGGGGCTCTTGATATCTGAGAGAAAAGAAAGGGAAATTGGAAGTAGGAAAAGGCTCGTAACCCTTGGTGGGAGGACACCAAAACCATATATTCACTTTTCCACAGGACCTAGAATTGTGTTCGATTTCATGGATTTTTGGAAGGTGAAAACTCTGGCTTCTGCCAGGGTAGCATCATTGCTCCATTCTGGTTAGTCTAGTATAGCCAGTCTGACCTCTTGACTTAACTGGTGTCATTACCAACCAATCAATGCCCAGCACACAGAGTGCCTATGTCCTCAGGGGTTGGGCCAAAAGAACCTGGCCATTTGGTAAAGCTTTACCATGATTAATTTACCTAACCATCACCCATAGGCAATTCAGGGTAGGGTTTCTCATCATAATCTATGCTTTTGGCTTCTTAAATTCCCCCAAACTGGGGTACATGAAGCAGATCTGTTTAGGGCCTTTTAACATTGGGGGACTATCAGGGAGTCCCTTTGTTCCAACCAACTTTGATTGCACTGTATCAATACCTTTGTTTCAACACCATCAATATCTGCCACATTCACCCCATTTTTCAATTACCATCTGAAGACTTCAACTCTGCTGAGCTAAGTTCCTTCCTTGCCTCTTCCCTGTCTCCCCTCCATTTTCTTATCAATTATTTTAGTGATCATGGTTTGAGTAAGATCCATACTGGGAAGCTGAACAGCAAACAACTTCTCAGTCTTTTGTTTGATTTTACAGCAGTAGGGTTACATTTCCTTAATAAGCTAGTACCTCAGGAGTCGGATCTACTATTATTTCTAAATTCCATTCCAACTTTTACCTTTAGTAACTGAATGCAGTGCAGCCGCAGTTCCATACCATGGGTGACTAGATACTGCTTGTGTCCTGACAAATTTCAACTTATTCTTCAAGACTCTTTCTAAATGCCACACATTTAATGAAGCATTTCTTGCCAGACAAAGTTATATGCTCCCACTGCTTGTTTCTATTCATCTCACACAACCCTCAATTATAGTGTTTATTTTGATACTAGAGGCCCGGTGCATGAAATTCGTGCATGGGGGGGGGGTCCCTCAGCCCAGCCTGCACCCTCTCCAATCTGGGACCCCTCGAGGGATGTCCAACTGCCTGTTTAGGTGGGATCGGGCCTAAACAGGAAGTTAGACATCCCTCTCACAATTTAGGACTGCTGGCTCTCAACCACTTGCCTGCCTGCCTGCCCGATTGCCCCTAACCGCTTCTGCCTGCCAGCCTGATCACCCCCAACCACTCCCCTGCCAGCCTGATCAATGCCTAACTGCTCCCCTACCAGCCTGATTGCCCCTAACTGCCCTCCCCTGCTGGCCTGATCACCCCTAACTGTCCTCCCCTGCCAGCCTGATCACCCCTAACTGTCCTCCCCTGTTGACCTGGTTGCCCCTAACTGTCCTCCCCTGTCAGCCTGGTCACCCCTAACTGCCCTCCCCTGCCAGCCTGGTCACCCCCAACTGCCCTCCTCTGCAGGCCTGGTTGCCCCTAACTGCCCTCCCCTGTTGGCCTGGTCGCCCCCAATTGCCCTCCCCTGTTGGCCTGGTCACCCTTAACTTCCTTCCCCTGCCGGCCTGGTCACCCCTAACTTCCCTCCCCTGCAGGCCTTGTCATCCCTAATTGCCCTCCCCTGTCGGCCTGGTCACCCCTAACTGCCCTCCCCTGCTGGCCATCTTGTGTCCACATGGGGGTGGCCATCTTGTGTACTGGAGTGATGGTCAATCTGCATATTACCTCTTTATTATATAGGATATTATAACTAGAGGCCCCATGCACGAAATTCGTGCACAGGTAGGGTCCCTAGGCCTGGCCGGCGATCAGGGCCAATCAGGTTCCCTGCCTCCCCATCTCCTCCTCCCCTTGCCACCAAGGTGCTGCCACCACACAGTTCCCCCACCTCCCCGCCTGCCCGCCTACTTCCCTCACTCCCTCAGCACCCCACTGCCACCACTAGTCGCCTGCCATGTTTTTCGTCACCCCCTGGTGGTCAGCACACGTCATAGCGAGCGATTGAATTCCTGGTCTCCTGGTCGAACTCCCGAGGGGACACTTTATATATTAGCCTTTTATATATATAGATTACTTGTTTGGAGATCTGTTTAACCACTATTTCACTATGGGATGGGGATTATGTCTTTTTAAATGTCTATCTCTCCAACATCTAGTACAATCCTTGACATTGAGTAAGTACTCAGTAAATGCTTTCAATTTAATCAATTAAAATATCCATTTCAAACATTTTAGATGCCAGTGGAAAGAAAATTTACCAGATAAGTCTGTCACTGTCAAATCTTGTCATCAAGTCTTTTTTACTTCTTCAAATGTTACTTTCAGTCAAGTTATCTGAATGGAATGCAGATCCAAGTGTACTATGAACTTTAATATGCACTAATACTAGTATACCTTCATTGTGTTATGAATATGTGCAAATGAGAATTTAAACATTACATTAAGGCGTATAAATGTACTAAATTTACAAATATAAAAATATACTAAAATCATCAATGTACTAAAACATACTGATGCCCTGTTGTGACTGTAGCTGGATTATGTGAGATTGAGTCTCTTTTTCCTAGTCCCTAAATTCTCACACATTTTAAAGTTTAAAATAAAAATATCCTTGTAGTAGTTAACATGGTAGAATATACACAAATAAGTCTCCTTGAAAATTCACTACAGTCCAGAGCTTGGCCCTCGGCCTTTGCTATAGACCAAATGTTTGTATACGTCCACACAATCAATATGTTGAAATCCTAACCCACAAGGTGATGGTATCAGGAGGCAGGGACAGGTGACTAGGTCATGAGGGCGGAGCCTCCATGAGTGAGATTTTATAAAAACAGTGTCTTTATAAAAATATTACACAGAGCTCTCACCATCCTTCCAGCATGTGTGAAGACAGAGCTAGAAGACCATGCTTGTCTGTGAACCAGGGAGCAGGTACTCACCAGACACCAAAGCTGCTGGCACCTTGATCTTGGACTTCCCAGGGTCCCAAACTGTCAGAAATAAATTTGTTCTTTATGAGCCATCCAGTCTATAATATTGAAGCCCAAAAGGACTAAGGCTGCCTTACTGACCCCAAACCAAATTTGTTGGGAAGACAAACATTAGTCAAGGCTTACATTCTTGGGAGACTTAGGAATACAAAAAAAAAAAGCCAATATCTTCATCCATAGTGAGAAGCAGATCTAATACTGGTTGAGGGGGGAAATGTGCCTCTCTAACCAAGGGAAATGGTTTGGTAATAGAACTAACCTGATTCAAGTACAGCCTCAAAGTGAATCATTGAGGTTGAACAGTGGATGCAGTTTTACTCTGACTGACACAGGAGAAAATAAGGTGCAAACAATTTCATGGCTCAGGAGCCTCAAAAATCACACACCAGCAAATTAGCTCGAGCAAAATTGTTGTCAATGGCTTCAAATCGGGTAGTAACCAATAAAAAGAGCAAGGATCACTATTTCCACTCGAGATTCAATTCATAGAGTGTGTATAGGAATGTAAGCTTATCCTTCCCAGCGAGGAAACACTAAACCCCTTGCCCGAGTTAACTTAGTCCACATGGCATAGAGTATTTAATTTCAAGAGCTGTGGGAAGATTTTCAAGAGTTATTTACTTGGCGTGAATATCTATAACTTCAAGGTATAAAAAGTTGGGGGTTCAGAATGGAAAGGCTGTTTGTGGTTGTGGAGGGTGGTGGGATGCATGGCATAGGATTATGATCCTTTAAAATATATTCTGGCCGGGGAGCAAGAGGCAGGGTTTTTTGTTTCTTTTACTTAGTTTTTTTCTGAATAACCTTTTTGTTTTAGAACAGATTTACGTTAACAGAATTATAGTGAAGATAGAACAGAGTTCCCTATGCCCCGTACAAAGTTTCAAAATCTTTTCTTTCCACCCCCACCCCCGCTCTCCCCCGCCTTCTCTCTGCTTCCGCCCCTCGGGTTGGGGCAGGGCCGGGCTCACACGGGGCAGCTTGGGGATTGCAGCCAAGCCC
>NW_005354174.1:2381225-2381894 GCF_000412655.1 Myotis brandtii
CATGAGGTCAGGCCTCGGGGAGCGGGCGGCGGCGCTGGGCGCTGGGGAGAGTAACTGAGACACTCGAAGCGCGAACGTGGGTGGAAGCTTGTCCTGGGGATTCCGGAAGAGTTGTTTGCGTTGACTTTCCTTCCTTTTTTTTCCCCTTCCCTTTCTTGCTCTTGCATCGAGGAAAGTGGGAGGGTTCTGCTTTTCTTTCTGGAAAAGCCACTAACACTGTCGCGCCCAGGGTTGGTCTTCAGAGGGTGGAGGAAATAGCACGCGTGGCGTCGGAGCATCGGTGAAAGCTTTAGCGAAAGGAACTAAAAAGGCCAACCTCCGTACAGTAACTGAAAAAATGTCTGTATCTATTCGAACCTAAGGAAAAAGAATGACCAGCCGGACCTGCTACTTCCCACAGGGAGGGAGGCTGGGGCTCCACGCTGCCGGCCTCGGCGCTGCCCACGCGGGCACTTAGGGATCTTCTCCCGACGGCGTCCTCTTGCGTGAGCCGCCCCCTCCCCCAACACACACACACACACACACACCTCACACACACACACCCATCACACACACACACATCACACTCACCACCCATCACTCACACCCATCACACACACACACACACCCATCACACACACACACCCATCACACACACACACCCATCACACCACCATCACACACACACAC
>NW_005354174.1:2382444-2426718 GCF_000412655.1 Myotis brandtii
CACACACACACCCATCACACACACACACCCATCACACACACCACCCCACACCCCGATTGTGGCATTTTTAATGGGCAGACTGTGTAACTATCCTATTCAGACTAGAGTTGTCTAGAAATTACATGGCGACTCCCCAAGTCTCCCTATTTTAAAGATGTTTGGGTAATATTTGGGTATTTATTGGAAGCTTTTTTATTAGCTTTGGCAAAGCTGTTTCAACAAAGACAAATTTATAGGTCACCCGAGTGAAATGTTTATTAGTTATCCATGGTGTTTAACAAGGCATTAAGATTTAATTTTTTTCTCCCTAGCCTTTCCAAGCATTAGCAAACATGATTCTTATGAAATGTAGTGTCTACATTGGAGATGAAACTGCTCCGGGTGGACAGAGTAAATGTACTGAAGTATTAAAATATGAATACTAGTGTTCACATTAGTCACCTCTACTGGGCACCCATACTTTATTTTGTTGATTCTTATTAGAGAACTGGAGGCATCTGAAGCTCAACTTCTTTGGTAGCAGATGTCCCCTAAAAGATATTTTGTGTAGAGCAGCAGAGCCTTGTTATTAACGGAGGAGTCTAGTAACAAGTAATAACCCAACCCGCGTGGCGCAGTCGTTGAGCGTCAACCTATGAACTAGGAGGTCCAGGTTGGATTCCAGGTCAGGGCACATGCCTGTGTTGTGGTCTTGATCCCCAGCGTGGGGGTGCAGGAGACAGCCTATCAGTGATTCTCTCATCATTGTTGTTTCTCCCTCTCCCTTCCTCTCTGAAATAAAATATATATATATATATATATAATAAATTCAAAAACAAGTAATAGATACCTGAAAATAATTCATCTACTGTGATTATCAGCCTCTCCTTTAACTGTTCACTTAGAATATTTTCTGCTTTTTGATTTTTAGAAGACGGAGACCTGAAGCAAAGAAATCTGTATCACAAAAAAGTATTCAAGGGTCATGCAAGCCAACTGTAGCCAATTGCAAAGAGCTGCAGGCAGTGAGGCTGCCTCAGCCTCCCAAAGTGTCCACACAAGATTGACAGAAGGTTCTGGTCTTCATTCTGGAGATGTGCATATCCAGATTAACTCCACACCTAAAGAATGTGCTGAAAATCTAAGCTCCAGAAATATAAGGTCAGGTGTCCATAGCTGTACCCATGGATGTGTACAGAGTCACTCACGGAATCAGTCCCGTAACCAAGCAAGGCAGCCTGGTGATACTTCCATGGAGTCTGGAGATCATGGTAGTAGCTCCTACTCAGAATTCCGATATCTCTTCAAGTGGCTGCAAAAGAGTCTTCCATATATTTTGATTCTGGGTGTCAAACTTGTTATGCAGCATATAACAGGTAGGGTATAATAAAATATTGAGTTGTTTCATTGCTAAATTCAGTAAATTTGTTTCTTTATTGGTAATCTACTTTAACCTATGTATTTTTGTTACTGATTTTCTGCTAGCTTTTAAAATTGTAAATATTCCCTTTAAATTCATGTCATTGTGTTAGCTTTTTGATTTTTTTTCTTGCAATTAACTGGAACTTATTATCTAACAGGAATTTCTCTTGGAATTGGACTGCTTACAACTTTTATGTATGCAGACAAAAGCATTGTAAATCAAGTTTTTCTAAGAGTAAGTATAACACAAAACTAAAAAAATTACTAAATGTTTCTCTCTTTAGATCATATACTCATTTTTGAGAGAAATAGTAATTAAGATAGTTTTTTGACAAATTTAAATAGATACATTATAACATCTATAATATATTAAGTTTTATTATCTAAACTAGAGGCTTGGTGCACAAATTTATGCACAGGTGGGGGGGGGGTCCCTCGGCCTGGCCCGCGATCGGAGCCAATTGGGGTCATCTCACCCAGTCCAGGGGGGAGGGGCCACTGGAGGTTGGTCGGCCACAGGAGGTTGGCTGTGGGAGCGCACTGATCACCAGGGGGCAGCTCCTGAGTTGAGCGTCTGCCCCCTGGTGGTCATTGCACATCATAGCTACTGGTCTTAACGGTTGCTTAGGCTTTTTAATACATAGATGATCTGGCATAAATGATCTGTCCTACAGCTGAATTGTTTCACCTTATTTCCTTTGTAAGTTGGGTTCCTGATAGAGAAAGAAAAACTAGATAGAACGGTTAAAAAGTTTAGAATGCACTATTTAATCTGATTTGTCAAGTGCCTTTATGTTTTATGAGTTAGTTTAACCACAGTACATAATATAATCATCATTAGAAACTTTAGCTGTCACACTGTCAGATTTAAAGTAAAGAAAATGTACATTGAATAAATGGGAATCGAACTATTTAGGCCTCTCTTATTTAAAGAAAATTAAACCCAAGTGGTTTTTCCATAACATCCTATATAATAAAAGCCTCTAATATGCTAAATGTCCCACCGTTCATTGGACTGTTCGACCAGTCACTATGATGTGCACTGACCACCAGGGGGCAGACACTCTGACTGGTAGGCTAGCTTGCTGCTGGGGTCCAGCGGATTGGGACTGGGCAAGAGGGGCCAGACACACCCTGGAGCCCTCCCGCAGTCCCTCACCAGCCCCGATTGTGCACTGGTGGGGTCCCAGATTACAAGAGGGCGCAAGCCAGGCTGAGGGATCCCACCAGTGCACGTATCTGTGCATTGGGTCGGTTTCGGCCCCATCCCCACAGGCCAGGGCAAGGGACCCCATTGGTGCACGAATCCGTGCACTGGGCCTCTAGTAAATTATAAAAGAGTTCTATTCATATAAACTATTGGGAAAACTAGGATCAGTTTATAAAACCTCACCTTTAAGCAATTTTAAAGGGCAGTATCTTTGTAAGGATCATGCATTCTGACCTGGAAATTTGTAGTTAGAACCTATCAAACCATAAAAATTTAATTCAGGATTTAAAACTAGTAAAACTTTTAATTAAATCAATAATTGATACTTAATTTTAAAAAATAAATTGCCTTATTAAATTCTTATTGAATGTCTGAGAATTTAAAAATTATACTTATAAACCCTGGTAACTTAAATACACTTGTTAACATTTTGTTTTTTCTGGGAGGCAAAAGTAGGGAGCTGCAGAGGTAAAGTTTACATTTTGCTGGGTCCTTTATGTCGCTTGTAGAAGATTTGGCTTCTTTCAAACATAGGTAATGTTTTTATACAGTGAAGAAACTTGTTATTTTAAAAAGGTGTTTAAATGTGAGTTCTGTTTTGTTCACTAAAGATATATAGAGTGTGATGATGTACAATTTAACAGATGTTCTATATTTTTAATAAGTTTAATCTGTTTAAACATTCTAAGTTAATAGTCATTAAAATAAAAGTTTAATGATATTTAAATCTCTGGCATAATCCAAAGTAATAAATTCTAAAATTGTTTATTTTTCAGGAAAGGTGCTCAAAGATTCAGTGTGCTTGGTTACTGGTATTCTTAGCAGGATCTTCTGTTCTTTTATATTACACCTTTCATTCTCAGTCACTTTATCTCAGGTAATTAGAGATCCAAGTACACAATCATATTTTTATGTAACATATTCCTTAGCACTCTGCATGTATTTTACTTGCATATACTTATTGTTAGAGTTCAATTTTTACCCTTCTCCTTCCAAGATTGAAAGCTTCAAGTGACTTTTTCAGATTTGTGTACCCAGTGTATTGACTCCTAGCAGGCGCTTGATAAATATTTAATTTTTGATACTTAAATTTTTACTTATATCGTCAATAGTTATTAGTTCCATTTAGTCAATATTGGTGGTGGTCTGTTTTTTTTTTATATATTTCTTGCAAATAAAAATGTATACATTTAAGTTTTACATGATGTTTTGATTTATGTGTACATTGTGTAATAAGAACATGATCTTTGCTTGTAGAAATAAAGACTTGCTAAAGGACAATAGTTGTTAAGTTTCCATGTTAGATGGAAGTGTTCTGAATTTTTGGCTCTAATCAGATAATTAGAAGTCCTGGTTTTCAATTGAGTTGGAGAGGTGTGGGCAATTTCAGATATAGTTTGTCAGTGGATCCAATATCACTGATTGGATTGGGTGGGTAGGTAGAGGGGGAAAATCAAGGATGACACCTAGGATTTTCGTCTAAGCAACTGGCTGGATGATGGTACCATTTCCTAGGCTTGGAAAGACTGGGAAAGTAACTGGTTTTGAGGGGAAAAATCAATCATTTGTTTTGAACATATTGATACGTCACATAGAATTGTTAAGTGATTTCAAATATATATGTCAGGAGCTCAGAGTAGAGGTTAGGACTATATATTTTGGTGTTATCAGCATATGAGTGATACTTTAAAAACCAAAACTAACCAGGGAAAGTATAGTCAGAGAAGAGGGCCCAGGACTGGACATGCCCACAATTAGAGGAGCAGCAGCAAAAGAAACCAGGAAGGAACCATCAGTCACAAATGAGATCTAGGGAGTGTAGTGTTAGAAGTCTAGGAATAATAATCCAGGGAGGTAAAGGGAAAAAGGGACATGACCTTTGAATTTAGCAAGGTGGAGGTAGTTGGTGATCTGTACAAAAGCAGTTCAGTGGAAAGGAGGGAATGGAATCCAGATTGGAGTTGGTTGAGAAAATGACAGATATTTAATATTAGTGAATTTTTTTTAGATTACAGGCTAGAAAAGTATCAACCATGACAAGTTGGGAAGACTGTTCTTTTATACTACGGAGCAGGGGTCCTCAAACTACGGCCCGCGGGCCACATGCAAATACAAATATTGCATTTGTTCCCGTTTTGTTTTTTTACTTCAAAATATGTGCAGTGTGCATAGGAATTTGTTCATAGTTTTTTTTAAACTATAGTCCGGCCCTCCAACGGTCTGAGGGACAGTGAACTGCCCCCCTGTTTAAAAAGTTTGAGGACCCCTGCTATAGAGCAATGGTTCTCAACCTTCCTAATTCCGCGACCCTTTAATACAGTTCCTCATGTTGTGGTGACCCCCAATTTCATTGTTACAAATTGAACATAATTAAAGCATAGTGATTAATCACAAAAACAATATGTAATTATATATGTGTTTTCCGATGGTCTTAGGCGACCCCTGTGAAAGGGTCGTTCGACCCCCAAAGGGGTCGCGACCCACAGGTTGAGAACCACTGCTATAGAGGAAAGATGCAAAATTAATACATTTTAAAAGTCTCTTTAAAATAAGCAAAATGTTCTTCTGTTTATGTGAACTCTAACACTTGCCAATTTTATATTTTTTACACATCAAAATAAATATTCAGTAGCAAATTAAAAACCCCCATGAACACTTTACCTTTGTATGTTGCTCTGGTAAATTTTGATGTTTTTCTCTTGGTAGCTTAATTTTTTTAAATCCTACTTTGGACTATTCGAGCTTCTGGGAAGTACTTTGGGTTGTTGGAATTACAGATTTCATCCTGAAATTCCTCTGCATGGGCTTAAAATGCCTTATTTTATTGGTGCCTTCTTTCATCATACCTTTTAAATCCAAGGTAAGCAACTAAAATGTTTTGTTGGTACAATGTTAACAAACCACACTAATGCTATTTAGTCTCAACCCTAATTTTAATTATATTATCTCAGACTGGCCACCATTTGCTCAAAGACTTAAGCCAAAATATTGATCTAGAAAAATAATCAGAATTATATTTGCTTCAGCATCATCTAAAAATTAATTCCCATATCATATAGGGGAAAATATTAGATTTGTACTTTAGTTCTCCAGGGCATTATCAATTGGTAATTGATAACTAACTATATGCTATTATTCAGTTTTTCCCATATTCAATTTAATAAAGTATTTGTGCAATGTATATAAGGAGCAAAGTAACTATTTGTTCTTCCTTTTTAGGGTTACTGGTACATGCTTTTAGAAGAATTTTGTCAGTATTACCGAACTTTTGTTCCCGTACCAGTTTGGTTTCGTTACCTTATAAGCTATGGGGAGTTTGGTAATATAACAAGGAGGAGTCTTGGAATATTGCTGGCTTTACTCTACCTCATACTAAAAGTAGGTAACATTCTTAATCTTGTCTTATGATTCATATGATTACTGATTTACTTAACATTGCTTTTCTTATTAACTATTTTACAGTTTATTTTTTCTTTATTTAGATTGACATAATAGATTCTGTATCTAGTTAGAAATGGAGTAATGGAAATACAGTCTTTATCTTAATCCAGTGGTTCAGATTTTATTGGGGGAGTGGACTTCCACATAGCATGGATTATAGACGGGGAAGAAGAGAGAGTAAGTAGAATAGAACATACCCATCTCCAACAGCAGCATCTGTCCTACACATAATTCTGAAACTAGAGAATCTTATCCTGTTTCTTCTATGTCTTTTCCCCTCAGCTTAAATCACTTTATGAAACTTTAAAATCTAAATATGTTAAAAACATGTGAACCATGTAAAATTGCCTTGTCTTTGACATAGTTAACTTTATATATAAAAGCCTAAGCGACCTTTATGACTGAATGACCGGAACGACCGGTCAACCAGTCACTATGACGCACACTGACCACCAGAGGCAGATGCTCGATGCAGGAGCTGCCCCCTGGTGGTCAGTGTGCTCCCATAGCGGGAGCGCCGCTCAGGCAGAAGCCGGACTCACGGAGCCTCTCCTGCCTGCACAGCAGTGCTACCGAGTGGCTGTGGCAGCAGCAGCAGGCACAGCGGGGCTGGGGTGAGTGGGAGCTGCATGGCACCGGCTCAGGCTCCTACCCAGCTGCCTGCCACTTAGCGCACTGCTACATCCCTGGTACAACATAAGCCTGCAGTTACAATCTCCGGAGAACAGTTGAAGCATTGAAGTATGGACACTCAGAGTAACCAGGAGGAGCCTGATATGGCCACCGGGCTCCTGGAACTCTGCCTCAGGCATTGAGATCAAATCTCATCCCTTACCAATTGCCCTGGAGCTACAGAGGAAGGCAGCAATATAACAGTGGCCACAAGCGGCAACTGACAATCGGGGTAAAACTCAAAGAGAGATGGATCTGAAGGGTGGGGGCGTGGGCAACAGAGCACCCCCACCCTCCAAGACCCCCAACCTCGTATTGTTCACCTTGGCGTGTCTCTTATCTTGCTCTGAGCAATGGAAAGCATCCAGCATGGCCCAAGGTGTCTACCGGGGACTTCCAGGCAGGCAAGGCGCAACCCTGGCAGCAGAAGGGTCAGGGTTGCGCAAATATTTTTTCAGGAAACGGTGGGAAGGAGAACAGACTTCTCGGCGGCTCAAGGGGATGTGGAAACTCCCCGGGCACTTGGGTGTGGGCTCCAGATTGCCTCTCAATGTGATTGAATCCGTGCACTGGGCCACTGGTGTGTGTATATATATATATATGTTTTTAAAATATATTTTTTTGTTGATTTTAGAGAGGAAGAGAGAGAAACATCAATGATGAGAGAGAATCATTGATGGACTGCCTCCTGCAAGCACCCAACTGGGGATCGAGCCCACTACCTGGGCATGTGCCCTTGACCGGAATCAAACCTGGGACCCTTCAGTCCACAGGCCGACAATCTATCCACTGAGTAAAACCAGCTAGGGCTAACTTTATATTTGTCTTGACCAAGTTGTACCTCTAGGTATTCAGATTTTTTTTTTGGTTAAGAGTTGATTGAAATCTATAAATTGAATAAAATATTTTATAAGTGGACTTTAAATATATTTAGATTGAAATGATTACTCATGATATTCAATGAACATTATGCTATTATCAGTATTTGATATCGTGGCATTTTAGCTTTGTTCCCTGGGTTTAGCAGATAGGGCTCTTGGAATTAATGAATAATCTCTTATTTCCTTTTTCAGCTTTTGGACTTTTATGAACATCTAAGAAATTTCAGACAGGTTTTGAGAAAATTTTTTACACGACCAGTAAGTATATTTTAATTGTTTAAGAAAAAACACTTTTAACCTTTTTTTCATTACAAAAAAAAAAAAAAGTTAATTCAGCTATTTTAAAAATATGGATTTCATTACAGTTTTAAAACTTTTTTAGTACTTTGGCACTTGGGGTTATGAGAATGATTTAGGAGTTTTATCTATGATCAATTTCTTAACTTGCATATTAACTTTACCAAGTGCTTATATATTTGAATGTCCTTGCCCCTTCTAATCATTTGACATTCTTAAGGGTTTATAAACATTCCTTTAAAAATCTTGTCATGAACTTTTGTTCCTTTTCCTTTTTTAATCTACAAATGGTGGCTTTGTGTATTTCCATTAACTCCTTATTCAATTTCTGTGAAAGCACTGTAATTTATTGTGTATATGAAAAAAGCTCAGTACCAAAAATCAAGTCCCTTGAAATTTTCTTACTGGAAAAATTTCCCCATCAATACTCAACTCTATATGCACAAACTAGAGGCCCAGTGTACATTTGTGCACTTGAGGGGGGAGGGTGGATCCCTCAGCCTGGCCTGCACCCTCTCCCAGTCCAGGAGCCCTTGAGGGATGTCCACATCCCTCTCGTAGTCCAGGACCCCTTGCTCCTTACTGCCCGCCTGCTGGCTGCTCCTTACCGCCCGGTTCGCTGCTCCTTAGCGCTGCCGGGGAAGCAGGAGAGGCTCCTGCCACCACCACTGCACTCGTCAGCTGTGAGCCTGGCTTCTAGAGGAGCAGCGCTTCCCCTGTGGGAGAGGCCTGACCACCAGGGGCAGCTCCTGCATTGAGCGTCTGCCCCCTGGTGGTCAGCGCGCATCACAGCAACCAGTCATCCCACTGTTCAGTCGATTTGCATATTAGGCTTTTATTATATAGGATACGTTCAAGGCATGGAATTTAACAAAGCTGACACTCCAGCCTGATCAGTGAGGCTCAGTGGTTGAGCATCGACATATGAACCAGGAGGTCATGGTTCCATTCCCAGCAGTGCACATACCTGGGTTGCAGGGGTGTGCAGGAGGCAGCCAGTCAGTGATTTTTCTCTCATTGATGCCTCTCTCTCTCTTTCCCCCTTCCTCTATGAAATCAATAAAAAAATTTAAAAAGTGACACTCCAGTGTCAATTATAAACTTGATTTATTATGTGATTCTACTGAGATTACAAATTGCAGACAAAGGTTGTCATAGGCTCATTTGCTACTTAGTAGCCTTTGTGGTCAACAGGCTTCAGAGTTTGATCCTCAGTTTTGCAGTGCATTAAGTACTTACTTTGTCAGGACTCAGGGGACCTTACTAAAAGAATGCCAACATAATGATGAATGCTGAAAAACAAAAAAGAGGACTGTATCTCCAAAGTGGGCCATACTAACTGGTCCACTAACATATATTCTTTCTCTAATATATAGTAAATGTAGTAATAAGTTTTGCTGCATACTATTCAAACTTCATTCTTTAGACAAGATATAATGGAGAGTTCAGCTTTGGTCAGATTTATTCAATTCATTATGTGAGTATCAGCTATTTTACTCTAATCTAGTAAGGCTTATACTGAAATAGTTTGATATTCTCTGTGAAGCAGAAAGAATATCACAGTCATCCATATTCTTTGATTTATTCTTGAGATTCTTAGGGGTTCCTTAACCTTGCCATCACCATCAAGATAAACCTTCACTTAAAAGGAGTCCGCAGTATGCCAGACAAAAATGCTAATTTAAAAGCTTGTCAGCTTCCACTCTTGGAGATGTACTCTGCTAAATGTCACTGAAAGGATTGGCACCAAGGTCATCTATCAGTAACCTGAAAAATCATAATTTTTAATATTTTATTTTTTGTCTTAAATTGACTTTGTTAACCCTCAATGTTCAGTAGAAGTTTAGAGCGTAACTTCAGACCATGCTTTGCTCTCATTACCATGATTGACTGAACTTGGGTGTTCTTACTTCCCATTAGCCACCTTTTTCCCATCATTTCTACAGAAAGCTGATCTTATTTGTAACATTTTGTCACATCTAGTTAATAATTAAATTCTCCTGAATTTGGTGAGGAGTTATTAAGAACTTAGATCAGAAACTTTTTTAGTACATCAGAAGAAAAGGAAATTCAAAGAACTGCATTTTTATGCTGGCAGTTAATTTTGAACATATAACTCTATCCAAGTGATATTTTGCAATTACAGTTCTTTTATAAAATGTTAATCATTTTTTTCCTAGTACTAAATGCTCTGACTTATGTGATAATTAAGGATAATAATTAAAATTATTTTTAGATTTAGTGGCAAGACACTGTTCAGTCGTCCCCAAACCTTCTTCAGATTGAACTCACCTGGAGAACTTACAAAAACTTCAGAGTCCTGTTGTCACATCCCAGTATGTCTGGACCTGAGTCAGTCTCCAGTATGGAGCACAGAAGTCTGTTTTTTAAAGCAGTCTTTCCACATGAGTTGCATTCAGTCAGCCACACTCTGGACTGACTTTTTAGAACCACTGCCATAGATAATAAATGGGCCCAATTTGGCAATATGAGGTCACCTAATACATTAATATATAGGTTTTATAATAGCTCTATTTCAGATTGCTTAGTTTCTTATGCCAGTTGAATTGTGTTGAATTTGAAGCCTGTATTTTAGAATCCAGTTATTCTAAAAATCTTTCAAGATCCTATTATGGCCTAACCGGTTTGGCTCAATGGATAGAGCAGCCGTGGGCAAACTACGGCCCGTTTGAAATGAATAAAACTAAAAAAAAAAAAGACCGTACCCTTTTATGTAATGATGTTTACTTTGAATTTATATTAGTTCACACAAACACTCCATCCATGCTTTTGTTCCGGCCCTCCGGTCCAGTTTAAGAACCCATTGTGGCCCTCGAGTCAAAAAGTTTGCCCACCCCTGAATTAGCTCAAAGAAATTTGTATTGAGGAAAATATAGCTCTTAATAAGCTCTTAAGACATGTGTCTTAGAAGTGGTCAAATTCCTCTCTGAAAAAAATCAATAAAATATATATTTTTTTAAAAAGATTCTATTATGTATTTAATGAGTTCACCTTGATGCAGTTCATCAAGATGTGGTTCTGCATATGTAGTTCAGCTTTGAAAGTTTGTATCCTGTGGGAGAGTTTTCAAGTGCCTAGTTCCAGAAATATTTGAAAAATATAGCACCACCTGCATATTGGAAGTGCAGGAAAGAAACTGGTAAATGAAAATAACTTCTTATCTTTATAGAGTTATGGAGTGGCTGCCAGCAAGAGACAGTGTTCAGATGTGGATGATATTTGTTCAATATGTCAAGCTGAATTTCAAAAGCCAATTCTTCTCATCTGTCAGGTAATTATATTTTTAAGCAACCTAAATACAACACTTTACTGTGACTTGCAAGGCACATTTATGTTAGTTATAAGGAAAAAGACAAACTACATGTTTAGCAGAAAGTAGCATTCAGGGCACATATTGGTAATTTCTTATTTGTGATTACAGATTTGGTAGGTTAGCTAAATCTTGTCTCTATATGTTCTAATGATTTTTATGCAGAGGAGTGTATGAAGGGGAAAAATAATTCAAATGGCAGATTGTCTACCAATGTGATTTAAAAAACAGGCTATTTGTAATAATGGATATTAGTCTTTTAGAATAATACCAGCATTTGTTATTGGATTGTGGAATGCCCTTTCCTATACTTTATGGCAGTTACTCTCAAAGACTTACTAAGCCATTAAGTCATTATACTTGATCTTAAAGTTATCACCTAGAGATAGCTTGTATTTGATTAAAAATGATTAAAGGATAGTATAGTCAAAAAAAAGGAACACTAGTAGCTCTTACCAGTAACACCATTCTTTTATTCTGGAATGTCATACTTTGTTTTCTCATTTGCAAAATGAAGGGATTAGTGCTCTCCAAAATCCCTTTCAGCTCTAAAGAGTATGATTGTCTATAATGAGATGAATTTAAAATAAAAATGTTATCAAGTTTAAAATGTAGTTCTTAATTTCCTTACAGCATATATTTTGTGAAGAGTGCATTACCTTATGGTTTGACAGAGAGAAAACATGTCCGCTGTGCAGAACTGTGATTTTAGACCATATAAACAAATGGAAAGATGGAGCTACTTCATCAGACTTCCAGATATATTAAGTTGTATAAACTGTTAAAGCCACAAAACACTTGTGTTGTAGTCCAGTTTATCACGATTGTTCAACCTAATGCCTATGCGACATTTATTCTATCCTAATCATTTGACAGATGATTGCAGTGTTAAATTATGTTTTCTTGTTAATTTTACCAAAAAAGCAATTGGATAACTAGAACCAGTTCTTAGAGGAACTCAGGTATTCTTTCCTGACATTGTTTTCAGAATAAAGAATATTTTTAATATTTTAAGATACACATTATCTGAAAGTCGAATTTTCTTTTGCATTGACTTTTATATTTCCAATAATAAAAATTCTTAAAATTTTCATAAAAGTTGTATTTTTAAATGAACATTCTAAATGCTATATTTTACTTGTAACAGATTTTCTAAGTGAAGATTTACTGAGGGTGATGTATTTTAATATTGTGTTATTCTCTATAGTATGATTAGCAATCAATGAGAAATACATGATTTAAATGTATTGTTTGTTGACCTCATACATACAATCCTGCCATCGGTTTTAATGTTTGTGATCTTGCTTTTTGTATAGTGCCATGGACTATCTTGAAGTACCTATTAAAATAATTCACATGGATTACAAATAGCTGGCTTCACTGATGATTTGAATAGTGTAACAGACAAGACCAACTCAAATCTTAGAAAACAATTCCCCTTATAACTAAATAGTTTTCTCCAGAAGTGTTTTGGAATATAATGCTTGAATCACCATTACTTAGATTAAAGCCTGCACTCAGAGGCAACCAGATGCTTTGGATTGTGTCGTTTGTTTGCCTCTTAAATGTTTGTGTAATATGGTGGAAAAAGGAATGGGGCACTATCTCCCTTTAAAACCTCTAAGGGGGAACCAAGACCTACTACCAGAAATCTGAAGTGGTAGTCATATCTAAATTTAAGAGTACAAGGCCTCTGCCCATTTTCTCTGTTCCCATCTATCAGTTTGAACACAAGGAAGAGATAGAAGAAATTAGGAGGTAGAGGCAGAAAACAAATTTGCAGTGTTAAGACAAAGGCTAAACCAATGTATAGATTAACAAGGATAGTGACCAACCAGGTACAGGTTAAGTCACTTTTATGCCTGTATGGCGACCCTAATTTGCAAAAGAACTTCAGAAAGCCTGTAACTTTTTTCCTCAGGTAAATATTGCCATAAGTACACCTATTTCTATTCATTCACTGATTATATATTTAACTATTATCTCCTTTGAGAACACTGCAAATATTGAAACAAGCTTACTGACTTTGTGGTGAAGCTAATAGTTATTTAGGTATACAGCAAGGGATGTGTGAAAAAGGCAATTTGGAATTAGAATTTGAGTGTGAAGAGAGAAAAGCTGACTTCTTGTTAAAACACAAGAATAGTATATCTTACTACATGGGTTACTTCAACCCTATTACGTTACCTATTTACCCTATGGCTATACTAGAGGCCCAGTGTACGGATTCGTTCACTGGTGGGGTCCCTCGGCCTGGCCTATGCCTTCTCCACGCCTGTGCCCTCTCACAATCCAGGACCCCTCGGGGGATGTCCAACATCCCCTAAGGGATGTCATAGTGTGTGAAGCAGCAGGCAGCCGGGGAGGAGCCCAGGCGCAGCTCCCACTCATCCCTGCCCTGCTGTGCCCACTGCTGCTGCCTCAGTAGCGCGCCTCCGCAGCAGTGCCCGCCAGCAGTGAGCCCAGCTTCTAGCGCCCATCAGTCAGCTGAGCGGAGCTCCCACTGTGGGGGCGCACTGACCACCAGGGGGGCAGCTCCTGCGTTGAGCGTCTGCCCCCTTGTGATTAGTGCACATCATAGGACTGGTCAAATGGTCAACCGGTAGCTTAGGATTTTATATATATAGATGGATAACTTTGTTTTTTAATATGATTTAATAACAAAGGAGGTCCCCAGTGGATAGTGGGGTTTTTGTTTGTTTTTTAAACAACAGAGCATTTCACATCTGAATTTAAAAGGGGGGAAATGTCATAGGAGACCTATCCCATCCACTAACAATACTGATGAACTAGAAACATTTCTCTACTTCTATTCCTTCACCTCAAAAACAGGGGAATAGATTCAAAAACCCATGCATTTTGTGAATTCAGATCGCCTCTTCTGAAAAATTGTTTAATTAGCATTAAGAGTCACTACAGCCCAGCCAGTGTGGCTTAGTGGTTGAGTGTCAACCTGTAAACCAGGAGGTCACTGTTTGATTCCCAGTCAGGTTTCAGTCTCGATCCCCAATAGGGGATGTGAAGGAGGCAGCCAATCAATGATTCTCTCCCACTGATCTTTCTCTCTCCCTCTTCCTCTCTATGAAATCAATAAAAACATTTAAAAAAAGAGTCACTACTATGTTTTATTAAAAAGTCACATCAGTTTGAGAACTTCTATAGAGAAATCATCTTGGCAAGTGTGATAGAACTGCCGCATAAATAAAAAGTGATTTAGCTCTCACTGGTTTGCTCAGTGAATGGGGCGTCAGCCTGCACTCCTAAAAGGTCCTGGGTTCAATTCCAGTCAAGGGCACATGCCCGGGTTGGGGCTTGATCCCCAGTGTGGGGAGTGCAGGAAGCAGCCGATGAATGATTCTCATCACTGATGTTTCTCTCTCTCTCTCTCTCCCTTCCTCTCTGAAATAAAAAATTATATTTTTTAAAAAGTGACATACAAAACTATCCATGTATGCTAATTACGGCAGTTAAAAACAGATTTGTGCACATTATTTTGTGTAGATGCATCAAATAATCAAATGTAGTTGACAAGTGTAGCTGAACAAACTGTTGACTGTTAGCTTAAGTCTTCCTAGCGTTTTTATGTAAAAGTAGCTTTTACATAACTTTTCACATCAACTTTTTAAAAAGTAAGCAACCAATTCAACTTGGAAAATCATAGACGTGTAACATCTAATATATAACACTAGTACTAAAATTCGTTATGTATTTAAGTAGCTTCAATTTCTCAGCAGAAACAGTTTTATAACTCATTCCTCACATATATAATAAAGTTAATCCTTGAACAATGTGAGGATTGGGGGCACCAACAATCCTCCCAGTCAAAATCCACAAACAACTTTTGACTCCACAGCTGGCCTTTTGCATCATGGATACAGAGGGCCAAATGTATTCACTGAAAAAAATTCTGCATGTAAGTAAGTGGACATGTGCAGTTCAAACCCATTGTTGTTCAAGGGTCAACTGTAATTTATTAAATATGAGAACCTGAACATATCTGGCATGTTAATGAAAAAACTTATTGAAACCATTTGTGCACCTGATAGTTATTTCTTCCTATCTTAGGATAATAAAAAAATCACTTCTATATTCTGTTCATTCAAATTTGCATTTAATTTCTATTTACATTCATTCATTCTGAAATCAAATACTTAATACAGTAAACTAAATACAAGATGAAAAGCAGAAAGGTGTTACCCTCATAGCACTCCTAATAAGGCAGCTGAAGAATTTATTTACTCTGATAGATGCAAAGCCAACTTGGGATAGGAAAAAAAAATAAATTTAAAGAGCAAACACAGATGAACCCATCTTTCAGGTATTACTTCAGATAATCCACTGAGATAATACTTGTGCTGTAGTGGTAAATTAAGAATCACACAATAAAAGTTTTATATTAACCAGCAAGAGACTACAGGACATGGTGTGACAAGTACTTTTATGATTGGTTTGTCCAGCTTGCCTAGAGTCTATGCCTATGAAAAAAGGTAAATGTTTGGACATTGATGTTATTTATTTGAGAAATGAACCATTTTCAAAGCCTCAAAATCCATTTTTCATAAATTCAACATTTCTCATGGGAATAATCTTAGATCTAGCCCTTGTAAGCTAGGAACCATATGACTCAGTTACCAAAATAGTTAGGTCCTATATTAAATATAAAAATCCAAGGCTCAGTATATTAACACTATTGAAGATGTATCTTCTTTATAATCATATATTACTTAAAGAATGTTGAATTTATGGAGCATCATACATGCATTCTTCCCCCACCCTACCCTCATTATCTTCTATCTCAAAAAAACAACAGCATGGAAAAATCCTTCTTGCAGGATTCAAAGTAGTTAAGACCATAAAGGGGAAAAGAATGTAATTTTCTAAAAAATCTGGTTCAAGTTCAATAATTAATACTTTACATTGTTAATCACAGCTGGTTTATAAATCCCAGTTTATTCTGTAATGCTACAAAACCTTATAAAATCAGAATTAGTAAACTTCGTTCTCAGTGACTATATTTGAATTAAAAAACAGTATGTATATAAAATTAAAAAATATCCTGTAATAGGTGACTTTAAAGAAAATAATCAGGTGATGAAACAAAAAAAGCACTTAATCTCTTTTATACACTTACCTGGAAGAATCATAAAGAACCCTCTTAGAAACTCAAGACTAGTAATATTGACATAATATATTTTAAACTATGCTTGGATTTTTACAAATAAATATAGGGTAAGCCATATTGCATAGGTGTGTGCTTTCTGTCGGTGACACTAATGTGGCACGTGACATGTTTTCACAGTCTTAGCAGGGATATCCTTTTAATGAAACAATTTCTCAATAAACCTGCCACAGCATAGGAAATTAATTTCCCCTAATGTTAACTTGGAAAATTGTATTTGTATAGATGGCAGATGTGCAATTAATGCTTTTTATGCAGAAAAGTTGCAGTTTGCCACTATTGCTGGCAGTACTAATTATGAAAATGGTTTAACTATGGGGTATTTATAGCCAGCCTATCACAGTGCATATGTTAGTAGCAAGTAGGACTGATGAGGAATATTTTGGTGTAAAAGTTTTGCTGGAATTTGGTCAGGCAGTCAACACTACAGTTAGTAAATATATTTGAAAAAAAATATCAAAGTATCACAAGCCATATGCTGTCTGAAATAGAGTCTATACATATCACCATAGCTTTTTGGGGTTTGTTTTTCCAGACATCATAAACTGTCAGAGAACAAATATCTGCACTTTAAGTACAATTTCTGCCTTATCATTATTTGTATCTTCTAATTTATTAGCTACAGTTATAAAGTACTCAGTAGGCTACTGCAATAATGGGAAAGGGGGATTACAGGGAGTGATTTAAAAAACAAAAACAAAACAGCTTTCTGTTCAAAGATGAACTATTATCAATTCTTTCATTTATTGCCACAATTGAAAAGGTATATTTCCAATAATTTTTCATGGATCTGTTTTTGCTTAATGCCATTAAGCAAAATCATCTCATCTCACTTGAATTGCCATTTAAATAAGCAAAGCTTTGCTCTTTTCTAACTGAATTCAACATGCATAAAGAATTTTATGGCTTGGATCCTATGGCTCAAAAAGGTTTGGAGAACATAGCAAGCAGCATCTATTCAAAAAGAATTGTAGGGTTGCAAAATATTACAAATTGACTTTGCACACTCAGACTAGGACATTATAAAAGACAAAAAAAGGGTAGTAAGACTCAACTGCAACTGCATGATCATCTATAATACCAGTATGCACTGAAATATATTTTCATAAAGCTCTGCAGATATTAAACCCTTTCACCAGCTAAAGTCATGGAAATGCTCTCTTTAAGGCAGGAAGTATTTAAGAAAGGTAAAGTTACCTTTATTTTTATTCTTTGTACCAGTAAATCACTTATGTAGATTTTGTTACAATTTCAAAAACATAGTGTCTTGTTAGCATATTTCCTAAATTAAGCCACTAAGTTTTCTTATTCACCGTGGAAGACATTCATCAAAAGGCCATCAAATATTTTTACAATAAAAAAATGTAGCCCCAGTACAGGAGAAAAGAACCTTTTTTCCTTTGAAAACTGTTGAGGGGAAAAAAATGTAAGGAAGGTAGACAGCAAAAACAGTAAAAAGTAAAACTTAAAACCTTACCAATTTGCTGTGAAGAGATTAGACATAGAGAGTGGACTATGGCAACACCCTCTTCCCTGAATCTCCCTCACTTTGCCGCCCTCAATATGCATTTTATCCTGACTCTCTTCTGTCCTCCTTCAGCCACAGGCTGAAAACATTTGGTGTCTTGAACCAAATACTGGTATAAGAACAGGTGGCGCTATGTTTCCAAGTGCAATGCAGGCCCAGGACAAGGATGAAATGTAGGACATACTACATATGCCCATTCCAAGGCTTCCAGTTAAGCTTAGCACGTAACAGTACTGCAAATAGAAATGATTAAATATATATTTTTTCTAGTATTACAGATAGGTGTTGCAGCTGGGTTACTGAAAATAAACCTCAGGTCCACCCCAATCCCTCAAACGAGCCACAGCTGTGGTTAACAATGATTCATTTGCATTTTTATTATTTCACCAAGAGAAGAAACAGAACTTGTCTATCTTTCTTCACACCAACCAAAAATTTCGGATTTGAAGTTTGGGATGTTTTCCATGATGAGCTGAATCAAAAGTCTATTTGAAAAATATATATTTATATAAAAAAAAGATTCGGGTTGTTTGCACGTAAAACATCAATTGATAAGTTTGTCTTTGATTCCATGTTGCTGGAAAAGTTTGACCAAGCTTGCATGCTAATTTGTCCTTGGTTGCAAGTATGACAGGCAATTTCATACTTTGCCTAGTGAAAGGATAACCCTTCCTTGACACAAATCAGAACTCAACAGTGATTCAAAAGCAACATCCTATCCTTAATACTGTCAGTTTTGAGCCATCAACATGAAAATCCTTGATAATGTTGAGAAGATGTTGCTAGGAATCAATTAATTGATGTGCCTCAGAGTTCTGCAATACTATTTTGCTTAAGTTATTTTTTTTTTTTTGCACCATTGATTGATTTTTAAAAATCCAGGTTTATTTTTCCTCTGTCCAAAGTGTTCTATGTAACGACACTGACTCTTCGAGACTGTCATTTTCAGTTTTCTTGTTTCACCCTGAAGGATAATCATAAATCCTCTCCCCACCTTTTTTTGCCTTAAATTCATTAAAAGCATTGCTCTGTCATAGATTCATACGCAGGTGCTCTGGTCGTTTGGAGATCATGGGAAAAGCTTGTTTTTTGTATGGCCCGGAGTTCGGCTGTCGTATTGGAAGTGGGGCTGAAGCTTCCCCACTCATCGTCACATCCATCTGCTCTATTCCACTTGTTTCCATTGGGTATTCCACCGGCGTCTGAGGATTTGCTGTGCTGGCTGAAGCACCTCTTCCCCAGAAATCCCCAGGAGAAAATTTGACTGGGCTTTAAGACAAGGAAGAGCTATCATTCATTTGTCTTACGAATTATCTCAACAAAAAAAAACTTTCCTTTGCATTTAAAGGGAGGGGGGTAATAAGACATTTATTTTCATTTAATTTTATTTTTGTGTGGATCAGCACAAAAGCAAAAGTTGAATTATCTCCCCTAGACTAACGGCCAGTTTCCCAACTAGTCTCTTTATCTTTACAATTGCCCCAGTAAAACACTCAATGATACTTGGTAGTAGTTGTTATTGTTTTTTTCAAAACAACACAATATATTACTTCCCCACTTAAAACAGCTTCCCATTGCATTTAAAATAAAATACTTCTCTAAAACTTTGCCATTCTATTCCTCACTCACCACACTTCAGGAACACTGACCTCCCTTTCATTTCCCAAAAAAGGTCATGTTTTTTCCTCCCTTAAGGCTTTTGCACAAGTTGTTGTTCTACCTGTTACACCTTGTATTTGTATTTTTTGTATGGCTGGCTCTTTCTCTTCATTCTTAGACTTACTTGACCAGGGAGGCCTTTCTCTCACCACCATGAATACGTGCCCCCTTGTTATTCTTTGCTCTCTACCAACACATTCTTCCCTCCACCCCCATATGGCACTTGGTACTACTTGCAATTACGTATTTCTTGTATTTCCTTCTTTGCTTACTGCAGCGGTTCTCAACCTGTGGGTTGCGACCCCTTTGGCGGTCGAACGACCCTTTCACAGGGGTCGCCTAAGACCATCCTGCATATCAGATATTTACATTACGATTCATAACAGTAGCAACATTACAGTTATGAAGTAGCAACGAAAATAATTTTATGGTTGGGTCACAACATGAGGAATTGTATTTAAAGGGCCAGAAGGTTGAGAACCACTAGCTTACTGTGACTCCCTCTCACTAAATTATAAACTTCATCAAGGACAATTCCTGTATTAGTCATGTGCCCCAGCATGCAGCAGAGCTCCTGGCACACAACAGATGTTGAATGAATAGGTAAAGAGGACAGCTGCTTACTTTTAGGAGGGAAGGTATATAACTGATTATCAGAGATTAGTACAGACTAGTCACTTACAATATAAGAAGGTATAGACAGATGCTGTGCATATGTCAATCAAAGAGAATATGAGGCCAGGTCTTTCATTAAATGTAACTTGGCATAAATTTCATAAACAATGCTCTTCTAGGTTTAAAAAAAAAAAAGAAAGAAAGGTGAAAGTAACAAAGTCTGAATACCTGACGGGTGTTCGTGGGCTGCCAATAAATCTTCGAGGTGATCGGATTTTTGGTTCAAAGGAAAACTTTTCTTTCACGCTTTCAAGTACAGATGGAGCCACATATGTAAAACCCTGAAAGATAGTAATAGTGGACTAGAGAAGGTCATTTGTCATACACATCAAGAAAATGTGATTGTTCAGTCTCTAACACACCATCACAACAATTATGCATCCCTAAAATCATTAATCTATATACTCTCCAATCGCCTCAATCTCATTTCACACCTGTTAACTTTTTTCCAGCCATTTCTTGAGGCACAGACCTCGAGAAAGAATTCTATTGAGCCCCATATGCCAGCAAACAAAATTCCACTCTACTGAAAGGAGTAGAACAAAACAGGTAAATGTAAGCTCCATATTAAGATGTAAATACCAAGAGAAATGCAAAGAAAATTCTAGTGTTTCTAGCCACATGCATATACGCACCTAAGATTATCACCCCCAAAAACAGTTTCTCATTATTAGGCCAAAATAAAAATAGAATTCTCTAACTTAGCACATGTGATTTTTCTGGTTTTACCCCAGTGATCAGATAGATTTGGTAGTTTCTTGATGAATAAATAAGTGTCAGCATTGTGAAAACTCTCAATTGTAATTGGCAATATGCAGTTTTATTAGCTTTTCTTTCTTGGATCTTGCTATTAGGCTATCGACTGTCATTTCTCTTGCTGTCAATGTTCATCTCTTTAACAATCAGTCCTCCTCTATTTATTATTCCAGTCACCTATGAATCAGTGTTATGAGTTACAAATAAAAAGATTTAATAAAGTTCTGTAAAGCATACACTTTGTGATAGCCACGTATGGACTTCAGAGGACATTTTCTGGCATGTTCTAGTGAGCTAAAGAGGACTAGGCTGTGCCTTGATCATCTTTGAATTTCCTTTAATTCTGTGATAGGAACTTATCAAACTGAAGTTGCTACAACTCCAATCTCCAGGTAAGTGAATATAACTATTTCTTGTTAATTTTTTAAGGAGAGCTACTTTAGCCTGGCCAGTGTGGCACAGTGGTTGAGCATAGACCTAGGAACCAGAGGTCATGGTTCAATTCCCTGTCAGGGCACATACCTAGGGGGTGTGCAGGAGGCAGTCGATCAATGATGTTTCTCTCTCATCTGTTTCTATCTCTCAGTCTCTTACCCTCCCTCCCTTTCACTCTCTCTAAAATAAATAAATAATCAATGGAAAAAATATTCTCTGGTGAAGATTAACAACAACAAAAAAAGATTAATTTTGAACATACACAATTTTTGTACTACATGCTACCTTTAGAACTTAACCTCCACCCCAAAATGTACATTACTTTGTGTTAATACTGTGAGCATGAGCGGTACAAAAAAAAGTTGGATAATTGAGTGACAAATTCAGTGAACTTGGAAACAAACAGGGAAAAAACCAACTTCCAAATGATTGCTTTTCCCATATTCCACTCCCTCTAAAGGTGGTCCAAAATGAAATGACAAAGGATAACAAAAAAGGAAAGAGGTAGATGTTCATGTTACACTTTAGTAATAAAATAAACATAAGCATACATGATACTTAGGCAAAATAATATGCAATGATGGGTATCAGATATAATCATTTTTGTTTATCAAAATCTAAAAGCTTTGCTTTTCTGAGACAAGGTATAAATCAATACACTTTATCAATAAAGATTAATCTAGTCCTAGCTAGTTTGGCTCAGTGGATAGAGCATCAGCCTGAGGACTGAAGGGTCCCGGGTTCGATTTCAGTCAAGGGCACATGCCTGGGTTGCGGGCTAGATCCCCAGTAGGGGGCGTGCAGGAGGCAGCCGATTAATGATTCTCTCTCATCATTGATGTTTCTATCTCTCTCTCCCTCTCCTCTGAAATCCATAAAAATAAAAAATAAAAGAAGATTAATCTATTAACTATCATATATGAACCTATATATTTTGATGTCAAATAGTCACAATTAATAGGTTAAAAATCCCCTTTAGACTTATGTGAAGAGTACCAAAAGTCTGTTTCAGGAATAAAATAGTTACAATGAGCTCTTTTCCTACTACTATAGCTTAAGCCAGTGGCCTATCCAAAAAGGAATCAGACACTCTGAAAACCGAACATACGCTCCTACTCTAATTGCTAAAATAGAATGTTGGATTATGAGAATCAATTTTCTAACATCAGTAAGTTATTAAGGGGATAACTTTAAAAAATAGCACCTCGGGTTATCTACATGAAACTGCAAAGCAAGCAAATTGAATTTTTTTATTGAAAAGGGCCCATCCTCATACTTAAATTTCCTATGCCTACATGGAAATTCTGTCACTTACCAGAAAGACCTGGTTGGCACTTTCACTGAGAGTCGAGTCATCTGGGCTGTCAACAGGTGTCTGACGTGTAAACTTTGAATCAAACTGACTCACATCCTCTTCAGATTGCTTTATAAAAAAATGATTAGAAAATGGTAAGTAGTCTATATTATACAAATCAAATGCATTACAGCCTTCTTTCTGGTACATCAGAGTATGTGGTTGTGTCTTTTAAAACAAAAAATCTTAAATCTCAAAAGCTGAACACCAATTTAAAAAAACTGCAATAGATTGAAACACAAATATGTTTTTATTTTTTAAAATACATTTTTATTGAATTCAGAGAGGAAGGAAGAGAGAGAGAGAGATAGAAACATCAATGATGAGAGAGAATCATTGATTGGCTGCCTCCTGTACACCCCATACTGGAGATTGAGCCCACAACCCAGGCATGTGCCCCTGGAATCAAACCATGACCTCCTAGTTCATAAGTTGACACTCAATCACTGAGCCACACAGGCCAGGTGAAACACAAATATTTAAAAGACATGAGTTCATTACTGCACTACATTTAAAAATCACATAATTCTTTGGTCAATTTGGAAGATGTTAGGAAACTAATTCATTATTTTGAAAAAGGCCACATATTCTGCTTCTCCTGTATGAACTGTACCTCAGGTAACCAAGCAACTGATGTAAAGAGTTTCTTTTTATGGAAGAATTCCAGCTAATAAGTAAAGAATGAATAACAATATTATAGTAAAACAATTTTACAAACCCCTAATGAAATCCTGGAACTAGGCAAGAGTTTCCCAACCTCAGCACTATTGATACTTTGGGCCTCAATTCTTATAGAGGGCTGTCCTGTGCATTATAGAATATTTGGAGCATCTCTAGCTTCTACTCCTAGGTACTAGTAGCATCCCCTTCCCAAGTTGTGACAACCTGTTCCAGATATTGCCATACTGACCCTGGCTGAGAACCAGTGATGTAGACAATGACCAATGACCCCTAAGTCTCCCGATCAAGATATACAACCTCAAAAGTTTAATCTGATGTGCATCTAAATCTAACCACCAGTTTTCAGAAATACCGGGAACAGATGAACAAGGTCAATGACACCCTTGAGTTAAAATAAAAAAATCAAAATGAGGGACCCTACAGGACAAATGGTCCAGTGTTGTTGTTTTTTCCAATAAATCCTCAAAAGAGGAATTAAGAGGGGGGAATCTATAGATGGAAAGAAACCTAAGAGCCACAGTAACAAAATTATACAGGCCTTGATTGAATCCTTATTGAAACAAACAGGGGGAACAAAAAAAAAACTAAGGAAATTGTCAGCTTTTTAATGGTGATGACAGCATGTTTATGTTTAAACAAGATGACCTGACAATTTTTGAAGTTGGGAAGTTGGTACATGAGGGCTAATTATCCTCCTTACAATTATATATGTTGAAATTTTAAAGCAAGTCACCTTGTGCTCCAAGGACCAAATAATTATCATTATCCTCCTCCACCTTCACCCCAAGAATAGAAAAAGAAACCATTTTCTCTAATTCTGATGTGGTAGAAAGACAAGAACTAACATACTAACTCATTTACTCATAAACATATTATTATGGTTTGAAATTTCCCCCCCCCCCCCCCCCCCCCCCCCCATATGTTGAAGCTCTAACTCTCACAGTAACTCAGAATATGACCTTATTTGGAGTGAAAACCATTGCAGATATAATTAGTTATGAAGGAAGTCAAACTGGAGCAGGGAGTATCCTAATTCAATATGACTGGTGTCCTTAGAAAAAGGGAAAATGTGGGCACAGACCTGCACATTCTCACAAGGAGAATCCCATGTGAACATGAAGACAGAGACTGAGGTGATGTGTCTACAAGCCAAAGAAGCCAAAGAGCCAGCAAACCACCAGAAGTTAGGAGAAAGGCATGGAACAGAGTCTCTCTCACAGCCTTCAGAAGGAACCAACTCTGCCAATACCTCAATCTCAGATCTCTAGCCTCCAGAACTGTAACACAATAAATTTCTATGGTTTAAGCCACCAAGCCTATGGTACTTGGTTGCTGCAATCCTAGAAAACATATATTCTACATTCTGAAGAAAAAAATTCTCAGGAAATCAAATTTAAAATTCCAGCTGAATTAAGCAAAATAAAACAAAACAAAAAAAATGAGCCCTAGCCGGTTTAGCTAAGTGGATAAAGCATTGGCCGGTAGCCTGAAGGGTCTGGAGTTTGATTCCAGTCAAGGGGACATACCTCAGTTGCAGGCTCAATCCCCAGCCCTGGCACTGGTTGGGGTGCATGGGGGAGACAACCAATTGGTGTGTGTCTCTCACATCAATGTTTCTCTCTCTCTCTCTCTCTCTCTCTCTCTCTCTCTCTCTCTCCCTCCCTTCCTCTCTCTAAAAAATCAATGGAAAAATATCCTCGAGTGAGGATTGACAATAACAACAAAAAAATTGTTTGACTGCTCTGAGATTTTATTTTAAAAATGTGCCAGGTCCCTCAAATCATATGATTTCATGTATACATACCAACAGAGGTTTAAATGGGGGCTCCACCTTCCGAGCCAGCAATTCTTCCCAGTTAATATGTCTGAAGAATGGATGAGCCTAGAAAAAAAAAGAGCAGAAAGAACAGTCAAGGGGAGCAGACTTCACTGGATTGACACTGCCTGCTTGAACATACTGATCACAAAATAAGCAATACTTGTAAGCAACTACATACAACCTACACAAATACACAACATTAGCATTATCTTTCCCTCCAACCACCAAGCATGCCAGTCCCTACTTGAACTTCTCCAGCATCCCCAGGACCAGCTCCCAGACGAGAAGCAGCATTTCTTTTCAGCAGCTTTAGAGAGAAGGAAAAAACACTGATGAACTTAGTCAAACTGATTATTTTTTCTTTATAGAATTTGCTTATCTATTGTGCCTTGGGAAAATAAATATTGTTTGGGATAAAAAGAAAATAAAACCTTTAAAAAAATTTATACTTTCCCTACAAAATCTATAGACTTTTTCATTCAATATCTGTGCATGATTCTTATTGAAAATGTATATTTAATTCTATTTAAATCCTAGTAGTTAAGGCTTATGATTTCAGTGCCTATTTAAGAACCCTACCTTTTTAAGCAGATCTCTGGCTTCTTGTGTGAGGTAGGGAGGCAAATTGAGTTTACATTTGAGGATTTTGTCAATTGTTTTCTTTCTATTCTCCCCAGTGAATGGTGGCTAAGAGTAGAAAAGAATGAGAAAAATTAGCATATAAAAAATAAAAATAACAGAATTATCCATTTCCTGAATTACTCAGTTATTCATAGAGGTCAGAAACGTATGAGGACTGTTAAAGACTGTAGTTTTTAAAAAACAGGACAGAAGAAATAGCAATGTCCTAAAAGGAACTGAGATTCCACCATTAACTTTGTGCGATAATGTAATTATTTATGTAATTTTATGCTTCACTTTCTCCATTTATAAAATAAGGGCCATATCTATTTTACCTCTATTTCAGAGGACTTCCATGACATAGATCATTTAAATGAAAATGATTTACAAGTACAGGGGCCCATGTTACTTACTGCTAATAAAGCATTTTTTGTGCTAAATTTTAAAAAATAAGTCCATTGGTAATATTTTCAAGGCGTACAGGAAAGGTCTCTTGCTATAGTGATTTAAGAATTACTCAGCACAGACAATATATAACACATGCAGCTTTTAACTGTGCACCTACTGCTCCAGTCAGCATGTCATACATTAATGCTCCCAGACTCCACCAATCCACAGCACGATTGTGGCCACTTCTCATCAAGATTTCAGGGGCCCTACAACAAGAAAAACAATATACCCCCAAAATTCACCCACTTGCATATCATCTGAGTAAGAGTTTCTAAAACAAAATATGAAGCCAAATGATGCTACAGAAAATTTAGCACAGTACTACTTAAACCAGGTAAAAGATAGCTATTACCCCCAAACCAGTTATATTTCTTTCAACATGCAGCTCACATGTATTCTATTGTTCCACAAAATGTGTGTGTGACTGTTCCATCATGAATAGATTCTTTGCATAGTCCAAAGTCTGTTAGTTTCACATGACCTGCAAATGAAAGGTTATAGCATGGTTATTCTGAGAAATCTAAGGTTTAGATGGTGTTTAAACATCATACAAGATAATAATCTATCCTTCCATTTAACTTTTTCTGCTTTAATTTTTTGAAGTTATCAAGAACTACCAAGGTGCCATCCATAAAATGAGATGTTAACTCTAAGGTTAGGGTAGATTCATTTTTTGCCAATGATAATATCTATATAGCAAGGGTGGGGGGAATAAAAGAGTGAAACGGCTTATCTAAGGTACTAGCTTCTCCTATATCTAGAATCCTCTACCATCCTGAGAAAGTAATTCCTGGGAAAACTTGAAGTCTGGTTTAAACACACAGACCTCATAAAGACATTATGCACCTTTTAAACGAAGGCATGACTGGGCAATTCAGTTCATACTTCAAATATGTAGCTTTTATTACTGTGACTTGACAGCTTTTAAAATGGTCTCAGAAAGTCACTATAACAAATTAAATCATTCTGCCAATACACTACCAGTTCAGAAAAAGAAATAAAATTGCTACATGACATGGGACCATCATCTCAGATTCAGGCAAGTGATAAACTCACCACCTTACAAAGAATATTTCAGTTCAAGTTCAGCTTTACTGGACTGTCATAGATATCCAGTGGTTCAACCACCCCAGGGACCCTACTATTCCAGGTTTATTTCAGAAAAAATAAAAGGCACTGGCCTGTTGATTCAAATGTAAATGTGTATTTTACTCTCACACAGAAGAAGTATGACCTTTCTTTTCATAGAACCACCTGACACACTCAAGCTTATGAATCAAAGAAGTTAACTATCACTTCCCTATTCTATCCTTTGCTTTATAATTCAGAATCAATATCCATGTGTGCAGAACTGGGAGAAAGGGAAATATATATATTCCCATGTTGTACTTGGTTAAATATAGTGTATCTCCTTAAAAAAAAAGGAAAGGTACCAGTGTGGCTCAGTTGGTTGGAGCATCGCCTCATAACCAAAAGGTCATGGGTTTGATTCCCAGGCAGGGCACATGCCCAGGTTTCGGGATTAATCTCCAGTTAGGGTGTGTATGGGAGGCAACTGGCCAATATTTCTCTTTCTCTCCCTTCTTCTCTCTCTGAAAATTGGGGGGCGAGGCGGGAAGGAAGGTGGGAAGCACAATTTGAAACATTTATACAGGCATCAGTTGTCCATACACCATTTTCTGCCTAAGGATTTTAAACTGTTAACTACCTTGTGCATCGTTTTGTAGACATCTAAGGATCAGCAGCCCCCCAGATATCCTGGTTAGCTGGCTGCTCCTTTGGAGTGTGAGTGAACTGAATTGCCAAGTCTACCCAGCCCAGATTACTCTCACATAAACTAAACTGTCTGCAGCAGCATGTGGCTATAATCAAGGCCCTATAGCTGTACAGAATATTAATATCTGATTTTTATGTTTGTTGTTACAACTGATCAGCAAGAATAAACTGATGCCTACTAAGTATTTTATTTCCAAAGCTACCTCAATTATTTTGGTTCAATTCTAAGCCTGTCCTTTTTTATAGCATTAATAAAAGTTAAAATATAAAAGTACTGCTTCTAACAATTATGTATTTTCATCATTAAAGAAAACCCAATATGTAAAGTTAGATTCCTTTTCCAATTTAAGGAATAAACTAAAATTTGTGTTTGGACTGGCTGTGGCGCACCACATTTTATGTAAGGATTTCTAAAAAATGATAACCTATAAAGAGTAAGAATTAAAAAAACGTAGTATAGTGGCCAGTTATCCTCAACTCCCTTTAATCTCATCAACCATAAATACCTAAATATTTAAATCTCAGCAAGTATCATGATGTCATTTAAGTTCTGAGGGAAGAATGTATATAATAATAGACATGTGAATATGGGGCTTTGAAAATGACCATGACCTGTGTGGGAGGATTTTAAGATGGTTATTTACTATAGAATTGTTTACAGTATATCTCCACCTTGGTGATTAAGCATGATATTCTCCGGCTTCAGGTCTCTGTAGATGATCCCCTTTTGATGTAAATGCCCCAAAGCCATGGAAATTTCTGCCAAGTAAAAGCTGGAAACAAAAGTGATTTAATAAAAATTAAAAAGAGTAATCTACTCAAAGCAGTTTATGTATGGAGCAAAAAAACCTTGGAAGAAATAGACATGCACCAAAGACCAAATTAGTGGCAGGAGGAATATCGGGGAAAGAGATGGCATAAGATGCTGCCAAAAGGCATGAAGACATGTTTCACTTTTTTCGTGAAACTATATTTTATTTCATCATTAGAACATATTGCTAAAATTACTAAGAAATCCAGAATATGCCAAACTGTTACTGGTCATGTTTTGTTCTGTCTGTGTAGGAACTAGGCCAATAGTCATTCAGATCAAAGCAAATTTCTCCCACCCACCCCCAATTTTAAAATCCCATAGGAAATAAGAATTTTGTTATTCTCAAAGAGCAAATCTTAGTTTGAGAAGATACCTTATATAGAACCTGATCCTTAGAAGCCCATTCATCCCTTACTTAATAAAGCTGCATATTTATACATAGTACATGCCCACAGTATCTGCCCTCCCTCTTGCCAGACAGCCCACAACTATAAACTGTGTGACACTCAAATTTATCTACCTCAAAAGAATAAAGGGCTGAGTCAACCCTGTCTGGATTCGAAAAGCACAAGGTACTGCAATACTGGCTGCATAACAATGTTGCAATCCTGCAGATTACTCCAGGATGGAGAGGGTGTGTCCTAGAGGACTGAGGCAGTTTCACAGCCAGCACGACCCCAAACAGCCTCCAACATGGCTCAGAGAGCCTCCTCCAAAAAAGGGCACTTCATCCCTAAGGCTCTTAAATGCAGCTTCTGTGTTAGAAAAGGCCTGAAATTAAACAATGGAATGCAGTTTGGTAATTAAGGTAGAAAAAACATTTAAGTGTTTTCTATTCAATTATTGCGTAGGATAAACTGATTTATTGTTACCCAGTACTATCATTTCACAAAAGAATGTGCACATTTTTAATTTGAAGCAGAAGAAATAGGAAGGTAGATCCCATCCTGGCCATAGAATCAATCCACAGATGATATGTGCAGGCTTATCACCTGCCTAAGACTGCCCCTTGGGAACTGAAAAGTCTAAAAAAAGGTGGTGATTGCTGATACTTTCCATTGTTCCACACACAAAGTTTCACTGGAAAATCAAACTCACCCACAACCAAGGCAGGCAGCTTACCAATTCAAGGAAAGAAAGCCCCAGTGAGAATGGTTCTGTTAGGAACTGGTGTGAAGAGCGTTGCACCCAAGGCCTGAAGGCAAAGGAATGATGTGACCTCCAAAAGCTGCCCAGTCCCAAAGCTGCTTCTCCCCATTTAAGTCCTGAGTGACTGAATGGCTCCCGAACAATTTATTGAGTCATTTGGCTGCCCACAGTGGGAATAAGGCTTTGCTTTAACATTACCTGAATCCATGCAACCACAAAAATTTCACTTACCAGGCTGTGTCTTCCATAAATATTCCCTCTCTTTCTAACTGCATAAATAATTCTCCTCCTGTAAAGAAACAAAAAAGACATTAGAAATAAATCAATCTTTATTTCTAACCCACTTCTAATGAGAGGGTCTGTGCTTTCCTTTTAACCATAATTAAACGACATCAAGCGCCTAAAAAATAAGAAACAGATTCTAAAAATTATAGTTTTAAAACTAAGACCTCAGAATCCTATTTTTAACAGTGTTCCCACTCTTATGTGAAATATGTAAGTTTTGGAATTCTAGCTTTTATATCTATGAACTTAAAAATTTTTATAGATTCCAGACCTGAGTTAAAAAAAAAAATCTTGATTAAAGCTTCTCTAACATTTTACCTGTAAGTAGATAAATGTTAGTATATAATTAAAACCAACTTTGCAAATTAGCGAATGCCTCATAACTCTTAAATTAGACGAACCTGGCAGCAGCCTTCTAAAAAGCATGGCATGATTTGAGTATCCAAATAAGTGATAATAAAGGGTTATATCCCACTGAATAATCTTAGAATCCATGAGTCCACAGTAATATAAGTCAACAAACAGATAAATAAGTCTTAAATTAATTTTTTCAATGGAGGGGACAGGAAAGCGCTTCGTTACAGCTGAATGCCAAATAACAAATGAAGTAGGCATGATGGAATAAGAAAAGTCACTTGACAACCATCAGAGTTCATTGTTTTAGGCAAGAATCAATGGATGCTAAAACCATATGTGAAAAGTTTGATGAGAGACAAGATATTTAAGTAACCTCAAAATATCTTCTCATGATACTTATTAAATACAAAGAGAAAACCTCACCAGGATAAAAACTGGCAGACACCACCTTATACATGTGATCAAAGTTAACATCAACAGTAATGGGACAAAGATATATATATATATATATCTATCATGTACCTCCTGATCTGATACATGAAGAAGGAAACAATGTCACTTGGATGGTCCTCCCAAAAATGCATAACCTGAAACTAATCCTGAGGAAACATCAGATAAGCACAAATTGATGGAGTCTATAAAATAACTGGCCTGTACTTGTCAAAAATGTCAAGGTCATGAGAGACAAAGAAAGACTGAGGAACTGTTCTAGATTAAAGAAAACAGATATTACTGTATCAATGTTAATTTCCTATTTTTAATAATTTTAGTATAGTTATGTAAGATACTATTATTGATTTTAGAAAATATACACTAAAGTATTTAGCGGCAAAGGGAAATCATGTCTACAACACTCTCTTAAATAGTTCAGAAAAGAACTATGTATATATGTATTCATGTATGTATATACACATATATACACACACATATATACATATACATAGAGAGAAAGAGAAAGACACGGATGAAACAAAACATTGTGATAAAATGATAACACTCGGGGAATTTAGGTGAAGGGTATGTGGGAAATGTACTATTCTTGCAAATTTTTGTGTAAATATGAAATTATGTCAAAATTAAGTTACAAGAGAAAACTGGCAAATGTCACAAAAAAGTTACTAAATTCTGCAGTTTTCTGTTCCATGTCACATGCTATTGGGAAATCTCTATTTTTTAGAAAACTCAAGTGTGTTTGTTTGCTGTGATCTAGAAATGATATGTGGAGCAAGTAGTTTCTAGGAGGTGGTAAACCCTGGAAAATGTGGATAATTTCTAATCTAAATGCATAATTTATCAATAAGGCTACATTAACGCAAAATATTTTTGTTTTAAGACAAATTTCCAAAAATACTCAATATCTTAATCAATACTGTCAGTGAGTTTTCCACTTCAGTTTAGAAAGAAATACTTTAATGATTTATTTGAGTTATAGTATCTTATCCAATTATAGTATCTTACCCAGTCAATTTGATGGCACTATCAATTACGTATTTGTTATTTTGTTAAGTAACTAGTTACAAAGGAATTAAGATAAAATTGTACAGATGGGAGGAAAAAAACTTATTCTTTAAAGTTTCCTTCATATTTGTCTGCAAAAAGAAACACCTGGTCACATCTGAATTCCTTATGTCAATGTATTCATCAATCTTAAGAGCTATTTGATCACATTGGGAAAAAGCATTTTTTCCATTGAAAAATGATGTTTTGACCCAGTTTCTGGAGCAAATGCAATTAATTACACCAAACTGCGTGTACTGACCGCTGAGATACTCAAGGATGAGGTAGAGTTTTCCACCAGTCTGAAAGGCATAAATTAAATCCACAATGAAGGGATGCTTTACTTCCTCCAGAATATTCCGTTCTGCTTTTGTATGAGCTGTATCTTTAGCATTTCTTACTATCATTGCCTAAAGGAAAAGAGATGATCTATAAGAACAAAACAGTAGACACTTGATTCTATCATAAATGGAAAATCTAATTTGTGCTTTTCTTGCCAATATTAAACTATTAATTGTAGTTACCACTAGAAATTGAGATAGATGTAAATAGAAGACATGTACTTCTTATATATATATCTGCACTGTTTGGATTTTTTGAAGTGAACATGTAAATGCAAACCTACAGATACTTTTTAAAAAATGTAAATAAAAAGATTAAGTTTATTCATATATTCATTAACTGTTGAATGTCTACTATGCTCCAGGCTCTGTAATAAGAAAGCAGAACTAACAGAAGGAGTCTCTAGCTCACAGGAGCCCAAAGTCTCAGGGAAGAGAGATAAGTCAATGGAAGTAAGCATAAGGTGCTATGGGTCAACAGGGAAATTGCACCTGACCTGGCAAGAAGTCTTCCTTGAGGTGGTGGTACCTAAGCTGTATCATGAAAAGTTACTAAGACAAAATGTGGAGGATATAAAAAAGCATTCCCAGTGCAAAAGAGGCTTAACAGGACAAGATGTGTCTAGCAACTCTATAAGTAGTTCAGTATGGTTAGAAGTGGTTAGAGATTAGGTGGAAGATGTAGGTGGAGGCCAGGAAATGGAAGGCCTGGGCATCTAAGCAAACACGCTTGAATCTTATCTTAGAGGCAGAGGAGAAATGTTGAGGTAAGGGAAATGAAAAGCACTTGCCTTTCAGAAAGACAGTTCTAGTAACAATGTTGAGTTCTACAGGAGAAATGAAATGAGAGCTGTTAGGAGGCCAGTACAGTAAACTAAGCAAGAACTCAGACCTGTAACTAAGAAAATGAAAGTTAAAAATAAAAAAAAGAAAGGGTAAAGATACATAATTAGCATTTGCTGACTATCTAGCTGTGAGAAGAAATCATGATATCGTGGTTTCTATTTAAGTAATAGGATAGATAATGGTGTCATTTAATAATGGGGAATGGAAGGGAAGAAAAAAGTTTTGAGGAAAAATAATGCATTGTTTTGGACATGTTAAGTCTAAGTTCTAGGACTAAGTTCTGGTGCACCTCCAACAACATGAAAAAGCATGTACAGAAGGTTATTAGTTGCAATATTATTTGTAAAAGTGAAACATTAGAAACAACCCAAAAGCCCATGCATAAAATATTGGCTGAAAACCTATGGACTAGTTACACATTGTGTAAAAAAGCTATACAAAGAATGGAAACATCTCTATGAAAGCAAGGTGCAAAAGAGCATATATGGCATGACAGTTTACATTGTATGCTACCATTCTATTTAAGAAAGGGGAAATCCTATATAATAAAAGGCTAATATGCAAATCAACCAAACGGCTGAATGACCAGTCTCTATGACGCGCACTGACCACCAGGGGGCAGATGCTCAACACAGCTTCTTCCGCCTCTGCGGCAGCACTAGAATGTCCGACTGATGCTTAGGCCTGCTCCCCACGGGAAGCGGGCCTAAGCCATCAGTTGGACATCCCCCAAGGGCTCCTGGACTGTGAGAGGGCACAGGCTGGGATGAAGGACACCCCCGCCCCCCGCCCGAGTGCACGAATTTCGTGCACCGGGCCTCTAGTAAGAAAATATATACATATATATATATATATATCTGCTTATACCTGCAATTATAAAACATAACTAAGATAAACCAAAGCTAATGACAGCAGAAAGGTAGGAAAGGAAATGAGATATGCCTTGTGAGTAATGCCTTAATGGTTTTCTCATTCATTTTTTTTCTGACCTAAATCAAATATTACTATGATTATAAAATGGAGATTATGAATTCTGAACCATGTTAATGTTTTATACATTCCAAAAATAAAATTAAATCAACAAGGATCAGGGAGGGAAGTAAAAGTGAATACAAGAGAAATACATATACTTAATCAAATGTTACATTAAAAAGCTTATCACATCCTCTCTCTTTCCCATTTTTTTAGGGAGGCAACCTAATTTTTGGTGGCCTTGTTTTGACAAGGAAAAAAAAAGCTTACCACAGTAGATAAAAAGGTATTTAAGTGATATATGTGTGTGTGTGTGTGCATATAGCATAACAAAAATTGCAAAGAAATCTTTTTTTTCTTTTTCAATTACAGTTTACATTCAATATTATTTTGCATTACTTTCAAGTGTATAGCATAGTGGTTAGACAATCATAGACTTTACAAAGTGTTTCTCTTGATATTTCCAGTACCCACCTGGCATCATACATAGTTATTACAGTTGGTCCAAAGGTTGTGGGTTATTGTTAAGCTGGTTAACATAGTTATCACAATATTATTTATTATATAGTTCCTATGCTGTACTTAAGAAATCTTAAACCACATTTAGTGGGTTTGTAGTTGTTAGTAGTATTGGTATTCTCAAACTATTTGCATATATCATGCAACTGAGTAAATGAGTAAATTTATTAATACCATTAGGCATCTCACTATGGAAAAACGGAAATGTAAATATGGACTGAGGGCAGAAGAACCCTATGAAATTGGACTGGAATTAGGGATATCAATATGAAGCCATGATTTAAAACAATTAACCAATGTCATCCCAATAAATTCAATATCCTCGGGTAAGGATTAATAAAAACAAACAAAAATCAGAAGGAAGAAACTCAAAGTGAGCATATATAGTCATCTTACCTAGAGATTTAGGAATTAAAACCCTGGGCTTAACCCTAGCAACCTCCTCTCTTACATTATTTTTCCTGTGAGCTTTCATGCACACCAAGAAAAGACTGGGACAGTATCTGGTTCTCTAGCTAGGGTTGGGGAAAGGAAAACCCTGAAAGTGGGAAGGAGTGGTAGCTAAGTGAAAGGAGAGGCAAGCAAGTTGTCTTAGATGCCTGGGCCCAAAAAGGAAGCCTGACATTTAGCAGTAATTAAGTCTATGGATTTCCCAATACACCACACCCACCCACCAACAGTGGGGGAAAAAACCACCTCTTCTTTTCATTACAGATACCAGTGCCAGAAACATACCTCACTCAAGATATAATTATGACTAATTATGGTCAGCCCTGATTACCAGGCATGAATAAGCAACATGTCAAAAGGAATAAATTACTCTAAGAATTTTGACCAGGATTTCTTTTTAACATTCCTAGAACAAGTATTATTATACTGTCTTCAATTCTACACCTAATATGGTTTACAGATTTTTAAAAAATCATTAATCTCAAATTATTTCAATGGGAAAGCCAGACAGCAGATTAATCCTGACTTGCTAATGTAGAAACTGATGTTTAGAATACCTAAATTGCTTCTTTAAAAAAATCACCAATACTATGTGGCCATAGTATGTTCCTCAGCTTTTAAGTTAAGAAGTTATTTATACCTTAAGTGAAAATCAAGAAGGTAGAAACCAAAGCATTAAAAACTCTGTAACTGCCCTGGCCAGTTTTGCTCAGTGGATAGAGCATTGGCCCACAAACTGAAAGGTCCGGGTTCGATTTCAGTCAAGGGCACATATCTTGGTTGCAGGCTTGATCACCGGCCCTTGCAGGAGACAACCAATTGATGTGTATCTCTCATCATTGATGTTTCTATCTCTCTCCCTCTCCCTTCTTCTCTGAAATCAATTAAAAAACAAACAACAAAAAACTATACTTTTTTCAAAAAATAATTTTAATTATCTTTTAATAGTTTTCTACTAACCCTTGTTTTAAGACAGTGTGATCTTTTCAGAAATTAATCCCAAACAAAAAGAACAAGAAATGAAACACACATAATCCATCTTCAATAAAACTAGGAAACATAAGTAACTCTACACCTCAAAAAAAGGCAGAAAGGGAATAAAGCAATAGTACATGATTTGTAGAGTATATCAAACCTAAATGCCTGCCAAAGAGGAATAACTCAAAATAAGTTCATTCCATCAACAGAAACCTAGCAGGGTTCAAAAATTAGAGGCAAAAATAAAAAGAAAGGGGGGAAAAAATCAGTCATCCAAGACTGCAGCAGGCAGAAGGTGGAGGACTAAAAACAGGGAGATTATCTGAAAGTCTGTGTAAGGAACAGATACACCAACAAGGTTCCCGTCCCCACACTAACCAGCCAGGGAACTACTCACTCAGAGGTGTGCTTTCCAGAAAAAAATAGAGTGAAGGGTCAGTAAGACTGGAGTGCTAAAGTAAAAATTACTTCAGTGCAAGTCTTAGTGTGGAAAAGTGAGATCTCCATCGCCTCTCTCTCATCTAGTTCCAGAATGCTTTTTGTAGACGGAAGAATAGAGGATCTTTCTCAGTACCAATTGATCCATACCAATGGATCTACAGACACTGATATTGGAAGATATAGGACCCAGGAAACAAAGAATCCAACACTGAAGGAGTCAAGAGAATTCCAAGAATTATGGTAAAGGAAAAGTCCAATAATGACAATTATGCCTAAAAGTGATAGATTATCTAATAAGCGTGACCACAGAATATTGGCCTCAAAGATGTTTTACAGAGTTGTTGAAAGGTATGAGAATACAATAGTAGATTCAATGAAAGTGAAGCAAAATGAGAGGGCAGGGCAAAGGGAGGATGGGGTTAAAAAAAAAAGAGTAAAACAGGAAGTCTGTACTATACATAATTCTAAAATGGATGCATTAAGTGATAGCAGGATATGCTAAATTACTTAGAAATACGGAGACCAGAACAAAGAGATAAAAGAGTTACCTCAGAGGAGAATTGAAAGAGCTCTCCTTTCTACCCTCACCAAATAGAAAGAAAATAGTTATAATAATAATCAAACATATCTCACATTCTAAGAGGACTTAAAATTGTGTAAGAAATATTTACTGACTGAGAACTTTAGACCAAAATGTGGATTTATAGTAATTAAGAATATAGTCTGGGGGAAAGAGGAGGGAAGGTATCACCTTTTTAAGCACCTTCATGGCAAATATTTTTCCAGTATTTGCTCCTGTGACTTTTCGTACTTGAAAAACCTGTATAAAAAATAAAAGTGTTTTGGTGTTATTAAAGGCTAAACTATGCTAGCCACATTTCCTTAATTCCCATTTGTAAGAAAAAAAATGATATATTTATATCCTTATAAAAACTAGTATCAAGAAGGTCTGTGCAAAAATGAGGAGCTAAAAGAGAAGACTATATTAAAGATTTAGTAGTGAAATCTGTTCCACAACATGGGACCTTCCTATTTGGTCTGCTGACATCTGGTGGCAAAGTTGGGCAATGATCACCTAATGATGAGCCCTCCATGTTTATACATAAAATACAAGTTTGCTTAAAAAGCTATAATCAGGGTTCCCACAAGCATAATACCAAACTTAAAAAATTATAAAATATTTCATAAAGTTCTTCCAAGAATGTCACTGCTCTTGCTTCACATAAAACTATTTAATAATAGTTGACAGGAATTACTGTTTACCTATCCCTTAAAATAGCTAGCTGTAAAACATTTTCATGCAACAGCTAAAATATGTGAGATTCAAAGTGCATGCGTTACATATTCAAGATGATTAGAACATATTAGAATGTGTCCTTAAACCTAAGAATATAATATACAAAGTCATGCTTTGCAAAAATTAACTCAACACAATCGCATAATTAGTTCTCAAGCTTTGATAGAGAATGGCTAGGAATAAACTGCCTTGGGCAGAACACACAAAGATGAGGTCTTAAATTAGAAAGCCTTGAGCAAAACCTAAGAAGTTCTGTCCATTTTTCTTCTCCCTTCTTATATACTTCAACTTCTCTAACTCTTGCTCTAGATCAGGGGTGGGACCATCCAGCCTACAGACCATATATGATCTGGCCCTGCCAAGGCATTAGGGATGAGTTAATTAAATGTTTGACCAAAAATAGCAGGATAATTTTAAGTTGATAATTTTGTATGGCCCACAAATGATGTTATAAATATCCACATGGTCCTTGGCAGATACTACAAGAAAACCAATTCAGATTAACAGACAACAGTAACAGATATTGTACCAAGGCCTCTTAAAAGTAAGGAGTGATTTGTTTATTTTTCAAGAGAATACCTACAGAGTACCATTTAAAACCAAAGGAAGAAATGAATCCTCTAATAGATTTTGCTTGGCATAGTTGTCTATTTAAATTACGTGCCATGCTTTTACATGTGTGTTGGTAGGAAAACTACTGTACATCCCTCAAATAATACAGGGTTAAGTGATTATATCCTTTGTTGATAGCTAGCAAACAAAGATTGAAGAGGACTGCTGAAAAGAGGGTATAAAAAAAATCAACCCAAGACAGACAACACCTCTCATTTCAAAAACACTTCCTACCTTTCCATAGCCCCCTTTACCAAGTACCCGAAGTAGCTCAAAACATTCTGGTCTGATTTTTTCTGGCCCTCTGTTCACACTAGTTTCTGAGATTTCAAATTTCTCACAATGTTCCATGCCACTGGGGAGAAAAGCAAAACCAAAAGAAAATTTGCAAAAAGTTAAGTTACTTTCAGCATATTGTTAGAAAGAGGAGAAAGAGAAATGTAACCCAATTTAGTAAAAGGGAAAAATACATGATAGTAAATTTAGTATCTGCGTTCTAAATAAACATGATTCAATGACATGGTAGGTCAAGATTAGGGTGGCTTGATAAATTGCTTAGTTATCTGCTTGTTTACAAATGTGCTGGCGAATATTTTCACAAGCATCAAGTACCCCCAAACTAAGATAAATTAGAACAAGTTTATCAAACTGACAAAAGAAAAAAGTCTTCCAGTTATTCAAATTTAGTTCATTCAAAATGTCTATTAAGGTCAGGCATTATCCAACCTCAATTGGCAGCTTCAGCAGAAAACCTGAGAACTTTCTAAAAATACCAATTAGTTCAAGTCTTTATGCTACATAAATTCTTGCTAATACACTATAGCTACACATCTTTCTATATCTGCTATGAACATGATTTAAAGACTCCTCAGTTTCCCCTCAACCCAAGGGTTAGGGTACAGAGCAGATTAATCACCATGCCATTCCCCTAATGGAGCGTGCCTAAAAAGACTTTAGATTGCACAAATCTAGTTTGAATGGTATATTACAAGCAAAACAAGAACCATTTGACTTTTGGTGGCATTTCTCATAACTTTATTTTTCAGTAAGAAAAGGTGTTTCTCTATATTAAACTCAGACTCACATTCAATATACACTGAATCTGAATGATTATCTTTTTCTCAAAATCCATACATAATCTCAAAACCCTGGATATGTTACAATACTAATGCCAAACTCAATAAACTAAGTCCATATATATGACTAGATATTTAAGAACAGTTCGCTGGAATCACATGATGGCTATGAACTAGAGCTGATAAACCTACTTGTAAGAAAGACAGAACAATGAAATATTTTGATATAAACTTACAGTTCATATGGTCCAACTCCCCCATGGTCCATGCTTTCATTTAACTGACCCTGAAAAATATGTTAAAGTTTTAAAGATAAATCATCTCATACACATAAAATAAAAATATGTAATGCTTCACCCCATTACTGAAGGAGAATAAATTAAATAAACCTGACTAAAAATTCTCTATACTTTAATGGCAAATGTGGTCAAGATTAGGGTGGCTTAATAAATTGCTCACTTACCTACTTATTTACATAAAATTCTCTAAACTTTAATGGCAAATGATAGACAAAATAAAGTACACAAAAAATATTTGTAATTTAAATGACAACTAAGATAGAGATGCTACTCATCAATAATCTACAAATAAAACCAGGTGATTTTTCCTTCAAAAATTACATATATTTTGTGGAGCCCTAGCTGGTTTGGCTCAGTGGATAGAGTGTAGGGCTAGGGCCTGAACGGTCCCGGGTTCAATTCCAGTCAAGGGCACATGCCAGGGTTGCAGGCTTGATCCCAAGTGGGGGGCATGCAGGAGGTAGCAGATCAATGATTCTCTCACATGACTGATGTTTCTATCTCTCTCTCCCTCTTCCTTCTATTCTAAGTCTGAGTTACTAAATCCAATATTTTATACAAAGTGCTATTCTGATACTCAAGACTAAGATAATTCTATGAGACAATACTTCTGTAATTACAACCTAACTAAGCCTAAGGTAACCACAGCCAGTTGAAGATACTGCAGTGTACAATGTGGCTGATCAAATCAAAATAATTAAACACTCTCAAATTGTTAGGAGTCATGGTTGCCAAACATTTATTCTGATAATGGTATAAATAAATGCGAAATTTAATTAACCTTCTATACACTAGCAATGAATGATTCAAAAATAAAATTAAGGTACCTCCATTCACAATAGCATCAAAAGAATAAAGTATTTAAAATTTAACAAAATAAGTATAAGACTTGTACACTGGATAACTATAAAATATTACTGAAAGAAATTTTAAAAAGACTTAAATCAAAAGACATTCCATGTTCACGGATCAGATGGCTTAATATTGTTAAGATGGCAATAATACCCAAATTGGCCTATGGATTCAACTCAATCTTATCCAAATCCTAGGTTCCTTTCTTGCAGAAATTGACAAGCTGATCCTAAAATGCACACAAAAAAAGCAAGGTAACCAAAACGGGCAAAACAATTTTGAAAAAGGAAAACAAAGTTGGAGGACTGACACTTCCTGATTTCAAAATGTACTACAAAGCAGCAAATCAAGACAATATGGTACTGGCATATCACAGACATACAGATCAATTAAATAGAACTGAGAGCCCAGAAATAAATCCCTACATTCATGGTCAACTGATTTTTTACAGAGATGCCAAGAAAATTCAATGGGGGGAAAAAGCAGTCTTTCAATAAATGATACTGGGACAATTGGATAACCACAAGCAAAAATTACTTTTGACCCATATGCCACACGATACACCAAAATTAACTCAAAATAGATCACAGACCTAAATGTAAGAGCTAAAACTATAAAATTCTTAGAAGAAACCTAGGAGGAAGTAAATTTTCATGATCTTTGGGTAGATAATGATTTCTTAAAGACACATCTCCAAAAGGATGAATAATTAAAGAAAAAAATAAATAAAATACTTATTCAAAATTTAAAGCTCTTGTACTTCAAAAAGACAAGAAAGTGAAGCCCTGGCTGGTGTGGCTCAGTTGGCTGAGCGTCATCCTGTGCAGGAGTCACCAGATTCCCAGTCAGGGCACATGCCCAGGTTGCAGTCCTAATCTTCAGTAGGGGGAGTGCAGGAGGCAACCAGTGGGTGTTTTTCACACCCATGTTTCTCTTTCTCTCTTTCTCTCTCTCTCTCTCTCTCTCTCTCTCTCTCTCTCTCTCTTTCTCTCTCATCAATAAAAACACATTTTAAGGGGGGGGGGAGTGGAAAAAAAAACACCCCAATGAATAAGAATATATAAAGACCTCCACAACTCAATACTAAAAAAACAGATAATGCAATTTTTTAAATTGGGTTAGGATCTGAATAGGTATTTCTCCAAAGAAGATATAAAAATGGCCAGTAAGCACATAAAAAGATGTTCAACATCATTAGCCATTATAAAAATGCCAACCATTAAACCACACTGAGGTACTAATTCATATCCACTAATTAAAAAGACAGAAAAATATTATGCTAAGCAAAATAAGCCAGTCAGAGAAAGACAAGTATCATATGATCTCACTCATATGTGGAATCTAATGAACAAAATAAACTGATGAACAAAATAGATCCAGAGACATGGAAGCATGGAATAGACTGACAAATGTGAGAGGAAAGGGTTGAGAGGGAGGACAAGAAGAGATTAACCAAAGAACTTCTTTGCATATATGTACAATCCATGGACGTAGACAATATGCGGTGGGCCTGGGGTGGGTGGGTACAGGGTGGATGAGGTCAATGGGGGGAAAGAGGAGGAAATATGTAATACTTCAAAATATAAAGATAAATTTTTTAAAAATAACAAGTATGGCAAAAATGTAGATAAATTGGAACCCTCATACACTGCTGGCAAGTACGTAAAATCATACAACCACTTTGGAAAACAGTTAAGCAGTTTCTTCAAAAATTAAACATAGAGCTACCATATGATCCAGCAGAACTACCCCAATTATCTACTCAAGAGAAATGAAAATATATATTCCACAAATACTTGGGCACAAATATTCACAGGAGCATTATTCACAATAGCCAAAATTGGAAACAACTCAAATGAACATCAATTGGTAAATTAAAAAATAAAATGTGGTTGATCCATGTAACAGAATACTATTTGGCCTAAAAAGGAGTGAAGTACTGATACATGCTACTACATAGATGATCCTCAAAACATGTTAAATGAAAAAAAAGCCAGACACAAAAGGTCAATATTGCATGATTCCATTTATGTGGAATATATAGAAAAGGCAAATTTATAGAAATGGAAAGTAGACTAGTGGTTGCCTTACAATAAGGGTGGCAATGAGGAGTGACTGTAAATACGCCCAAAGTTTCTGTTTAGGGTGACAGAAATGTTCTAAAACTAAATTGTGGTGATGGTTGTACAACTCTATAAATACACTAAAAGTAACTGAATTGTAAGAATAATAAAAACTTGACAGCAGAAATTCAGTTAGATTAATGTCAAAAATATAGCTTTAAAATGAGTACTCTTGAATATAGTCTGATTATGAATTCTTTCAATTTACACTAAAGGATATTGTTTAATTAAAAATAGGCTCTATAAAATTAGAAGTTTTTAGCCCGGCCTGTGTTGCTCAGTGGTTAGGTGTTGACCCATGAACCAGGAGGTCATGGTTCAATTCCCAGTCAGGGCACATGCCTGGGTTGCTGGCTTGATCACCAGTAGAGGGCATGCATGAGGCAGCCAATCAATGATTCTCTCTCATTGATGTTTCTCTGTCTCTCTTCTCCCTCTCCCTTCCTCTCTCTGAAAATCATTTTTAAAAATATTTAAAAATAATTGGAAGTTTTAATTGAAAATTTTAGGATAATTCAAAAATTATTTAAGTGAACACATCTCCCTTCAAAGGCACCTATACACCAAGCATGTTAAACTCGCGGTCCACACTGAATATTTTTGCGGCCCAGCCAATATAACAGTATGTAAGAAACGTTTTAATAAAAATTTCATAGCTTAATTTTTCAATATCCTATTATACATAATTATTAATAACGAACTACAAAGTTCGCTAATGACTGATTACTATAATTGTGTTGCATTCATTTCCCTTATGCGCCTTACGCGCAGGTGCACCATTTCTCTCCACTAATGTTAGTAGTGAATATTTTAGCCAATTGCCACGTCATTAGTCCTAGACTGACTTGTTTGGTGTGCACAACAGGAAATATTTCGCTTTCGGAGAACAAGAAAAATAGGTTTGAGAAACCAAGATGGCGGCATAGGTAAACACCGGAAATTGCTGCCTCCCACAACAAATTCAAAAATACAACTAAAAGACAAAACAGACATCATCCAGAACTACAGGAAGGCTGGCTGAGTGGAAATTCTACAACTAGAAGGAAAGAGAAAAGCACACTGAGACTCAGAGGAGCTGTGGAAGTGGAGTGCAGAGGTATGGAGGTGCACGCGGCAAGGGCTGGCGACTGAGGACGAGACTGTCTTTTTGAATCGGGAGGGAGTCACAAGCCCCCGACTGCTCTGAACTCCAGTTCCGGG
>NW_005354174.1:2428795-2434580 GCF_000412655.1 Myotis brandtii
CAGTTATTCAGTGTCTGGTAAGTTAATGTTCAAGAAAAACTATTAATTTTTATTAAAATGTTCTATTATTTTGTTAACGATTACTCATTTATTTCAGCCCTTTGTATTCAGCATGTCTGTATCGAAATAAACATACGTTTATATGAAAATTGAAACTTTTGTTTTTTTGTGGCCCACATAAACTTAAACCTTGTTTATTTGGCCTGTGTTAGCCTTTGAGTTTGACATGCTTGCCATACACAGTCAAGATACACAAAGAAAACTGATAGTACTTTTACACAACGAATGCCAAAATGCCCAAAACAACACAAGTTTTTAGTCATAATTCGCTCATGGTGTGAACAAGTCAAGATAGACATCTAACACCTAAGATGTATGTTTTATGATTAGACTGAAGCACATGGATGGGGCAATACCAAGAAAAAAATATTCTTGCAGTTTCAAGTTAATACAGTTTCGGGGAGGGGGGGGGTAGGCGCTGGCTATGGCTAAAAGTTTTTTTTGTTTCTGTAGTTTCATATAATCACCTATAATGGCATCACTTTAAAGACAAAAGACTAATTTCTCTCAGCTACAGTAAAACTGATTATATAATGTTTCCTTTAATGTTAGTTTTACTTAATTCTAAATTAAAGACCACAAAGTAGTTAACACTGAACCATGACTTAGAAGCCACTTAGAAATATATACCCCGTGGCTGTGTTTCATTTCCGGAGCTGGCCAGACCTGTATTACCACTTGCATCTGTGCTTATAACTTCCTACCGTTACCTTCTGGAGCAGCAGCATCAAACTAACATTATATAACACATACTGACAACTCTCTTTCACAGGAATCTCTTTATTCAAATATTTTTTCTGTTGCCTTAAGCTTTCTGATTCAATCAATGCTTTTTGTGTGTGCCACTATGACTGACAAAATAGAATTGTGAGCATCTAAGGTACTATACGAGATACACTATTTCAAACTAGCCCACCAAAATGATTAAAACTTTGTAGTTTTAAATTAAATTTGCATATAAATTCAACATCCTTCAAGTCCCAAGGTAAAAGAGCAGTTTACAAAAATTTAAGTAAATTCTTATAAAATCAGTAAAATATTCTTAATCCAAATATTCATTAAATCGTTTATCTACTTGCTTGGCTGTTCACAGATATTTCCTTACAAAATAACATTCAGTAATTCAGATGAATTGGGAAAAAGGGTTAAACTTTACCCAGAATCTTGGGCTATTTAAAAATGGGTCCTGGCCAGGTAGCTCAGTTGGTTGGAGCGTCGTTCCAGTATGCCAAGGTTGCAGGTTCAATCTCCCGTCAGGGCACATTTAAGAGTCAACCAATGGATGCATAAATAAGTGAAACAACAAATCTCTCTCTCTCTCTTCAATCAATAAATAAATTTTAAAATGCTTTTGGGTAAATCCTAGAAGAAAACATAGGCAGTAAAATCTCGGGCATTTCTTGTAGTATGTCATTTTCTGATCTATCCCCTCAGGCAAAGGAAACAAAAGAAATGGGACTACATCAAACTAAAAAGCTTTCGCACAGCAAAGGAAACCATCAACAAATGAAAAGACAACCCACTGAATGGGAGAACATATTCATAATGATACATCTGGTTAGGGGTTAATATTCAAATTTTATAAAGAACTTACAAAACTCAACACCAAGAAAACAAACACTTCAATTAAAAAATGGGCAAAGGACCTAAGTAGATAGTTCTCCAAAAAGGACATACAGATGGTCAATAGACATATAAAAAGATGCTCAATGTCTCTAATCATCAGAGAAATGTAAATTAAAACCACAGCTCAAATCTGTCAGAATGGCTATTATCAATAAATCAACAAACAATTGTTAGTGAGGATGTGGAGAAAAGGGAACCCTTGTGCACGGTTGGTGGGTATGCAGATCAATGCAACCATTGTGGAAAGCAGTATGGAGTTTCCTCAAAAAATTAAAAATGACCCAGTGATTCCACTTCTGGGAATATATCAAAATACCAATTCAAAAAAATATATGCATCCCTATGTTCACTGCAGCGTTATTTACAACAGCCAAGATTTGGAAGCAGCCCAAGTGCCTCTCAGTAGATGAGTAGATAAAAAAGCTGTGGTACATATATACAATGGAATACTACTGGGCTATAAAAAAGGAAATCTTACCTTTTGTGACAGCATGGATGGACCTGGAGAGTATTATGCTAAGTGAAATAAGCCAGAGAAAGACAAATACCATATGATTTCACTTATATGTGGAATCTAATGAACAAAATAAACTAACAAACAAAATAGAAACATAGATACAGAGAACAGACTGACAGCTGTCAGTGGGGAAAGTGGTTGCGGGGCTGAGTGAAAAAGGTGAGGGATTAAGCAAAACAACGAAAAAACAACAGACAGGATAACAGTACGGTGATTGCCAGAGGGAAAGGCGGGTGAGGGAAGGTGGAAGAGGGCAAAGGGGTGATAAATAGTAGGGGAAAGAGATTTGACTTGGGGTGGTGAGTGCATGCTGCAGTATGCAGATGATGTGTTATAGGGTTGTACACTTGAAACCTGTATGGCTTTATTGACCAATGTCACCCCAATAAATTGATTTAAAAACATATATATAAATATTTTATGGTAAATATCTACTATAATCCAAGATTAAACATTGATAATGAGCTGTTTTTCTATAATTTTTCATAATCATGAATATTTGAATGCATACTATCTATATAGCACTTTGTTTTTCAAAGCACTAAAAAATTTTAACCTTTTGCTCAATAAAAATCTGATATCTCAATCTGAAACTCATGTAGTAAGATCTGTGACTAATTCAAATTTTGAATTAGAGTAAAAATTGCAGACTTTAAATATTGCATTATAATTTTCTATTACTATTTCAACTTTGTGTCTCCACAGAAAGCAAAGGTTTCCAACATTTTCATAATCTAATGAAAATCTCTAGAGGAGGGAGGAAAAAATATCTCTAGGAAAACTTTCCCTTAGTTTCAACTCACTGTTCCCAAATTATACTATCATCAGCCAAAAAAACACACACAACAAACACAAACAAACAAAATAACCCCTCCCCCCCAAAAAACAACAACAACTCTTATCCACTGGTTTTGTAATAGTCCTCTGAGGTAATCAATCAGGGTCTTTTTTTAGTTAGGTAGCAGACATCCAACTTTATCTATAACTGTATTAAATTACTCTCCTCATCTTTTAGTTACTGAAGAATATATATATTTACTAATACAGATTCATTCAGTGTAATATATCTAAAAATGTATCTCTAAATAGGACCAATGATTTAATTTTTTAGAAAAAGATATTACAGCCCCCAAAATGCAGCCTCTTGTGTAACTGCATTTATTATTAAGTCTCTAGGCACAGATGAGGGTAAACTTGAATGACTGGTTCCTTGGCAATGGGTAACACTGACGAGCTACTATATTTCCATCAATTAGCTAATTGCTTAATATGCCAATATGTTATAAGAGTACTTTAAAGACTTTATCTCACACAATCCTCATTTACAGTGAAAAAAAGTACCACAGACCTTAAACAATTTCTTCTAGGTCACATAGTCAGTGGCATGGCTGGAAGGATTTGACACACCACAAAGAGGTACTTTATGAACAAGACTAGTATATGCAATGAAGAATCTGTGTAGTGAAGCTTGCTGAATTGAGTCAAAAAACACTACCACTAGTTATCTACATGGTTTTGGCCAATCATCTCTTTGGCCTATGCCTCAGTTTCCTTACTGAGGCTACTTTGATATGCACCAATGTTTAAAAAATTTGTGTACTAAACTAAAGGTTATAAATTGACAAATAGCCAGAATATTAACTATATTATTATAAACTCACAATAGCCTGATTTTCTAAAAAATATAAACCCTCATTTTTCAGAACATTTAAATTTTATTTTGGAAGAACCTGGATATCACTGAATCTCCTTGAGTGGCTAACCCAATCCCACTGTAACTGTTTTTGGCTTTCTGCCTTGAGGCACCTCTTAAAATAATACACTCAAGCCCTAGCCAGTTTGGCTCAGTGGATAGAGCGTGAACCTGCGGACTGAAAGGTCCCAGGTCAAGGGCACATGCCTGGATTATGGGCTCAATCCCCAGTAGGGGTCGTGCAGGAGGCAGCCTATCAATGATTCTCTCTCATCATTGATGTTTCTATCTCTCCTTCCCTCTCCTTTCCTCTCTGAAATAAATAAAAAGAATTTTTTTTAAAAAATACACTCAAAAGAAAAAGTTTCAATTCCAAAAGCATTGCTAAGTAAAATATACTATTTTGCTGAAAGCTCTTCCTCAAAATCCTCTCTAATTACCTTTGCTTTTTCCCCAAAGTTCACCCCAGGGCAGTGGCCACATTTCTTTCTTTCCTATTTCTACCAATTTCTCTGGCCTCCCTTCCACACACTCTCAAAATCCTATTTGCTTGTACCCAACAGAACAAATGTCCAGGAGTAGGCCAAAACCCAATGAGGTTCCAGGTCATAACAGGTATCTTCATACAGTATTTTACTGCTACCTCCTTTAACTTCTGGGATAAGCCAATGGTCTAGAAATTCTATCAGATTTTATAAAGCATCCTTCCTATCAAGTTTTCATCCCTACCCCAAAGCCACTGTCAAAATAATTGACAAGAGTATGCTACATGTAATGAAAGTAATCCCATTTTGTTTCAAGTTATTTAGTGTATCAAATGTTCCATTAAAAGGCTAACTGGAATTACATATGCAAACATATTAAAAAGTACACATCTCAATATCCACCTTCCAAAGTAATTTTGATTTAGACTCATTTGATTATGAACAGTATTATTTTAGTTTCTTAAAGTTTTCAAATTTCTTTATATATATAAGCATCTCAATCTTTTGTCAATAAGCAGGGCACAACTTGCCAGAAGGAAAAAATTAGATGAAGGAAAGAAAGGGAAACCCCCTTATGTAGTTAGAGCAAACTTCTGACATGTACTCATCTAGACAATGGAATTTAGACTCTAAATTACCATAAGGATCTGCCCAGAATCAGTGATTTACAACACCATTTTTTAACTTAAGGTGCAATTTGTGATTTTTCAATAAACTTATCTTGAAAAAAGAATGATATTCCACAAACAATAACAAACTATTAAGACAGCAAAGGTAAAACCAAGCTATGCATTAGGAAAGACAATTCTACATTTAACACCCTAGATTACAGCAAGGAAAGCCCTCACACCACCATTCACAAGTCTCGGTTCAAGCAATTTATTTTTAGCAAGCCAAATCACAGCTGTCAACGCTGGGTTTTTTTCCACCCCAAAATTACATAAAGTATTTTGAAAAAATATAGACATCTTCAACTGGGGGAAAAGTAAGTTATAAATGCCGTGTGTTGTTACAAATGCTTTATATATAAAAAAAAAAGTCACACGGGAGGAGTTTTGTTTTGTTTTTTAAAAAAAAGAGCAAACAAACCAACCCTGGAAGATGCAGCAGAGCCCCCTTGCTCCCGAAATAAAACTCCTGGTGGCTGTAACAGCAGCGGCAGCGCTACTCCCGACAGAAGTTTTCAGCTGTCACTTCTAACAGCTGAGCGCTTCCTAGGAGAGAAGCGACAGGCCGAGAAGAGAGGTGGTTGTGGGAGGTCTGACGATGGAACACTCGAAATCTTACACTCGAAGGGAAACCCTTCCGCACTTCACCTGCACTTAGGGGACACCCAGCAAGCGCCGTCCCCCTCCCCCCAACACGCGCCACGCCACTCGCGCCCCGCCACACTCAGGTCAGCCG
>NW_005354174.1:2434820-2448792 GCF_000412655.1 Myotis brandtii
GGCCCCCCCGGGACCACGGGCCTCACCCCCTCCTCCAGCTCATCCTCAGAGCCCGCGTCCTCTGGCTGGTCCAGGTCTATGTCAAACACTCCTGCCATGTCCTCAGCTTCCCTGTCTCGGAAGTCCGGCGCTGGGTAGAAGCCGTCCCGCCTCCGTCGTCGCCTCATGGGCCCGGACTCGCCGCAGACACCACCGCCGCTGCCGCCATCACTGGCTGCTTGAGCTCAGTGCGTCTGCGCTTAGGCCTTAGACTGGCTCTTCAAGTTCAGCGCGAGAGCATGCGCACAAGGTTCTGTGAAGCCGACTGTGGGCAATGCACATGCGTACAACTATCGCCAGGAGTGAGGTACTGGCAAACACATGCGCAGAAGCCCAGCCGAAGCCGCTCGTGGAAGCTGGATCATGCGCAATGTCAGCTCAAGCATTTGATCAACAGTGAGCATGCGTACCGTGTTTGAAGTAGATAAATTGAAATTGAACATGCGTAATTAACCTTTCTGAATAGGAAAAGAAAAAAAAATACAACAAAACTCTTCGTTTGTGGAACATGCGCATTCGTTGTCCCGTTTTTTTGGGTGTTGAAAGTGAGCATGCGCATAATGGCCCTCTGAAGTTTGAACAGGACAGAAACGGCTGGTCCTAGGGCTGTCAGTGAGTGGGGTGAATGGGGGAACTCCTAGGATTAGTGGGGAAAGGGAGAGTCTTGGCTTTGCTATTTATTACTTAAGTGGGCATGGGAAAGTCACATAACCTTTCAGAGCCTCAGTTTCCTTATCTATAAAATGAGAGTAATGGTACCTAGTTTGCAAGGTAGTTTGAAAATTATGAGTACAGCCCTAGCTGGTTTGGCTGCGTGGATAGAGCCTCGACCTGCAGACTGAAGGGTCCCAGGTTCGATTCCAGTCAGGGGCACATGCCCGGGTTGCGGGCTCGATCCCCAGTAGGGGGCGTGCAGGAGGCAGCTGATAAGTGATTCTCATCATTGATGTTTCTATCTCTCCCTCTCCCTTCCTCTCTGAAATCAATAAAACTATATTTTTTTTAAAAAAGAAAAGAAAAAAGGAAATTATGAGTACAGAGTATGGCTCACAAGTCACTGCCTTTCCAGTGCTGCACAGACCTGGTCTGAGGTATTTACAAAACAATAAAAATAAAAATTGTCTCTTTTCATTGTTAAAAAATAGTGAAGACTTGCTGTAATATTTCATCTGGTCCAATTTTTCCAAGCTTGGTCTTCCTTGCTGTCCTACCTGAGCTAAACACAGTCTTTCTTATTAGTGTTACTGTAGTTACCAGGCCAGAAAGGTGATTGGTGGAGAGAGAGAGAAAGTCATTATTTAGAAGAGAGAAAATTAATGTTAATTAATAAATGTACAATTGTTGACTTAACTTCTGCATTCTATGTGTCCCTGTGGTGGGAAGTGTATACTATTAATTCCTTCAACCAGCATGCATTTTTGTTTTGTTTTGTTTTAAATACATGCATAGGCCCTTAGGGAATACAAATCAGACTTTGGAAACTTGAGCTGTGTATGAATAGATTTGGGTACAGTAAATTCCAAAACCACGTAGAGAAAAAGAACAACTTCCTTAAATGATTGGTTCCTTAGACGACATAGCTATTTCATCTATAACACCATATATGCATATGGCATTTTTAAATTATGTATTTTATTGATGTATATTAACACACATGGCATTTTATTTGTTCTTTATTTGTTGATAATGTAGTGGTTCTCAAAGCTTATATTTTTCTATTACAGGTTGCTCACTTTTTTGAGGAAATAGGCCTAGTTTGTTTCTCAGCATGTCAATAATAACAGTGCAACTTGGTCAGTGTGGCAATCAGATTGGTTTTGAAGTATTTGATGCTCTATTTAGTGATTCACACTGTCCCCATGGACTCTGCTCTAAAAGAGAGAATGAGGCATATCAAGCATCTTGCAAAGAAAGATTCTTCAGTGAGGAGGAAAATGGAGGTATGTGTGGTTCACAGTCCTCTCCTTTACTCTGACATAACCAGCCACTTCAAGGCCAGGCCATCCACATCATGTCTGAATGTCATCCCTTCCCATCTTATTAGGGAATGACTTTGTGCTTGATCCTTTGTTTCTGTGTGAACAACCTTTGCCATTATGGTGGCATCTTCCCCCTCAGCACAAGAGCATGCTCAGATCTTGCCAATTTAAAAACAACAAAACTTATCTCTTGACTATAACTTTTGTCTTCTTTATTACCTCTTTACCTTCTCAGCTAAGAGTCTCAAAGGATTACCCACTTTAACCAGCTATAATCTTGCTTCTGCCCTACACCACTGACGCTGCTCTAAGAAGAGTTCCCAGTGATAGCCTAATTACCAAATCCAGTGGCTGTTTTATTTTCTTAATTTACTTAATTCTTTACTGGATTTGGTAACTAACTCTAAAACTCCCTCCTTAAACCTCCTTCTTAGAATCTGAACCTTTCTTCTCCAATGGTTGTATCTCAGGTGCTCCTCTGTCCTCACTTGTATAGTTCTCTCTGGGCAATTTCAGTTTCTCTTGTAATTTGTGACATCTTTTACACAAATGACTCTCAAATCTCTAGCCTAGCCTCACTTCCAGGCAATGATTAGTGGACGTCTCCACCTGCATCTCCCATGTGTACTTCAAAGTCAGCATCTCCATAACCAGCATCATTATTATCTTTCCTTTAAAACTTGGGCTCTTATTGCCCACATACCATCAGACATCAAGATCTGCTTAATTTAGCCCAGCCAGTGTGTCTCAGTGGTTGAGTGTCGAAGTCATGGTTCAATTCCAGGTCAGGGCACATGCTTGGATTTTGGGCTCCATCCCCAGTAGGCGGGGTTGGGAGGGGGACGTGTGTAGGAAGCAGCTGATGGATGTTTCTATCTCTCCCTCTCCCTTCCTCTCTCTGAAATAAATCAAAACATATTCAAAAAAGATCTGCTTGATTTGCCTCCTACATATCTCTTGAAACTCTTCTGCCTTTTCCATGTTCACTGTCATTACCTTAGTTCTGACTCTTGTCCTCTCTCACATGGACTGTTTCAAGACACTCTCAGTTTCCCTGCCTAAACTCCTGTGTCTATCACATCTATCCTCCACACTGCTGTATTCAAAAGACATCTGTCTCTAGCTGGTTTGGCTCAGTGGATAGAGTGTCGGCCTACGGACTGAAGGGTCCCAGGTTCAATTCCAGTCAAGGGCACATGCCCGGGTTGTGGGCTCAATCCCCAGTAGGGGCCGTGCAGGAGGCAGCCAATCAATGATTCTCTCTCATCATTGATGTTTCTCTCTCACTCCCTCTCCCTTCCTCTCTGAAATTAATAAAAATATCTTTTTTTAAAAAAAGACATCTGATTATTCCTCCCCTGCTTGAACATTTTCAGTGGTTTCACATTGCCTAAAAGATCATTTCAAGCTTTTAACATTGTACACAAGGACTTCCAAAATCTGAGCCCTGCCTCCTTTCCATCTCCATCCATCACTTCTTCTACTCCCTCCTCCATCATCTGCTTCAACAATCCTAAACTGCTTGTTGTGTTCATGGTATTTTGTACCTCCGGATATACTACTCAGTTAGTGTGGATTTGTCGTGGGTCATCACATGATACAGTGATTAAGTGTTTCATCTCTCCAACTAGCCCTTCTAGGGCTGGATTGGTGTTGCCTTCATCTCTTTGTTCCCAGTAAATGGCACATGGTAAGCACTCAACAGATGTTTGTAGACCTGACCCAGTGATCACTGTAACTCACACTGATTCATCCTGCTTAGCTGAATGCTAGACATTATGAACCATCTGCATATACCTGCTGCTGCCCACCTTGATTTCTGAGCAGTATGACCAATCTTTCTATCCTCCAACTTCGGATTTTTTGTGTGTGGTGGGGGAGACTTAGAAGTTTATACTCTGTGTTAGCCTAAATACGACATATGAAATATTATTCTTTTATTCCGCCCCCTCATCTCTAGTTCCAATTGCCCGGGCTGTACTTGTTGACATGGAACCTAAAGTTATCAATCAAACACTATCAAAGGCTGCCCAGTCTGGCCGATGGAAATATGGCCAGCGTTCATGCTTCTGTCAAAAACAAGGTTCTGGAAACAACTGGGCATATGGGTAAGAATAATTCATCATGATTTTTCAGTTTAGATACAGCTACATAGGCGATTAGTAGAGAGTGTAGTTACATCTGCACGGTTGATATACTGTGCACATAATCTTAAAATTACTATTTTAAAATTTAGGGTATGACTTCACCCAGAAGAAACTCTCATTCTATCTCACATATGTCTGTGCTTCAGGTCCAGGTAATGATGAAACTGTGGACCTCTTGCAGCAGGGTTTTCCACTTCTTCACTGTCATTCTGCCAACTAACTTATTATCAATATAATATATTTATCTTGCAGGTATTCCAGCTAATGGGGAATACAATGAGGCAGTAGTATTTCCTGGGGTTCTCTGGGAAATTCCAGTGCCTACGCTTAATTCAAAAATTCTGATTCAGCCGAAACCGGTTTGGCTCAGTGGATAGAGCGTCGGCCTGCGGACTGAAAGGTCCCAGGTTCGATTCCGGTCAAGGGCATGTACCTGGGTTGCGGGCACATCCCCTGTAGGAGATGTGCAGGAGGCAGCTGATCGATGTTTCTCTCTCATCGATGTTTCTAACTCTCTATCTCTCTCCCTTCCTCTCTGTAGAAAATCAATAAAATATATTTAAAAAAAAATTCTGATTCAATTGGAATGGGAAGAAGCCCAGATATTGGGATTTTTCAAAGCTTCCTTAGGTGATTGTAATGTGCAAAAAAGTTTGAGAACCACTGCTTTAGGAGTATTGTTATGAGTATTGAATATTATGTTGTACTATAACCTTACAGAACTATCTGGTAATTGGAATCTCCAGCTAAAGGAATGGCCTGTAACAGAGAATTTTCTGTACCTAGTCAGTTCACTGTCCTAGCATTCCTACTCTCCTGTTAAGTATGTTTAACTTGTGTATTTTACATTTTGTGCCTTTCATGAGAGTTAGTTCATGTTCATGGGGTTAAAAAGCCTTCTCTGTCCTATACCTTTCTCTCTGTGTTGCATATCTCTGGTTAAACTGTAAGGTGTTTGTATTTGTTCCTTTTGCATTGCATAGTTACTCTGTTCATGGACCCAGACATGAAGAATCTATAATGAACCTAATCCAGAAGGAAGTAGAGAAATGTGACTCCTTGAGTGGTTTTTTCATCATAATGAGTATGGCTGGAGGCACAGGCTCTGGGCTAGGAGCCTTCATTACACGGAATTTACAAGATCAGTATTCCAACTCCTTGAAAATGAATCACATTATATGGCCTTATGGAACTGGTGAGGTAAGAACACATTCACTGAAATTTTTATATTTCAATCCTGCTGCAGTTGCAATACATGTAGGCAAAAGATAGATCTGACCCTTTCTTTGGAAATGTTAAGTTACTGCTTCAGGAGTGACTATACAATATGGTACTTGCGTGAACAATTCATTTAACTTTGCTCAAACTTTTGCAAACAGATGAGGTGTCCTGATCTCTAAAAATTCCGAAGAAGACAATTGTACATTTTCTCTCAGGGACCCATTCCTGAGTTAGTCCCACTGTCTACAGTATATAAAGCAGAGACCTTGAGAAATCATAACATGGAGGTGAGAGAAGTCACTGTAGGAAGAAAGTGTGATAGTAACGCTTGCCATCCATTGAATCTTTACTGTATACAGGGCACTGTTCTAGTGATTTACATGCATTCTATCATCAACCTTTAAAACTCTAGGAGGCTGGTATAATTATTATTCCCACTTTACAGAGAGGAAACTGAGGCACAGAGAGATTAAACAACTTGTACAAGGTCATATAGCCAGAAAGTGATAGAGCCAGGACTTGATCCCAGGCAGGATGCCCTGAGAATCCACCCTCTTAACCACTATTCTCTCCTGCTTTTCTTACTTCTGACCTTCTCCTCTCCAGGTTATTGTTCAGAATTACAACTCCATTTTGACTCTTTCTCACTTGTACCGATCTTCAGACGCCCTCCTTGTTCATGAGAATGATGCTCTTCATAAGATCTGTGCAAAACTGATGAATATCAAGCAGATCTCCTTCAGAGATATAAATCAAGTCCTCGCCCATCAGCTGGGAAGTGTGTTCCAGCCTACTTATTCTGAGGAAGGCTCGTCTCACTACAGAAGAAATCCACTAGGTATTTGTCCTCCTGTATGTTATTGATAGGAAAGTCTTAAGTTCTGAGAGCCTCGAAATTACTCTTCCTTGGCTCCTCTCCTCTGCCAGATACACTCGGTCTCCCTCATCTCAAAAGCCTTCCTAAGGAGCTGCTTAGCTCTCTGAACTGTCTTACCGAAATGTTTGGGAAAGTTACTCCATTTCTCTCAAGAGTGGTGGATGCCCGTGGACTATTCTTAAGTATTCTCTCTCTCTTTCTTTCTCAGAAAAACTTTGAGGTATAATTCACATACCATACAATTCACACATTTAAAGCGTACAAGTCAGTGTTTTTTTAGCATATCCACAAAGTTGTACAACCATCATTTTTATCACTCCAGAAAGACCCACCACCTGGCCGGAGTGGCTCAGTGGTTGAGTATCGACCTATAAACCAGGAGGTCACGGTTAGAAATGATTCCCGGTCAGGGCACATGCCTGGGTTGCGAGCTCAATCAGTGTGGGGCGTATAGGAGGCAGCCAATCAATGATTCTCTCTCATCATTGATGTTTCTATCTCTCTCTCCCTCTCTGAAATCAATAAAAATAAAAATAAACCCAGCATTTTTTATTCCAGCTTATTTGGCAAATAGTGCCTTATCAGTTCAAATCATCTAGATGCAAATGACTCTGTAATCTATATCCCCCCTCCCTTGCCCCACCCTAATCTCTTTCTCAAATAGTTTTTCCCTATCCCAGTTTTCTTAGTTACCTTCTGCTTATTCAAATTTAGCATGTTCTGAATGGATTTATCATTTTTCCCCTGTCTTCCTCTCCTGCCACCTCTTCTTCAGTTCATATCACTGATTTCTCCCACCGTCCTCACATCTTATCAGTGTGCTCAGACCTGTAGGTGCCATCTCTGTCATCTGTCTGCATTCTTCCTCTTTGCCTTTTGTGACAGCCTCTCTACTGATTTTTCTCCTGTCTCCATGACTACTCCTTTTATTCCCCTTTTTCCTCCGTTTTTCAGGCTCTAAATGCTAGTCTTGGATCCTCTCCCTAGTTCCACGGCTTTAAATACCACTTGTCTTTTCCAACCTGCCAGTTTATCTCCAACTCTAACCAATTCCCTGAGCTCCAGATTTCTATATTGAGCAGCCTTCCTGACATCTCTATGTACACATTTCATGGACATTCCAAACACACTGTGTCTAAAACAGGTCCTTTAGCTTTCCTCCAATTTTGTTTCTTTCTCAATTCCTCAATTGCTCAATTTTTAAAACATAAGTCCACTAAAGACCTCAGATACCCACATAGTTCTGCTCAAGTGTTTGAAGAGACATCACCTTCTCAACAAAGCAACTGGGGATTGTGAATTCCGAGGGGTCCCAGTCTGCCATCTGGGGTGACTTTCTCTAGCTATACTCTGACGGGCACAGAGAGTGAGATGCACGGGGCTGACCCAAGATTGGATTTTTTCACCAGAAAGATTTGATGAAGAGACAGAAGGGCAAGGAGCTAGATAAGGAGGGAGGTGAAGAAAAGGGAACACTGCCCTCGTTGGTTTGGCTCAGTGGATAGAGCCTCAGCCCTTGGACTGAAGGGTCCCGGGTTTGATTCTGGTCAAGGACATGTATCTCAGTTGTAGGCTCAATCCCTTGCCCTGGTCGGGGTGTGTGCAAAGGCAACCAATTGATATGTCTCTCTCACATCAATTTTTTTTTCTCACTCTCTGTCTCTCTCTCTCCCTTCCACTCTCTCTAAAAGTCAATGGAAAAATATCATCAGGTGAATCAGGTGAGGATTAACAAAAAAACAAAACAAAACAAAACAAAAAAATAAGCTTAGAAAAAGAAAGGGGAAGACTGATAGATTGAGAAGGCAGGACGTCCATAGATTAGTCTGTCTTAGTCCACTCAGGCTGCTATAACTCATAGGCTGGGTGGCATGTAAACAACATAAATTTGTTTCTCACAGCTCTGATTATCATTTAACTAGATAAAATAAATTAGAGAACTCGGAAAATTTCTAAAGGAATATTTAGTGAATACAGAAAGACAATAAAAGCATATTAACTCTGAGGCTTACTCTGTTAGCTAAATATTTCATTCATATAAACAGTTACTTGGTTTCTAAACTCTTTGTTTCTTTTTTGGCAAAGTGTTATTTCTCACTCATGCTAAAATTGGTGCCCAAATGAAGCAAATACATAGTCTTTAATAGACTGTCTCTGAAAGTTTATTTACATTTAAAAATTTAAGCAATTCTGGCTTGGAGGAGAAAATACTCAAAGACCATCAAATTGTGGTTGTGTATAGACCAACTGGAACAATGCAGAATTAAATTTTAGTTAAGATTTTTTTTTTTCTTTACAGGAGACTTAATGGAGAATTTAGTTCCCCATCCTGAATTCAAGATGCTGGGTGTTCGTAACATTCCCCAAATGTCTGAGCACTCCCTGGCATACAGCACGTTTACTTGGGCTGGCCTCCTCAAGCATTTGAGACAGATGCTCATTTCTAATGCAAAAATGGAAGAAGGTAAAGGGTATTTTAAAAATATGTAGCCCACAAGCTGGGAAGAATGCCTGTACTGGAGTTCTCAATATAAACTGGCTTGGGCCAGTTAAAAAATAATGGCCCCTTCTTCTGGCCAGGGAGGGGCCTGACTCACCAGGATATCCCGGGAGGGCTTCCTAATCATCCCACAGTGTCATTTCCCAAAATAATTTCAGATAACTGTGAATTTATTTTTATTTACATTTTATTTTTATTAAAGTAATATATGAACAGAGTTTTTAAAAACAAGTAATTAAGCCCTAGCCAGTTTGACTCAATGGATAGAGCATCAGCCTGTGGACTGAAGGGTCATTTGGATTCTGGTCAAGGCCACATGCCCAGGTTGCAGGCTCGATCCCCAGTAGGGGGCGTGCAGGAGGCAGCCAATCGATGATTCTCTCTCATCATTGATGTTTCTATCTCCCTCTTCCTTCCTCTCTGAAATCAACAAAAATATATATTAACAAAATTAAAAAAAAACACAAGTAGTTAAAACTCATTTAAGTGTATACTTAAATCCATTTTAATATTTACAGATTTGTATTATAAACATAAAATATTTACGATTTTGTTTACATACATTGCAGTGTATGTATATTATAACTCAACCTTTTTTTAAAAGCCAAGTAATTGCCTGCATGAATTTATAATGAGGAAAAGAGCAGTGCCCTGTCCTACACCTCCCCCACTGCCCTGCTGATGCCTTACTTTCAATGTTTTTAGCTGCTGCTTCTGGAATTTGCCTCCATATTTTGAAATATCTTGCTTATACTGTTACTTGTTTTATTTTACATGTTTAGATATTATCAATTGGCTCCCTAATGTAAACATTGAGGATAGAACCTTTTTACACGCCTCTACACACACACACACACACACACACACACACACACACACACACTTTTGGATTAGATCAGTTATCAATGTTTGAAATACTCATAGTTAAGCCATGTAATATCATTATTCTGCCCTTTCATGACATTGATAGTTTGGTTAGGTACAGGATTCGAGGTTGGGAATCATTTTTAATCAGTATTTTGAATGCATTACTCTATCATCTTCCAGCGTCCAGTGCTACTGTTGAGAAGTGGATCTGATTCCTAATCCTGTTTTGGTCTCTCTTGAATCTTTTAGGATTTTCTCTGTCTTCAACATTTTGAAATTCCTTAATGTGGACCTTTTGGTTTATCTTAGTAGAACATAAAGGTTTTTAAAAAATCTATTTTGTTTCCTGCTATATCTTCAGAGCCTGAAACAGTGGCCCAGCAATAGTGTCCCTCAGGCCAGAGCCTCAGTGGCTTAGCCCTTCCTAATGGAGGGGTGCACTCCCCCTGCTGCAGGGAGTGGGAAGGGTCTGGGGCTCTCAGTGCTTCTCAGCCAGGTTTTTAACTAATCCCCCTGTTTCTTCCTCTTTTGGAAGTGCCTGGCCCGCCTCCAGGACCTCCACTGGGCGCAGGAGTTTCAGCTTTCCCTGGTTGCTAAATTAGTAACCACTCCTTCATTTGCTTTCCAGCTTCCAACATTTCACTGCCATGATCTCCTCTGCCTTTTCTTTCTTATGCCTTAAAAAAAAAAATCCTTGTATTGTCTTGTTAGTGAGATTTGGGGAGAGAGTGGCAGTAAACTTGTTTATTCAATCTGTCATGTTTAACTGGAAATGACTACTAAGTATTATCTTTGTAGTGTATATTTTACCACAAATCACAATAATTTAGGTTTCAATACTATGGAAGTGGATTTCTTCTACATCTAATTGTAATTCCTTAGGGATTTTAGATTATAGTGCCTGAGGTTTGGAGATAAGTGGATAGTTCACATCTTAAAGTAATGCTTCCCGAATTTTTTGGGCCACAGTATATACCTGTTTTTCAGGCAAAACCTGTTAACATCGCAAGGAACACTGTGTCCCTAAGGGTAATGTAAGGTGTGCTGTGCTGAGCTCAGGTCAATAAACGACAATTTGCTTAGTCATTTTTCTATGAGGGACTTTAGGGTGTTAACATTTTTTTTCACAGGTATAGATAGAGCTTTTTTAAAAAATTGAATTTATCGGGGTGATATTGGTTAATAAAATTTATCTAAGTTTCAGGTGTACAATTCTATAATAGAGCTTTGGACATATAAATATTCATGTATATACATATATGAATAAATATATATACATCACTAACAAGGTTGAAGAATACAGTTTTAAAACTCTTCATTTGTTATCAGACTGCTCTACATAAAGACTGACCCCGCTAATATTGCCATCAGCAGTATATCTGTTTCCACATGTCCTAGCAGCAGGAGGAATGAGTGATCCAAGATGGAGCCAGGTGGAAGTTACAGTGTGTTTTATGACCTGGCTTTGGAGTCACACACCATCATTTCTGCACCACCCTTTTGGTGATTAAGGTCAGCCCTATCCCATGTGGGAAGGAACCACACAAGGACCTGAATTCCAGGAGGCAAGAGTCATTGGGGTTCATCTTGGAGGCTGGCTACCACCCTCTCTCAGCAGAAAAAAACTTTTAGTTATCAAATAAAAATTTATGTAAAGTATATAAAGTCTGTAACACACTTTTCTCTTCCTGTTCAAAGCCATTCATAAAATCTCCTGCTTTTGTTTTTTTTTTTTTTTTCTTTTGGTAGGTATTGATTGGCAGGTACGGCCTCCTTTATCAGGAGCTCCTACTCTGGGTAAAATGTCTGTCAACAAGAACCTTCACTTTAACACGTCTCTTGCTAACTTGGTCATCCTTCGTGGGAAAGAGGTGCACAGTGCGGATCTGGGTGAGCAGGGGTTAAGGTGAAAATTAAGATGTGCTTTTTGCACATGCATATGGTACACATGGTTTAAAAATAAATTTATCCCTGAATTTATTCTTAGAGAAAGGAAAATAATAATTATGTGTTTTTATAGCAAAATGAAACCATTTTATCAGTAGATGGACTGAACACCAAAATAGGGGCGGTTTAAACAAGATACAAATTTAATTCTTTCTTCCTGAATCTGGTTGTTCTATTGTCTTTACCTTATGGCTTCTTCCTTTTAGTCCAAGACATCTGTTAGAGTTCGGCCACCAACTCACATAGAAAGGAGCAAAGAAGGGCACACCTCCTCCTCCTAGAGTTGCACACCACACTGGTGTTTATATCCATTTGACTGGGGCTGAACCACATGCCACACCTCGCTGCAAGGGTCACCATGAGCACAGTTAAAATTTGGGGGTTTTGTTACTAAAAAGAGAGAACAGTCTTGTGGGACAGCTAGTGGTCTCTGTGCCAAGCGTTTTGTTACAAAATTTTCAGGAAGTTGAAAGAGCAATCTCTTGTTATTTTTGTGTTTCTATGGCATGTCTCTAGATTCATATTATCCTTATTTGATGGTTTCAGCAGTGTCCAATTGGCTGCTTCTAGCTGTGATATAAAGAACACCAAATAATCTAGTTCTTGTAATACCCCTTAGATAAATAACTAGTAGCAATTAAAAAGAGAACATTTCACCCCAACTGGTTTGACTCAGTGGATAGAGTGTTGGCCAGCGGACTGAAGGATCCTGGGTTCAATTCCGGTCAAGGGCACATACCTCGGTTGCAGGCTTGGTCCCCATCCCTGGTTGGGGCATGTGAAGGAGGCAACTGATCAATGTGTATCTCTCACATTAATAGTTCTCTCTCTCTCTGTTATGATGAGTACAAATCATTTATCAAAAGCAATGTAAAGCTAGTTTTATTTTTAATTTTTTAAAAATTTACTTTTTAAATATAAGGCTAGTTTTAAAAGGCAAAACAAAAGATATTTGGTTAAGTGGATAAGGAAATATTCCTTTATTAATTTGTTTTCAAAATTAATGATTTACAATGTGAACAATGGCTTATGTTGTTTTACTCTAGGGGGATTTAAAGATCCAGCCCTCTATACTTCCTGGTTAGAACCTGATAATGCTTTCAATATGTGGAAAACCCAACGAGCCTTTAACAAATATGAGAAGTCTGCAGCATTGGTCAGCAACAGCCAATTCTTAGTAAAACCACTTGATATGATTGTGGGCAAAGCATGGAATATGTTTGCTTCAAAGTAAGTAAAAGATCAATCTACAAACCTTCCTAACCTTAGGCAGATAATATAATTTAAAACTCAAGGCAGGATCTATAGCAGTGGTTCTCAACCTTCCTAATGCCGCGACCCTTTAATACAGTTCCTCATGTTGTGGTGACCCCCAACCATAAAATTATTTTCGTTGCTACTTCATAACTGTAATTTTGCTACCGTTATGAATTGTTGTGTAAATATCTGATATGCAGGATGTATTTTCATTGTTACAAATTGAACATAATTAAAGCATAGTGATTAATCACAAAACAATATGTAATTATATATGTGTTTTCCGATGGTCTTAGGCGACCCCTGTGAAAGGGTCGTGCGAACCCCAAAGGGGTCTCGACCCACAGGTTGAGAACCGCTGATCTATAGTGTCTTAGCCTGTTTGGGCTTCTTTGACAAAAATAGCATGGGACGGGTAGCCTATAAGAGTCAGTATTTGTTTCTCACAGTTCTGGAGGCTGTGAAGTCCAGGTTAAGGTGATGGCAGATTGGATGTCTGGTGAAAATGCACTTTCTGGTTCACAGGTGGTGTCTTTTCTCTGTGTCAGGACAGGTAAAGGCACTTTTATGGGCCTCTTTTATGAGGGCAGTAATCCTATTCTTGAGGGCTCCACCCTCATGACCTAATCACCTCCCAAAGGCCTCACTTCCTAATATCATTACCTTGGGGGACACAAACCTTCAATCCACAACGTGGAGTAAGCATGGCTACCACGTTGTGGGTATAAAACTTTAGGCATGTTACTCCAGGCTTCATTTCCTTATCTGCATAATGGGTCCAAACTGAGAGGACCTGTGGTGAGGATTAAATGAGATAATCATGTACAAACATCTAGTGCAGTGCCTGACTAGTAAATGCTCAGTCATTGTTTATTATTATTACTAGAGGCCCGGTGCACAAAAATTTGTGCACTCGGGGGGCGGGGGGAGGGGGGGTCCCCCAGCCCGGCCTGTGCCCTCTCGCAGTCTGGGACCCCTCGGGAGATACCGCCCTGCTGGCTTAGGCCTGCTTCCGGGTGGCAGAGGGCAGGCCCAATCCCTAAGTGCAGCCCCTGGTCAGGCTCAGAGCAGGGCCGATTGGGGGGTTGGGGCACCGCCCCCTGTCACACTCAAGGCAGGGTCGATGGGGAGGTTGCGG
>NW_005354174.1:2448869-2449144 GCF_000412655.1 Myotis brandtii
CCTGTCATGCACAGAGCAGGGCCCATCAGGGGGGTTGGGGCTCCATACCCTGTCACACACAGAGCAGGGCCGATCAGGGGGTTGAGGAGCTCTCCCCTGTCACTCACAGAGTAGGGCTGATAGGGGAGTTGGGGCACTGCCCCCCCTGTCAACAGAGCAGGGCGGATCAGGGGGTTGGGGCGCTGTACCCTGTCACACTCAGGGCAGGGCCAATGGGGAGGTTATGGCTCTTCTATGTCACACACAGAGCAGGGCCGATCAGGGGGTTGGGGCAC
>NW_005354174.1:2450243-2456921 GCF_000412655.1 Myotis brandtii
AGGCGGAGAACGTTGGAATCTGCAGCAAGCAAGCCTCGTGCTCGCTTCAGTGCCTGGCTGCCGGCCGCCATCTTGGCTGACAGTTAATTTGCATATACTCACTGATTAGCCAATGAAAAGGGTAGCGGTCGTACGCCAATTACCATGTTTCTCTTTTATTAGTGTAGAAGTGTAGATTGCTGTTGACTAAATTAGTTTCTACCTGAAATGAAATTAAAGCAGAAATTTCATTATAAGACAGGGACAATCAGATAGTTTTCTAAAATAAGATCCTCAAGCCCTAGCCGGTTTGGCTCAGTGGATAGAGCATTGGCCTGCAGACTGAAGGGTCCTGGGTTCGATTCCTATCAAGGGCACATGCCTGGGTTTCGGGCTTGATCCCCAGTAGGGGGCATGCGGGAGGGAGCCGATCAATAATTCTTTTTCATCATCGATGTTTCTCTCTCTTCCTTTCCCTTCCTCTCTAACATCAATAAAAAATATATTTAAAAATAAATAAATAAAATAAGACCCTTGAAGTAATAGAAGAGATCCTTATCTTGCTCAGAAATATTGCAAGTGCAACTCCACTTGATACTAAGGAATGTCTACTTCATATTAAGAAATGTGTTATCAGGTTTCCTGACCTCTGCCACAGTGACCAGCTGTCAGTGAAAAATTCTTCAAATGACTGGACAAGGCCTCCACTTGGATTAACTAGGATTCCCAAGTTTATCGTCACTCTCTTGGACACTAAAAAGGCAGGGAGCCTGCATAAACTTTGAAAGTTTGCTAATCTTTGGAGCCAACATTGAAGCAAAAGAAAGACTTTTAAGATAGTCTATCATCTTTAAATATTCATGAGCTGGGAAAGGTCTATTTATTGTTTGATTTTAAGAGTTATTTATCTGTCTGGTATTTTTCATTTTACATTTTCTGTTTCTTTTGCCAGAGCCTACATTCATCAGTACACAAAGTTTGGAATTGAAGAAGAGGACTTTTTGGACAGTTTCACATTGTTAGAACAGGTTGTTGCCAGTTACCGTAATCTCTGATCTTGAACAAAAGGTTCAAGGAGGAAAATGCCTTACGTCATTTTTGGACTAAAATATTTTCAATACTATTTTCACTGTATGTTTTCAAATTCTGATCTTTTAAAGCCAGCCAAGTCAAATGCTTATTTCTTCTGCATACTATGCCCACAGAATAGGAGAAGAACCTTTTAAATAGAGAATATCATCTTTTCAATGAAAACATCTACTTGGTATTTTCATTTGCAAGACACAAAAAATTCGTGCTTCTATAAAGAACTTTGGAAACACTTTGCTTAGATGTTGGAACTCTGGAACTATCCAAAAAGGGGAATATTCTGTTTTGTCCCTATATGCCTAACTCTTCCTTCTTCACTTCAAAAAGGATTCATTAAATATGTGCTAAACTTTCACAGCACAATTTTAAGTTAAGAAATTGCAGTTCTGTATTTAAATGTATTTATCTTTGAAGTGAATGTTCTGAACCACAAGAGGGAGCTGTTGTTAAATATTACAGAGTGAACATCTTGTATATTTTATTCTATAACAGGTAAGATTTTCTACCTTAAGCAGCTATTTAAAAATAAAGCCAGGATTTTGTTAATAAATATACATCATGCTTAAATACTAAGGTAAATGAGTAAATGGTTAATTTGTTTGCTTTTTTTTAAAAATTTTTTTATTGCTTAAAGTATTACAAAGGGTATTACATATGTGTCCTTTTTTTCCCCGCCCTTGACAATCAATTTGTTTGTTTGCTTTTCTTAACCTTTTTGGTTATCAGAAAATTGGGTTGGTTTTTCTTTTAGATTTTGGAATGCCAGGGCAGAAATTGATTTTATTCTAACTAGTGCTTTTAACTTATTATAGGTATTTAGAAGATGGTTATATGCTTTTCAGTAAAAGGGGTAAGAGCTTGCACCAAAATTTCACTAAGTTGAGAAAAGTATCACTAAGGAAATACTGTGCTTAATGAAATTGGCACATCCAGAGGTGTCGGTTTCACTCAGGACAAAACACAATTGAAAGTTGGCAACTGAGTTTGCGGGGAGTGGTGTACTTCAATAAAACAGATCACATGCGATGTATTAACAAATGTAAAATGGGAAATAGGAACATTTGCCCTTTCTGCCAAATCTACCAGTGGTGATTTATTTTTATTTGGAAAAATGACAGTTCACAGCTTCACTGGCTCTTCCTTTTCTTTCCATATGGAAACGATTACCTTTTTTGCTGTTTTTCTTATCAACTGTTGCTATGATTTAAAATACTGAACCATATCTTATTTCTAAGGAATGTAAAAAGTGGTCTGTCTGTTCAGCTGCTAAAAGGCACGCCCCACTGCTGCATTTTGTTAACCCAAGTATACTTGAAAAATAATTACATCATAATTTTTACAAAATAACATTAAAAGTAATTGTTTGGCACTGAAGAGATCCTAAGACTAAGTCAATTTTCCAAACTAAACCAGCATTAGTAAATATCTGTAACTGAATGATCTCACCCAGGGTTAAGCTGATTCTGAAGAAACTTGCTTAAAGTTTAGCTTTAAAAAAGTCTTAAGTTGAAATAATTTTATATTTAAAGAAAGGTACCATGGGGACACATATATTACTAATTTGGCAACTCATGGAATTAATGGCAGGTGAATATTAAAAATAAACCCTGCCTGGCCAGGGTGGTTCAGTTAGTTGTGGCTCAGTTAGTTGGGCATCGTACCATGCACCAAGAGGTCACCGGTTCGATTCCCGGTCAGGGCACATGCCCAGGTTGCTGGCTCAATCCCCAGTGTGAGGTGTGCAAGAGGCAGCCAATGGATGTTTCTGTCTCTCCCTCTCCCTCTCTAATATCAATTAAAAAAAACATTTTTTTAAAAAGTAAACCCCAATTAGAGAGCACTCTGAGTCCACTCATTTATGTGGACCTAAATATTTGCAAACTTGTTTTAAACATTTACACAGAATTTTTTTTGTCTATTTGAATAATATGAAATCTTTGCTATTAGGGTTAGGCTTTTGACTCAAAAATTAACACAAAGAAGCTGATCCCAAACTTCAAGATAAGGGGTGGCATTGCAAATATACTTTGATTTGTGTACACAAAATGGCCAATCAGCTAGGATCACAGACTAGTAACTTCCTGGGCTTACAGATACAGCAGCTTTGGACATGTAGTTTCTTTGGCGGGTTCCTGGAGCACTGTTTTCACTCAGACATCATCCCATAGGGCCAGGATGCACCCCTATAGGCAGTGAGTACAGTGTCATTCCAACTGCTCTTTGTTTTCAACCCTTTTCACGCTCCCCCATTTATGCTTTTCTCTGAGAGCTCGTCAGATTGTAAAACCTGTTTCTTCCCATTCATTTCCTCTTGCTTCTGGGGATCTTTGGGTGCTCCCCACCCAATACTATCCAGTCAATCTGCAACATCTTTCTCCTTTATTGAACTCATCACTTAGTCCTGGCTGGTTTGGCTCAGTGGATAGAGCGTTAGCCTGTGGACTGAAGGGTCCCAGGATCGATTCTAGTCAAGGGCACATGCCTGGGTTGCAGGCTCAATCCCCAGTAGGGGGCGTGCAGGAGGCAGCCAATCAATGAATCTCTCTCATCATTGATGTTTCTTTTCTTTTCTTTTTTTTTTTACTTATTAGAACAGTTTTAAAAAACAACAACAGTAAGCCCTGGCCAGTTTTGCTCAGTGGATAGAGTGTCAGCCTGCGGACCAAAGGGTCCCGGGTTCAATTCCAGCTAAGGGCACATGCCCGGGTTGTGGCTCGATCCCCAGTGTGGGGTGTGCAGGAGGCAGCTGATCAATGACACTCTCTCATTGATGTTTCTATCTCTCCCTCTCCCTTCTTCTCTGAAATCAATAAAATATTTTAAAAAACAAAACACAAAACCATCTCTTAGAACTCAGTATGTGTGTCTACCATTCACTGTTCGGTTAGTCGAATCATTCAACCAGTTCAGTGCCAGGCATTGAACAAGATGTTAAGGAAACAGAGACCAATTCAACATAGACCAAATGAAGACGCTTACAATGTAGTTACTTTTCTTTGGCTCTCTGGTGCTATGATTCTAGCTTCCTTATTATTGCTTTGTGTTCTGCCCATGCCTACGTCAACTTTTTTATAGGAAATATGTGGTACATGGGCAAGGACAATGAAGTGGGATCTCTAGTCTAGGCTTTCAGTTTGTCTGAAATGCCTCCTCATTGGCTCTGCAGAATCTCCTCCTCAGTGTACATACCAGTGATTCTTCTGCTGACCACCATGTTTATCACACTTGAAATCCTGTCCAAAAAATTCAAAAACATGCTCCATATGTTCCTATCCCACTATTCTCTCCCCAGGAGCCCAAGGTTTGGCAGTCAACCCCTTCTTGTTCTTCTGCCTACCAAATATGGCTTTACCCACTACTTGGTCATTTTGGCAACTAACCAGTTATTTAAGAGATATTTGCTTATCTGTTCAACCACATTGTTTCCTATGAGTTTTAGGAATGTGAACTGAAAAGTCTGGCTTTACGTCTTTAACTAAATGATTTCCTACTCCTGTACTCGGAAGCGTCTCAGACGATGCACCGTCAGCCTTATGAGTAAATAGAATTCCATTTCCACTAGCAGGAATGCTTCCACATGAAGTTAAGATAAACAATGTAAATAGTTCAAGTTTGTGGGGAACACAGTGTGGGCTCAGGGTTGGAAAAGATATGGCATTCAAGGGAGAGGTGGGAAAAGATAGACAATCATTTAGACGCTAGGGAGCCAGTGTAGCAGGAAGATGAAAAGGAGGGTCGGAGAGCTGATGATGTGCCAAATAACTGATAATAGCTTAGAAGCATTTCCAAAAAAGACTTGATGGTTTTTGAATTATGGATTTCATCTAATGATGAAAAATCTAATAACTTATTAGAACAGTTTTAAAAAACAACAACAGTAAGCCCTGGCCAGTTTTGCTCAGTGGATAGAGTGTCAGCCTGCGGACCAAAGGGTCCCGGGTTCAATTCCAGCTAGGGGCACATGCCCGGGTTGTGGCTCGATCCCCAGTGTGGGGTGTGCAGGAGGCAGCTGATCAATGACTCTCTCTCATTGATGTTTCTATCTCTCCCTCTCCCTTCCTCTCTGAAATTAATATTAAAAAAATAATATATAAATAAAAAGAAACAGTAAGCTAAATTATGTGTCCCTTAGCAAGTCATTCTATCTTATCTAAATTTAGCTCCTTTGCCAATGATGCAGCCAATAAGGTGGCTCTCTTGTCCTATTTGAATTTAATTATTTATACAGCGAGTACACAAAAACTCAGATTCTATACCCATGCTGTCCAATAAGGTAGCCACTAGCCACATGTGGCTAGTGCTGTTTAAATATACATGGGTTTTGAAGATAATACGAATAAAAGAATGTAAAATAACAATGTTTTAAATTAATTGTTGAAGTGTTATTGTTGAAATGACAAATTAGGTTAAATAAATTATTCAAATTGGTATACCTGTTTCTTTTTAGCTTTTAAAATGTAGCTACTAACCATTTTAAAATAGATATATGGCTTGCATTGTATTTCTATTGTATTTCTATCCAACATTTCAGGAGCAGAGTCCTGGGAATTACAGAAACGACTTGAACGAAGCTTGTCCTTGCTAGATGACAGAAGTTCACAGGTACATGATAGTAAGAATCATGACATAATGCAAGAGATGGGTGTTTCCTTTTTGAAAAAAAGAGGCCTTTGCTTAAGCTGGGCTCACATGAACAGTATGAGTCAGGATGTGAGCTTAATTCAACAAACGTCCATTGAACACCTACAAGGAAAACCACATAGGCAGATTTTACAGATGAGCTAAACCCGGCCCCTGGCCTTGAGTTCACCATTTCATATATTCTTTGCTGCAAAGCAAATACCTGGCTCTTGGCAGAGACTCCATCGTATTCACTGTCTAAAAAACAATGGAGGAGACGGAAGGCTGCAAAACTAAAGGCACACAGGGAAGCCCAGGGAAGCTCCCATATTAACAACAGATCTCACAACTATTAGGTGAGACTAAGGACCTGGAGATAGAAATATAATGAAAAATATTTTCTCCCTGAAGCCCTCTTATATAATTAAAAGCATTTTAAGACAACATAAATCCAAACACTATATTAAGAGAAAGAAGAGCCCTAGCCGGTTTGGCCCAGTGGATAGAGTGTCGGCCTGCGGACTGAGGGGTCCCAGGTTCGATTCCAGTCAAAGGCACATGCCTGGGTTACGGGCTCAGCATGCAGGAGGCAGCTGATCAATGATTCTCTCTCATCATTGATGTTTTTATCTCTCTCCCTCTCCCTTCCTATAGAGAGAGAGAGAGAGAGAGAGAGAGAGAGAAGAGGAGAGAAGAGAAGAGAAGAGAAGAGAAGAGAAGAGAAGAGAGAAGTGCCTTTGTTTTGAAATCCCTGCCTAAAATCTAAATTCCTTGTTCTGGAATTCCAAGCCTTCTAAAGTTTGGCCACTCCCTGTCTCCACCATTCCTGTTACATGTACTATAGTACCTGAGGCAGACAGAAATGGCCTCATGGAAAAAACACATGGATTTGTCTATATGTTAATGTTTAATGTTGTTCAGTAAGGACAGGGATGGGCCAACTATCACTAACTTGAAGATAGAGATAGTAGACAAGCCTCAATGGTCCTG
>NW_005354174.1:2457043-2513125 GCF_000412655.1 Myotis brandtii
TGTCTGTCCCTGTGGTGCCCCCTCCCACCCCCCCTGCCAGGCCCCTAAGACCAAGAAGAGGAGGCTCTGGGCATTTCTGAGCAGTACTGATAGGGTACATACCAGATTTCATAGTCTTTTCTTTGGGGAGTGTCTTTCTCAGGGGATTTACTTCTTTTTTGTATTACGCATTTCTTTTGTTTGCAGTTTAAAAAAAAACACCAAAGCCTTAAAAACAATATAGAGATAGAATAACTGATTTTTAAAGGGATGTTAACCCCTGGAGGCAGGCTGAGGAATGAAGGTGGAGTAGTAAACAGCATCAGTGTTCTATAAACTGTCACATAAGAAGGTTGTAGGAGCCCTAACTGGTTTGGCTCAGTGGATAGAGCGTCGGCCTGCAGACTCAAGGGTCCCAGGTTCGATTCTGGTCAAGTGCATGTACCTTGACTGTGGGCACATCCCCAGTAGGGGGTGTGCAGGAGGAGGCATCTCGATGTTTATTGTTCATCAATGTTTCTGACTCTCTATCCCTCTCCCTTCCTCTCTGTAAAAAATCAGTAAGATATATTAAAAAAAAAAAAAAGGTTGTAGGAACTACAGGATGTTAGGAACTAACTTCATTTGGGGGCAGAGGAGGGAGAAATTAAAGAATAACTTTGTGGTCCCTATTATCTCAACATGTTCTTCTAATGATGAACATTGCCTACTACAGAGAAGACTAGTACATATCACACACAGGAGTCTGGGAGCAGCCTGAAAAGAAGTGTATGAAGTAGGAAAGCTTCTGTGTATGAAAGAACTTTGTCCTTCCTCCTTTGCAGAGACTGGGGATGTGTTTATGCTCAGCTTCTTTACGTTTGAAGAAAATGCTGAAATTCTGAAAATGTCTTTTGAAATCTGTATTTTCCTAAAAGCACTATTTTCAGCCTCATTTTATTCCCCTAACTTGTGCAAAGCACGCCCCTACACATGCTTTTATCAGACAGGCATGATTCTATCAGAAAACCAGGAATAGTGACACCTCAGGCTTCGAAAAACTGTACCTCCCGTTTTGTACCTCCTTTCCACCAGAGGATGATTGCACACTGTACCTCCCTGAGAGTGGAATACTCGCGTTTTGTACCTCCTTTCCACCAGAGGATGATTGCACAAGTAAACCTCGTTTTTCCTGAACTCCAGTGCTCCTGTTGATGGGATAATTCTGGTCATCTGTCATGTATTCTGAACTCCTATCCAGCCAACTTCAATAAGGATAAGTCACTTACTGAAACATGTAAACAGCCGCAGCACGAAAGCAGCCAGATGGAAAGCTGCCTTGACCACGTGCTCTAGAAGGTGCAATAAAACTGCAATCTTGCCTTTTGGCTTGGCAGAGGCGGTTGGGAGCAGGCCCTCGTGTGCACTTGGGAATACCTATGGCATCTGGGTTCTAGGTGGCAGCCACTACTGTCTAGGCTGGCACTACCGGAATCTTGGACTCGAGCAGAAATATACAGGAAATCACTCTGCCAAACTTTTCTCCTTATAAAGACAGACAATCTGTCCAGTTGAGTAAGCAGGATACAGCAGAGGAGAGGAAATGTAGAGCCGTTTCCTCTGGCCCAAGGTCCAGCCCCGGGGCCATCTCTTCAAGAACAGTGGGGCATAAGAACCAGCCAAGGCTTAGATGATCACTTATGAACCTTTTTCCTGCCAAGGCCATTTGGATACTTATAACATCATTCGAGGGCCATACAAAATGATCAACTTAATTAGCCTGCTCTGTTTGCGCAAACATTTCATTAACTCAACCCTAATGCCTTGGCAAGGCCAGACCAAATGATTTTGTGGGCCTTATACGGCCCTGTGGGCTGGATGTGCCCCACCCCTGACTTTGGGAAAGTACAGGGGACCTATTACTCTAGAGCAGTGGTTCTCAACCTTCCTAATGCCACAACCCTTTAATACAGTTCCTCATGTTGTGGTGACCCCCAATTTCATTGTTACAAATTGAACATAATTAAAGCATAGTGATTAATCACACAAACAATATGTAATTCTATATGTGTTTTCCAATGGTCTTAGGCGACCCCTGTGAAAGGGTCGTTCAACCCCCAAAGGGGTCGTGACGTGACCCACAGGTTGAGAACCGCTGCTCTAGAGGATTCTCCAGGGAAGTCCAGTTTCTTGTCTGACAGGGAGAAGTGACAGCGGTCTAGTGGACAGCACATTCACTAGTTTAGAAATTAGGAAAACCGACATACAGACCCACAGGAAGCCCCCCTAATCCCCCGTTTGTTCTGTTGCTCAGTACCTCCCCTGAATGTTCAAAACACAACTGTCTCTCTCCCTCAAACTTGCTCCTCCTCCTATGTTCCTGGCTCAGTGTGATCCACCAGCATTCTCAGGGCTCTCTGGTTCCTTCTTCTTCTTTTTTTTTGAATCCTCACCCAAGGATGTGTTTTCACTGATTTTTAGAGAGAGCAAGGGAGAGAGAAACATCGACTGGTTGCCTCCTGTTCCCACCTCAACCGGGGATTGAACCTGCAACCTAGGTATGTGCTCTGACCTGACAGGGAATGAAACCTGCAACCTTCTTGGTGTACGGGACGACACTCCAACCACTGAGCCACCAGCCACACTCCACCTCTTTTACTCCGTCTTTGCCGACTACCCTGGATCCTACTCAGGTAGCACCTCCTGCCTGCCTGTGACTCTCCGCGGTTGCTCCACCTGAACTATTGCAACGTTTGTTCCGCAAACACTCGCTGGGAGCCTCCCGAGGGCCAGGCCCTGCGCTTGGCTCTGGGCATGCAAAGGACAGCACAATAGTGTCCGCCTTTATGGGGCTTTTATGTTCTAGTGGAGGAAACAGAGCAAACACAAGAAAACAGACAACAGTTATGAGTTATGCAGTTACTTTAAAGGAAACAAAATGGGGCTAAGGCCAAGAATAACAGGAGGTAGATGACTCACTGGTCTTATCTCTTCTACCTACCCCCCCCCCCCCCCCCCCACCTCTTCCTTCCCAGTGCCTCTCACAGGGCTTTCTCTAATTAGAATACCTTCCCTCTCTCCTGGCAACTCAAATGCCACATCCTCATGAAACCTTTTGGGATGGATCCTTCCTACTCAGTAATTCTTTTCTTCTGGCATTGATCTCGCTCTACGCAGTTATCTGCATATATGCCTAATACCCCCAAGAAGACTGGAAGCTCGTGGAGGAATATCATTTTTCAACACCTTTGTCTCTTCCCCACAATGCCTTAACCCAGGAGAGATTTAAAAAGTGAATTAACCCCCCCGCCCCCGCCCCCGAGTGGGGCTAATGCCACTACTGGCCCTAACCATTTCATAGGGTTATTATGAAGATCAAATAACACTGAAGATGTGAAAGTGCTTTGAAAAAAGGAAAAAGGTCTATACAAATAGAAATGGCTTTGTAATCGTAATTACAGCGAGCACCACTCTGGGAACCTGCCCACACAGGAGCTGGTGTTGCCAACCCTTGGCCCAGGGAAGGACAAAGGCCGCTCATCATTTAAACAGCAACTTTGTAGGCTGTGGCCCCGACTTTGTGTTGCTTATTTGTGATCACAAGATAAAACAAGTAACGCAGAAGCCAGGACTTTTCTGCAGAACTGAGTGGCCAGGAGCCAGAACACCTCGGTGTGAGTTCTAACTCTGCTACTTTCTTGCTTCCTCCAGTAAATTACTGAATCTCTCTGTTTTCATTTCCTCATGGGGTTGTTTACAAGGATTTAATGATTAAATACAATTCACGTAAGACAGCACTGAAACAATGCCCGGTACAACGTAAGCAAACAATCATCAAGTTATAGTGTCCACTCCACTTCCTGGTACAGGGCGTGGAAGGAGGTTCCTGGGAGCTAAGCTTTTTTTCTTTGTTGATTTGAGAGAAAGGGGGGGGGGTTGATCTGTTGTCCCACTTATTTATGCATTCATTGGTTGCTCCTTATATGTGCTCCGAGGATTGAAGCCTCAACCTTAGTGTATCAGGACAACGCCCTTACCAACTGAGTTACCCAGCCGGGGTCTGGGGAGCTGATCTTGATTGCTGGTGTGTGGTTGTGCACAAAGAAAATACCATACAGCGGACATGGGGATGGGTAGGGGCTGGCGCAATGGGCAGGATGAGGCAGAGGTGTCTGAAGAGCCTCGAGTATGGCCGAACAATGTGAGGTTAGGTAGAGAGAGTTTGGCTGTTTTAAGAGGCTTAGTTAGGACCTCATTTAAGTGAGAGTGACTAGGAGGCCGAGCTGCACTAAAAAATGAAACAGAGAAAGGCCTCCTCTTTTTATTTTGGGGTTTCATCTCTGTAACTAATGAAAACAGGTGAGCGCATGTTCTCGGTGACACGAGGAGGGAGCCCAAGGTACTCTGTTTCCAACACAACCTGGTGAGAAGCCGAGCGAGACAAGTGACCTGACCAGTCGTTCCCCACCTCCAGGGAAAGACAGAACCATCCCTTCTCCAAACTGCCTCCCTCCACAAAGGCATTTCCCCACAGGAAACCACCTGGGACACAATGAAGCAATACAGTGCGGCTGAGTCAGTCGAAAGTGGCCTGAAGGAAAACGCTGCTCACGCTGTTGCCCAGAGGGGGCAGATGGCAACACAGGGAAATGCCGTATTTGGCATCAGTTGGGGGGAGTGAAAAGCGGCCTACAGAGGCCTCTCCGAAGGAACAAGGCTTTTCCTCAAAGCGCTTTGGGTGGGAGGCCACCAAAACACGTTGTAGATGCTCCTCCCGGGAAACCCTCAAAAGAAGGCTATGACTGTCAGCTTAGGTAGGTGGCTGAGGGGTTCCTTTTAGATGCCCAGAAGAGACTAGAGCCTTGCCGTGGAGATGTCAGGAATGCAGTCTCCAATGCAAATAAAGACTGCATTGTAGGAATAGTGCTGGCCTGTGTCCAAGCCCTCCCTCGTGTCCTTTGAGTCACTGGGAAATGGTTAACGAACGGGTTGAACACCTGGGCTGATTACCCCCGAAGGGGATTTCCACAGTGTGTATTGTAAAACCTTCTCTTCCCTTTCCGAGGCAGATCGGTCCCACCCTCTTCTGAAGCGTGCCCTGAAGATTCCAAGTTTTCTAACTTCGGTTCTAGGCTTTCCAAGTGAGAGCGGTACCGACTGCTGACACAAAGCAACAAGGAGCCAAGCAACCTTGTGCTTTTCAAGTTTGTTTTGAATGAAGAGGAGCAGATGTCCAATGTTTCAAAAAGCCACACATTTGTGGATTTGGCTGACAAACCCTCTACACTGCATTCGTTTCTGTTCCCACATAGTCAGCCAGCCACTCACAACTGACTCACTCTCTCTGGGCCACAGTTTGGGCCGGTCTCCCAACTACAGAATTAGAACCTCAGATCTCAAATGAATCCAGGGTGTTCGGGTGGAGAGCGGGGGCCACCTAAAACAATTTTGTGTGTGTTTAATTTAGGAGTATCAACACCCACACAGCAAACTGCAAGGCCAGTCGGTCAAAGAGAATGAGCAAACAGTTGGCACCTGCCTATCCCAGCACCAAGCAATTCTAAAGGCCATGAGTAAGCATCTGCCCAGAACGGGTTTTTGTTACCATCCCTCTTGCGAGTACAGGGCAAATATGCAAATACATGAAGCTTATTTGCTGCAATCCAAGGCCTCACCCCCAAGGCAAACTCATTACCTCAGGTGAACTCTTGGCCTCGTTGGGAAGGGAGGGACAGGAACCCAAGCCCCTGACGACCAGACACTAATGACTCAGCTGCTTCTAGAATTTTCAAGTACATTATGTGCTTTCTTGTTGCCTTCGACAATAAAGGAACAAAACACTTCGGATGCCAGTTTGCTGCAGCGTTTCATTTACCATGTTTCGTGAAAGGCGGAACAGCTCTGATCAATGCGAGTTAGAGATGGAAAGTTACTTGGCTTTAAAAAATGGCTATTCAACTCCTGATTAATGTGCTCCCTTTGTGAGCACATTAATAACTAATTATTCATGAATAAAATGAACAACTTTTTGTGTTTTTCTAGCAGAAATGAGACTTTGAGGCCTATTGAGGAAGATCACGCTTGCCACCAAACCAAATTTTAAAAAACCCTGTTTAAAACCTATTTACACCCATCAACTCTCACTAATATAGGTGGGGTTTCTAACAAGGAACTAAAAGCTGGTACTCCGCCCCCCCTAACTTCCAGATTTATTAGGATTAACTATCTTTATAATTAAAAAACTAAGCTGTCAATATTTATTTATAAGGTGGGAGGGTTAGGAAAGTTATTTTCAATGATTTCACAGTATATATATTGGTGCTTTGTACCTTATCTAGGCTAGCTGGGGGCCTATTTTCAGATTTGAAAAGGTTTTTGTCTTGTTAAGCAAGTCATCAGTTCATTAATTTGTGTTTTTCTCTTTAATTTGTACCTTGGATTTGACTTCTTTAGAAAGAGTAGATCTACTCCAAAACAAGGGTGCATATACTGAAAACATTTAAAAAAGTTTTTGGAGTAAGCGGAATGTTGTAAAATTCTTGCATGTGTATCAAATACTATCTTTGCTAAATTAAAAACTGGGGACATACATTTATGGCAGTATTTTCCATTTTATGCAGTTTAATCCTTCAGACAACCCAACTACCTATATAGTTTTTAATAGATGAAATCTAGGCCGAGTTAAAAACTTTCTGAAAGTAGACGAGTCTCACGCTGTCCCACTGAAGCCACAGGGGCAGCACGTGGGCTGAGCTTGTTTGTACAGGAGCACTTGCTCCTACAGACACTGAATTAACCAGTGCGTTTCCGAACCTTCCCCAGCCCCCGCTGTTCCTGGATTTCTAGAGAATGGGAAGAGTGGCCATTATACAAATGAAAGTAAAACCCTCCCCTGCTTTCAAGCCCCGCTCTCCAGATGATGTACTCAGAGAGAACACGGAAAACACTGCGTGAGGTGCTCCTCAGTGTGAACTGCTGATGCATGGCATTGGGTTGTATTGGGTTGTAGACTATTCTCAACAGTCACTGAGTTGAGAAGTGATTAACGTTGTAGATATTTCAGGCACAAAATGAGGCTTAAACAAAACAGAGAAGGAATCAGAATTCCCAGGCCCTTTTTCTTTATTTGCAGCAATATCAAACCATCCATTTACAACGTTTCTGGTTTCTCACCAGCTGGAATTAACTAGGTATGTCTCTGGGATCATGTAGTTGTTTGCATCCACTTTTGATCTAAGAAAGGAACAAATCCACACGGAACACAAGGCCAGCAGGACCCTCGGGGGTGCCACACCTGAGCACACAGTGAGGAAAGGAGAGTTGTTCTTCATTCGAGAGAGTGAACAAATGGTCACCCTTAAGTCAGACCTTCAGCCTAAGACACATTTTTCTAATCCCCTACCCTGAAATAAATTGACCAATAAAGCCCAAAGATTTAGTACAAGTGGCACCATTCATATTTGCTTTCCTCTTTTCTCTCTTTAGACAAACACCAAGTAAAATGCAGGTGAAACAGATGAAACACAACCAGAAGCTGACTTAGAAACTTACACTAACCCTAAAGAATCTAAAAATTATGATTTTAATGTGAATCTGTTTAAAATAAAGACATTGGGGCACTGCTCTTTAAGTAAGGCAACAGTCACACTGCTAGAAGTCCCTGGATGGAAAAAAATGATCAACAACCTTTTCAAAACCCACAAGGCAGGTTGCTTATGCTTTATTTACTTAGCTGTGGTCATGGAGACTATCCCAATTTTCCCATAAAATCCTTCTGACTATGCAATATCATGGCATAGAAGACTCAAAGTGCCACTGGACATAAGGACAGAGGTTTTTGTTTTTTATCATTAACCATGATTTTGGGTGATGTTTGAATGGGAACATTTGATATGGATGGTCAGATGAAAGATACCAAAATGTCAGACAGCCCATCGACTGCTGTTGCCATGAGATTCAACAGTCAACATCAGTCTGATAAGCTACCCGACAAGGTGGTACGGCCATGGAGATGTCACGACGGGAGGCAAAATAAGCAGACATTCAGGCAGGATTTGATCAAACAAACCAGGCATTTCTGGCCTGTTGAGATTTAAACCCAATTCTACTCTCAACATAATGTCAGTAGCAATTTTCCTAAAGGAAGAAAGTGAAATTGTTTATTTCCCTCTCAAGCAAAACAAAATGACCAAGTTCAACTTGAAACATCCCGAAGGAAACATCACATAAGAACAAAACTGAAAAGGACGAGAAAATTAAGTTACACATAAAAGTAAATTTCTGTTAAAACAGAGTACATGCTGAGCTAAAATTAACACATGAGAAAAGTGTAGTTTTTTTAAATGAGTTATTTCTCTCTCCCGTGTTCTTTGACTTGCATGCTACCATCTCTACTGCTTTCACAATCCAAGAAATCCCCTCATGACACTCGTCCTTACGGCACCATCTCACCGGGGGCAGCTGGCTGCCCAATTCCAGCAACAAAAATGGATGTTGTCTCTTTTCATGCAAATAAACGAAGGCTTAAGAAATTACGGTTGTAGGTGGATTTGGCAAGGCTGTCAATCAATTGGTAGAAGCTACTAGGAAGTAAAAAACCAAAACGCTCAAGAAAACGAACACAATTGTGGAATGATCAAAGAGGTCTTTATAAAGATTTTTCATGACTTCATTCTAAATATACAGAATAAAAAATGGTGTCAGCTCATTCGTGAGACACCAACCAGATTTTCCTTATACTGTCTCAAAATTTTAAAGATCAATTTCCCAAGAGGGTGTGCAACGCATCATAAAATGGCCTTTTTTTTGGTAGGAGGGGGAGGAAGGGCTGGGCAGGATGGCAGATTCAATGGTACCATGATAGACATGCACGACCGTTATCCCGTCTAATATTTATATACATTTTGATGATTTAGAAAAACAAAGCAGTCATTTGTGACAAGCTTAAAAAGCTTGACATAGTTAACATACTTAAGAACTTTTTTTGTGGTGTCTGGAATTCTTTAATTGTACTATGTGGGCCTTTTGAAAGTAACAAATAGAAGGCCATTTTCTGTTAAGTTTGCTGCTGACCATCCCATTCCACCCTCATAAAATACAGCTTGAATTGAATTGAGGGTGGACACCTTACCTTAACACACAAAGGAAAAGTATGTCAGTGCAAAGTATGGACTAAACTGTTTTCAGGAAAAAAAAAGTTAAATCGAAACAGGATGGAAAAGGGAAGTTTTTTTCCTGGTTTGGAGTCCTCCCAATTAAGGCAGAACCCATCCATTCTAGTTCCTGCTGTTAAAAACTTTTCCTGCTTATTTAGTTTTCTCCTCTGATTTTATCCGCTGCTGGATTCTTTTGGCATAACTTTGTGCCATGGAGTTAATGATGGACAGGATGAAGTAACACACCATTGCAATCACCAACTTCTCGAACATCCAGGACAACCAGTTTTCTCCCTGCAGGAAGAAATGCAGAATAAGCCACAAGAAACACTTCATCATTTCAGTAGTAAGACGGGGTCATCTACAATGTTTTAGAAAAAAAAATGAGACCATGGGAGCCTATAGCCTATAAAAAGTCTAAAGATGAAAAGTCTCATGTCTCTAGCTACCCTGAAATAGACATTTGGGCCCTTTTACACCCAGTTATTAAGATTTCACTTTGTTGGCTATAAAGTCCATGTTGGTGCATATGGTTCAGAATGGGGCGACTCTGAGGCCATCCCTTATCTCTTACTACATAAGAATAAAGTCTGCAGACACTTGTACAGGGCAGTGTCAAGAGAGTTATACATTCTTGTTCCAGGACTGGGAGCAGCTTTTAAAACATAAATGTTATCTGTTTCTGAAATCATGTTTGGTCAGTTGAGGGGAGCACAGGGCCACATAAAGAGTGTAAGGCCATCCAAAACCAACCAACCAAACAAACAAAACAACCCAATTGTGCTTCCTTCAAGTTTCCCATCTCAGGCTACTGCTTACTCATCTTCTTCTAGTCATTTCCCTTTGTCACAGAAAAGGCTTAACTTAAGTTAAAGTTTTTATGTTCAGCTATAGTAAGAGCCTTGATTTATTAAAAAATGATTATTTTCCCACCTCTGAAAAGAAAAATAGTGCAAAAATGAAGGGAGATGTTCCAGTGACCTCAGTTTTGTTAAGCTATAAATGTCAACTTTTAAATCCACTCAGAAAGTATACTTGCTAATAAATAATTTAAGATCAAGGCAATAACTCATCCTACATAACAGATCTATTATTTCCCACTAGCCCTAGCCTTGACTTTGGGAAATGCACAAAACAGAAGTTACATGTTCTGATTTAGACAAATTTCCCAGTAGAGACCACGGAGCCTCAACGTCTGTGAGGGAGACTTGCAAACAAACCTCACTCTATCTGTGCCTATGCAGTGAGCCCCGTGCACGTGATTCCAGCCCCGCACGGTGGGGAAGAGGGGAAGTCTCACCTGAGGTGTGCCCATTTCACTCCTGTGGTGAAGCTTCTGCCGCTGGGCCTCCAGGTACTCCTGGAATGGCTTCTGCAGAGATGGACCTATGCCGGGGACAGCACTGGAGGCAGGGACAATACCCCAAGGAAAAAGGTACATTTGGGAAGAAAAGAAGGAAAAATGTTAAGGAAAAATCCACTTACCGCCTGGATTCAAAAAGCAGGGATTGGTAGAAAGAAAAAACAAGTAGAACTATCAGCAGAGCTGGTGAAGTCTTGAGAACTCTTTTTATGGATAAAAATTCATCCTGTAACAACCCCATAAAGGAGAAAAGTCTCTCCCACCAACACGTCTGGGAGAGAGTAGGAGCTCAGCTCCTTGCTTCTAGCAGAAGAGTTCATCCTCAGAGTGAGGCCAGCTCAGCTGAGGCTGCTCACTGGTGTGGCACAAAGAATAAAATGAATGACTTCTGAGAAGTCCCACATTTATCACCACCAGTTCCTGTAAGAACTGGTTTGAACCGATTAATAAGGAAATGACTTATGCTTGTGTCATCCCCAGTTGAAAAAGAAACTGCCCGCCCTCTCTCTGACTTGTCCCATCTTCTCCGAGGGGGCGGTACTTTCTCAATCTAAGTCCTTATTAGGACAATCTGTGCGTCATCCCTTCCCAAAAAGAATGCATTAGCAAATTTGGGAGGCACCTCCCACTAGTCAGAAGTCAGTGATTAACAAAGGAACAAAGAAGGAACTATGAACCTTGAATCACTTCATGGTTTATGGGAGATGGTTTGCACAGAAACTGCGGTACATTACTAAACAACTTGTTCTCAGATGATTGGGATAGTGATCGCTGATAAGCTTATGTACTCGGAGCTCCCTCTCACCCAGAACAAGGGGAGGCAGTGCAGCTAAACCGGTTTGGTGACTGTAACTACCGGACTCCCGTTTCAGAAATGCTTGCAGGCGGTTTTTAAAATGGTAACTTGGGGCAACTTAGAAAACCAAACATCTCTATTTTTCTGTCCCCTTATTTTCCCATCAGTCTAATAGGGCCAAAAGGTAAACGCACTCAATCTCTTTCCCGGGCCAGCAAAAGGTATTTCAACATGTGCCCAATGCTCTCCCTTTTCAGCAACTATTAGATTAACTTCACCTAATTTCTAGAACAATTCAGTTGCTGCTTTCTGTAATAAAAAGCAGAGGACTAAAGGAAGAGAAATTTTTTGCTATTTACCGGAAGCTAACAAATATATAACTCCTGGCTGACACTTTTCTTTATTCCTTTTAATTATAAACCACCAAACACTTAATGAAGTCCTTATTTTGTGTCCAACACTGTAACTGGTGCTATGGGGGGTGGGGGGAGTAGTCCATGCCCACAAGAGACTTAGAATCATTATGGGGATTTAACACACACACACACACACACACACACACACACACACTGATTTGGGAACAAAATAATTTAAAATCAATACTTAATGTTTGGGAGTACAGAGACATATTCCAAAGGAACTGAAGGAGAGCGATTGGTGTGGGGGTGAAGCTGTCCTTTACGAATAGTGAAGATGCGTTAAAAAACCCTGAAAGGACATATGCAGTAGAGGCTCCGGCTGCACTGGTTAGACCAGGAGACCCACACTGAGATGGAGAAGGGCAAGTCTCCTAACCTGCAGTCCCAGTCTCTCTCACTGACTTTTTAAAAAACTGAATTTATTGGGGGTGACACTGGTTATTAAAATTACATAGGTTTAAGGGATACGATTCTATACTACAGCATCTGTATATTGTATCATGTGTCCATTGTCATTGACTTTCAAGTGGCCTTGCACTAGTGGGATAAACCAGAAGAGCTGAGTCTGAGCTGTTTCTGTTTATTACTGCTGATTCTGACAAGAAGGGGCAACAATAGTACTACAAATTTTCTCTTTAAAAGAGAGATTTTCCTTGGGTAGTTCTTTATATAATGCAAAGGGAATGCAAATACCTCACCATTTACACTTGAAACAAACCACATGAATACAAAAGAGAACAATTCTAGTGAAGTATACAGACTGGCTTTGAAGACTGCAGATTTATAAGACATTTCCTTCAGAAATTGGTTCCTTCACACTTAATACCTATGTCATTTCCCAAGTCAAGCCATTATTTAATTTTTTAAAATGTGAAAAAAAACTCTTTCATTTAGAAAGGCTGAAATGATTGTATGCTAATTTAAACAGCTCGGGTGTATAAGAAATGGCTTGAAAATTCTCTTTTTGATGTACTCCAGGTGCTGGATTCCATTACATGTGTCTTTTTTACAAAATTATTTTTAATATACCTTTATTGATCTTAGAGAGAGAGAGAAGGGAGAGGGACAGATAGATAGAAACATCCTTTGCCTCCTACACCTTCCACCCTCACCCCCACTGGGCATGTGCCCTGACCAGGAATTGAACCTATGACATCTTGGTTCACAGGTCGACACTCAACCACTGGGTCACATCAGCTGGGCCATTACATGTGCCTTGGTCTTTCTCCAGGCCTCTACCTTCTGAATGGAAGTGAGCACAAATATGGTTTACAATTTGCCTCAAATCATACTTGGGATCCAGGGTCAAGTAATTATTTACAGAGAAAATTAAGAACCAAATGCGAGGAATGGTCTAATTTTTTGTTTTTGTTGCTGAGAAAAATGCGGGAGTGCCTGGCAATCATTCAAGACCCCCTTCAAAAGAATTTGGAAAGATAAATAATTTGCCATTGGAAATCCCCCACTTTACCTGATGGAGAATATATGTCTTTATATATTTACATGATAGGCAACTTTCCAAGAATTATCTTGGGCAAAAAAAAAAAAAAAATATCTTGGGCTGATGCTGAGATTAATTTTTCAAGTTGCTATGGTATTACTATGCTTTGGAGAGTTCTTGGTGGTGGGGTGGGAGCTGCAGTTTCTCATAAGAGACTAGGAAAATAGCTGAAAATAGAGAAATTAAAAGTTTTCATAGCAACATATTAATCACCATTATGAACAGATGCCACATGATCTGAATAAACCTTAAAAAAGTTAACATATTTTGGTTTTAAGTGTTATATAACCAATTATCAGATTCCTCTTAATCCACTTTATATATCAATCAAAATTTTAGTTTTATTTTCATTTCTCTATCTCTACAAACCATGGCGTAGAGCAGATGCCTCAGCTTATACAAGGCACTCTTATACTAGGGTTTTCTTAATTAACACTACAACTATTTTAGTAATGGACTAGATAAAAATTGAAACCACAGCTGTCACTATTAACATGCATTTAAGACAAATAATAATGCCAGCCTACAGCTTCATCTTTCCAGTTATAGTCAAGCAGCAGACAAAAGTGAGAGTCCATTCTGACATTTAAGGTTAAAGGTTAATTTAAGGCATATATGGGAGTGGGGCGGCAGCTGGAGGAGAAACCTGCAGTACAGTTGGGTGTTTTTTGTAGTTGGCTTAGGAAATAGCTTAAATGCCACTCTCTGAAAGCCGTTCAACTCAGAGACCCTGTGCACTTGGCCGGGAACTCTCATCTCAGCCCACAGGGAGTGGGGAAGTCCTTTGTGTGCTGAGTAAATTCAAAGTTCTTACAGTTTTGTGATACAGAAGAATATATAATAGAAGGAGAACCAACACACAGACCTATTTTACAGTCAACTGTTGGACTAAAATATGCTTCACTTAGCCTTGTAAACAGCCACTTTCTCTCAGTGAGGAAGCTGTAAATAAAGTAAAGAAAAAAAAAGAAAGAAAAGAAACAGAAATTGATCTCATCTGCTTATCCTTGCTGTAAACCTTCAACATGGTGGGTAGAAAAAGCCTTGTGATAGTAATATCTTGAAAATTTATATTCCTGGCACACACATTTTTCAGATAATATAACTCATGAAAAAATAAATTTCCAACAAATTAATCTGATGGCAATTTTTGAACTTTTGTTATGGATTTTAATAAAGGAAAGTAAACAAACAAACAAAAAACCCTAAGAAAATGCAAACAAAAGTCCAGGAAAAAAGTAAAGGAAAAAAGCCACAGAAGTCCAAACCCAGCCAGAGCTCAGAAGTGGTTTCGTGGGAACAGTATTTGCTGTGCTTTTACATACCTAAGGATGTGTTAAAACAGAAACAAGACAAACTTTTCACAAAATTCTGTCAAGGGCCCTGACTGAATATGCAAACAAAAGCTATTATATTTAAACAGTTTTTCATACATATGTGACTCTGCTTCCGGAAATCACTTATCCGATAAGAAATCTGCATTTTTAAAAATACATATTTTTATTGATCTCAGAGAGGAAGGGAGAGAGATAGAAACATCAATGATGAGAGAGAATCATTGATCAGCTGCCTCTTGCATGCCCCACACTGGGGACCAAGCCCAAAATCTGGCATGTGCCCTGCCTGGGAATTGAACCATGACCTCCTGGTTCATAGGTCGACGGTCAACCACTGAGCCACACCAGCTGGACAGAAATCTGTATTTTTAATTATCCTCATATTGGTCCATTAGGAAGGTCTGCATTATTCTCTGTACCCACAAAACTCAGAAAACCTTCCAGATGAAGATCACAATCGGCAGAGGCTGCATGGAGAGTGGGTGGTGTGACTGCTCTAGTTCAGTGATGGCGAACCTTTTGAGCTCGGCGTGTCAGCATTTTGAAAAACCCTAACTTAACTCTGGTGCCGTGTCACATATAGAAATTTTTTGATATTTGCAACCATAGTAAAACAAAGATTTATATTTTTGATATTTATTTTATATATTTAAATGCCATTTAACAAAGAAAAATCAACCAAAAAAATGAGTTCACGTGTCACCTCTGACACGCGTGTCATAGGTTCGCCATCACTGTTCTAGTTTTTCCACAAAGCTTAAATTTTCATTTGTTGGTTAGTCCTAAGCACACACCCATTCCAAAAATTCATGATTCCTCCTATTTTCAAGGGATTCCTTTCAAATTGTGTAGCTCTCAAACTAGGTTCACCAGATACTAGTATACTAGTAAGCAACACACCATGTGATTTACTTTGAATCTCTTTTTCATCGTACAGATAGTCATCAAATTGGGACTTGCTATTGGAAGACCGGAAATTTTCCTGTCCCTGATTCTGATTCTGTTTGGATTTTTCCAGCCAGGTGTGTATTTTGTTACTATGTGTCGTCATAAAACCGGGCACAGTGCTTAATAACATAGAAATAACATGATCTTAAAAAAATTGATTTGTCTTATGGTTTAGCTCTATTTACACAGGGCCTATATAAAAGTTAAGCAGCTGAAATGCTTAAGAGAATTAAATGGGAATTAATAAAGTAAATTTGTATTTAATACAGGCTTTGTTCCTTTCTTAACCACTTTTTTGAGGATTTTAGCATTAATGTGATCATGTACATTTCACTGGCTTTCCAGAAAACATACTGTCTGACATGGGTTCCTAGTAAGGTTGTAAGGTAACGAGCCTTTATCTTTCTTAGAAGAAAATGTGGGCACAATGTTTTTTTACCTTTGGTTCACTGTGAAGTACTTTGAGACTAATTTATGTAATATACCTCTGATGATGAATCATATTGTCTAGGCTAGGGCAGCGATTTTCAACTGGTGTGCTGCAAGAATTTTTAAAACATGCAGTACATGACTAGTTAGTCAGGGGCACTGACCTCTTTTAAACCCTTAGATTGTCAAATAAAAAAATGACAATAGCCAACACAACAATAGCTGTCCAGTGTGAATGAGTCAAAGTTATATCTGTTTTTTTTAAAAAAAAAAATTTTATTTTTTACAGAGAGGAAGGGAGAGAGAGAGTCAGAAACATCGATGAGAAACATCGATCAGCCGCCTCCTGCACACCTCCTACTGGGGATGTCCCTGCAACCAAGGTACATGCCCTTGACCAGAATCGAACCTGGGACCTTTCAGTCTGCAGGCCGATGCTCTATCCACTGAGCCAAACCGGTTACGGCTATATCTATTTTTTGGTTGTCGTTCATCCTCACTGGAGGACATTTTTCCATTGATATTTAGAGAGAGATGAGAGGAGAAGAGGGAGGGAGGGAGGGAGGGATGGGGAAGCGGGGGAGGGAGAGAGAGAGAGAGAGAGAAACATAGAGAGAGAGAGAGAAACATCAATTGATTGCCTGTCTGACATGCCCCAACCTCCAACCTAGGTATGTTGAGAATCAAACTGACTGGGAATCAAACCCGCAGCCTTTTGGTGCGCTGCAGATTTTTAGTAATTAGTTTATGTGTGCCATGAGATGAAAAACGGTTGAAAATCGCTGGTCTCGGGTGTGATTAAACCTTTGAAAACTTAAAAATATGAGAAAATGCCTTTAGAATAAGATTCAAGGCAGGAATAGTACAAAAAGAAAGTAAGGAGAGGATTTAATCAATTCTCCTGCTGCTATAATTCAAAAAGTATAAAAGAGATCTTTTGAAGTAGACTACCGATGATGACTGGTACTTTTAGATAGTGGCTTTTAACGGCAAAGGAGCCTAGATCCGTGGTCGGCAAACTGAGGCTCTCGAGCCCTGCATGCCCTCTACTAGGGAATGAGTCCTCAACCTGGGCATACGCCCTAACCGGGAATAGAACTGTGACCTCCTGGTTCATCTGAGGCTCGCGAGCCACATGTGGCTCTCTTCCCAAGCCTTAAGAGTACCCTAATTAAGTTAATAACAATGTACCTACCTATATAGTTTAAGTTTAAAAAATTTGGCTCTTACTGGCCGGGCTATATGTTGCTTTGTGTTCACCACCCCAAGTCAAGTCTCCTTCCATCACCATTTACTTCCCCTCTACCCTCTTCTATAAATTATTACTTTATTATTTTTAAGTAATAAAGGAAGGGGGAAGCGGGGAGAGAGAAACATGGAAGTGAAAGAGAAACACTGGTATACTTGCCCTGACTTGGGATCGAATCCGCAACCTAGGTACGTGCCCTGACCGAGAACTGAACCGGGGATCTTTTGGTACATTGCAAGATGCTCCAACTAACTGAGCCACACCAGCCAGGGCTAAAAATTACATTAAATGTATCGCTAATTATGATGGCTTTCATGCTATCATTAGTGACTATTTGAGGCATATTATACACTTGTCCTTTATTAAGATTGTTTTGGCTGATTCCTATAGACATATACTAGGAGTAGGTGAAATATCAATGCTGCAACTTTTTTGCTGTTTCTTATTAGTATTATCTTCCTTCTACTCTTTATTTATAGGAAACTCTTTAATTCACTGCCTGTTTGTGAGGGTTTGTTTAGTTAAAACTAGGAATTACAAGCTATAAATCTGATTAATGGAGATAGAAAAAACATAATAAATTGCAACATGCTTATCGTAAGCCCCCTTTGTATTGTGGACTTCCTACTCTTCCATATATATATATATATATGTAAATGTTATATATATGTGCTACCATAATAATGTTATATATGTTATAAAAATATACACAAAGAAATAACAAAGATCAAAATAAATATAAATAGAAGTACTAAAATTACCATGAAGCGAAACTGTAAAGGGTACAAATATTACACTTTGTTCCCAAAAGGTAAAACATATTTTAAGACTTAATTAGAAGACCAACTCAATGCAGGATTGTTAGGTAATATATTAGAGGAAATAAAAGATATATTTCTACAAAGATGTGGACTATCTGTCTCTTTTTCACTCATTCTTCTAATAGGCCACTATGAAGAGGGCCTTTAAGAATCTGGAAAGCGCCCTAACCAGTTTGGCGGGTAGAGCCTTGGCCTTCAGACTGAAGGGTCCCGGGTTCGATTCTGTTCAAGGGCATATGCCCGGACTGCAGGCTCAGTCCCCAGTTGATGATTCTCTCTCATCATTGATGTTTCTATTTCTCTCCTTCTCTGAAATCAATAAAAAAAAAAAGAAAAAGAAAAAAAAGAAAAGCCACTGGAAAGCCAAACCTCAAGGGACTGTGTCCACAGTTAAAACTTGTTTTTCAAAGGAGTATCAGGATCTTTAAAAATTTTCTTGGTTAATTGAGGATTATTATAGTCTATCAAAACATCAAATTTATCCTCCGACTCCAGAGAAATCTTCTATCAATTGAGATTTGGCTCAGGAGCACAGGAGGAGAGCCCTAACCAGAAAAGCCAACAGACGCCTCTTCTCCTAAAGAGACTAAACTGTACAATCATGGTGCCTCTAGGACTGTTCCGGCCCTCCAGTCCAGTTTAAGAACCCATTGTGGCCCTCGAGTCAAAAAGTTTGCCCTCTAGGATATACTTTCAGGGATGAAATAAAAGCCCCTTCTCTTCCCACCCCCACTACATCTTTTGTACAAAAGAGGCAATGACAGTTTGGCAGAACTTCAGCAACATGATGGACTAGAAATTTTCTTTCTTGATAACAGTCTTATAAATAATTCTGTTTTCAGAAATGTACACACTTTAGTCAAACACTACAGAGTTAAATTTTTCTCCCCACTCCCTAGGCGTGATCTAAACAGGCTTAACGGTTAGTATTTTAATGAGTTGTCATTTCCTGTCTGATAAAGATTCTCACAGTATTTAACCACCAGTTTCCCTGGGGCCCAACCTGTACTAGAGTTCTATTCATGGTGACTCAGAATGGATCTCAGACTCCTGGCCTGGTTCAACAGTGATAGATTGCCCTGAAAATGAAACTTTCCTCCTAAGGTAGAATGCCCTGGAGAGAGGGGAGGGGGAATTTATGATGCAGAAGAAGCCAAAGGCCATCAGGCTGATTTCCATGATGATTATAGCCTTTTAGTCCTCAGAGATTAGAAAAAACAAATAGGAAAAAAAGAAAAACAAACTGATATCTAATAAACCCAGGAATATGACAAGTAAATGAACTGGTGCTACCTGAAAATCAACTTATATTTAACCTAGTAAAAATGGGTCCAGTACTCCTGTGTGACTTGAATGAAAGTGTTATTAATTTTCCCATTTAACTTGATGGGGAATTTCAATTTTTGAGGCTGATAACAAAAATTGGTAACTGGTGTATTCTACTTGCATTTGGATCTGAAATGTAGTAGCCGGCCCAAAACCAAGTTCCTTTACATCTCAGGATCTTGCAAGATACCTCAATAAAATAAATTCAGAATAAAAACTATGCAATAAATAAACAACCTACGGCTTTCTCATCTATATAAGTTTGGGTGGATAGCCTCCAGCACCATTTAAAATACGTTGTGATTCAACTCCAGGATTTGGAATTAAAACGTCTTGAATTTCATTCACATCTGTGCCCCTTTCAAATTATTAAAACCTCTTTTGTACTCAAGTTAGTCCATTGTGTGCTAAAGTAGTATTATAAACACATGACACCTCCCTTTCTAAGTGGCTGTGCAGAAGGAAGACCACTGCTTTACATAGAAACATCAGGTGTATTGTTGCTACTGCCTTACAACATATTCCTATTACAGGCATCTTTCAAAAAAAGGATTTGTAATTGTCCTTGCTTTGGAACATTTGGAATTGTTTTCTATAAGAGTTAGAATGAAGGGAAGACCTCCTTATAATTAGCAGCTATTCTGTGAAATATGCTATCATTAAAGGGAAGCTTTTGGAACAAAACTTCATTTCAGAATTTAGACTTGAGCAGGAGACAAGCAGGCATTTATGTTAATGAATGAGGCCAGAGCTAAAGGAGTGGTCTATAAGAATCAAGTAAAAGTGATTGGTTGTCAAAACAAAATGTGTTAAAATATCAGACAAAATAAACATTAAAACAAAAGCTATAATAAGAGACAAAGAAAGATCCAGCAATTCCACTTCTGGGTACTTTTCTGAAGAAAATGAAACACGAATTAAAAAAGATATGCACCCCTATGTTCACCGAAGTATTATTTACAATAGCCAAGATATGGAAGCAACTTAGGTTTTATTCAATAGGTGAATGGATAAAGAAGAAGTGAGTACATACATACACACATATATATATACATATATATCACACACACAGAGAAATATTACTCAGTCACGAAAAAGAATGAAGTCTTGCTATTTGTGGCATGAATAGACCTAGAGGGTATGATGCTAAGTGAAATAGTCAGAGAGACAAATACTTTTATCATTTCATTTAAGTGTGGAATCTAAAAAACTAAACAAATGAACAAACAAAACAAACAGTTTCATACACAGAAAAACAGATAGAGGGTTGGGCGGTGGGCTTACAGGCAAAAAGGTGAAGAGGATTAAGAGGTAAAAACTTATAACATAATTAAGTCCCTAAAGTACAACACAGGGAATACAGTCAATAATATTACAATAACTTTGTAAGATAGATAGTGGATTTTCTGTGGTGATCACTTTGTAAGATGTATAAATGTGAAATCTCACTATGTTATACACCTGAAATGAATAATACTGCATGTCAGCTATACTTTAATAAAAAGAGCTTTATAATCCAGAAAAAAAATCAACTGATTTTAGTTATAGAAAATAACAGATTAGAGGACCTTTATATGGTGACCAATCAATCTGTGGCTGGCTTGAAGACCCATTGAATTATAAGAATAAAATCAGCACTAGGGACCACTAAAGGTCAAGAATAGTTTGCAGAATTTTAAATTTAAGGTGACATGTCTTTTAGATTATTCAAAGCGGTGTGATGATGAGTGGATAAAAAAGTGATAGTATTGACTGGAACTCAATATCATTTAAGAACAATCCAATTATTTCAATTATTATTAGTTAGGCTGAAAATCACTATATGTAGTAAATAACTAAGAAAAAAAAAGTAATGAGTTCTGCTCTCAAAGAACTTAATCTAGTAGGATGATGAGAGAAAAAGATATATTTATACCCACAAAACAAAACCAGTAGGTTTCTCACTGAAAGTAACATGGGTAGTAACTAGTTTCAGTTGTGCCAGGAACATACACGAATGAATGAGAGGAGCGTGGACAGAAAGAATTCATGCGGACCCCTTATTAAATTCACAAAGCAGCCATTTGAAACTGATACTTTTTCCAAATTTTCAACTTCAAGCAGATTACCTCTTTCTCTAACTCTGGAACAGTGGGTGCTCACTAAATGCAAATTTTCTACCCACACCCTCCCTTTTAAAAAATGTTTGTTTGTTTTTAAAAAATGTTTTTATTGATTTCAGAGAGAGGAAGGGAGAGGGAGGGAGAGAGAGAAACATCAATGATAAGAGAGAAACATCAACCAGCTGCCTCCTGCATGCCCCCTAGGAGGATGGAGTCCACAACCTGGGCATGTGCCCTGACCAGGAATCGAACCACAATCTCCTGGTTCATGGGTCGATGTTCTACCATTGAGCCACACTGGCCAGGGCAACCCTTCCTTTTTTTTCATTTGTATTTTCCATTTGTAGATTTTACTAGTCTTTCCCTCAGTCTATAATACAAAGAGGTCTCTCCTAATAATGAACAAATGAATTAATGAAGCCAACAAATATTTACAGAACACTTAACTGAGTTTGTTTTCAACATTCTACAGAAATGCTCTAATTATGGTTAATAGTAACCTCCTAATACAATGCCAATTTCTCATCTAAACAGTTTAACTCCAGAATTCCTCTTTAACCTTTAACTATGCTGCCTCCCAATATCAGCAACAAACATAGAAGAGTTAAGAGTCAAAAGAGAAGATGAACTAAATGAAGAGGACATGAAAAGGAAAGAGTTTTCTACTGTTACGAAACAAAGTTCAACTGACTAAATTTTAAAGATCTTACTGGCTTTATTCTACGAGGCATGGGTCAGGCAGCATCCCATTAGCAGATAGAATGGAGCTCTGAAGAGCTGTATAAAATAAAGGAAGTCTTTTATAGGCAGGAGGAGAGGACAAGGAAGTTACCAGCAAAGAGTGTAAGGTCACCTTCCTTTGGGGGACAGCAGGGGTCCAGCAGGCAGATTACCTCACTAGTGCTGACCAGGTAATTACAGATCGACTGGTTTAAGATTCCACTCCTGGGAGAGGTTGAAACTGTAATTAAGTTAGGTATTAAGTCTCAGTTTGTATTGTGGAGTTAACACAAGTGACTCCATGTAAGGCCTGTTGTCTGTTTTTTTAACACTACCTAAATCACAGAAGATTATCATGAAATCAGTGTGTATAACAATCTCAGCAGCTGGGTCTTAAATAGGGTCCATGTATCCTTTTCCAGTTAATACAAATATTTGTGTTCCACACTCCCATAACTTTTCCTGATTGTTCTACAATGATCAAAGTAAAAGAGAATCAAGTACATGAACTATTTTATATTTTAAAATGAAAGGACAGATTTTTTTTCTGTAGAGGAAAATGTCCAGGCCAAAGTTAGGTCATTCTGACCATTTGTTATAGAGTGAGGAGCGAGAAACAGTATTAAGATTCAAACATTAATTACTCCCTGGTTAAAATGATCTCTCTTGCCACAGGCAAGTCCGACTCTGAGGTCAAACATTAAGTTAACTCAGAAACAGGAGACAGCAAAGAAGAGCATGGAACATTCTGTATCTGGTAAAAAGTCCCTGCTTCAGCCAACCCCTCCCTCTGCAAGTTCAGTGATTAAGTTATGGAAACTTTCTTGTGTGGTAAAACTGGGGACTTTGTCTTCTAATAAGACACTGGCAACCTGACAATGAGCCAATGTTCTGCATATGGTTTGTTACGGGTCATACGCTTAATGTTATTTTCTGGAAATTCTCATCTTTCTTTAGTGAGAATACCGGACATGTCATCTTAATCATGATTTTAAAGTTACACTTGGTTCTCTTTAAGAAACATGTCTAGGTTTCTCTCATAAGATAAAGTCTAAATAAAAATCAGTTTAAATCTTAATGAAAAAAAGAAGACAGCAATAAATATGATGCCTTTGAAGCTCTAAAGTTCCCTGGTTCTTGGTTCTGTCCCTTGACTTATTTCAACCCAGGATGCCAAGGAGTGAAAACCTCCACTACATGCCTACTCGTTCTTTCAGAACCTTCTTTCTGTCCTCCTGCCAAACATCCCATAAACCAAAAGCTTTTTCTCAAGGCTGTTATTTGTATTCTAATCTCTCTCAGGATATCTAACTGATTCGTTACATCTGTTCAGATTTCCATACATAACTAGACAAACCCTTAGGAATGGATAACAGAATACCTTTCCCTAAACCTAATGACACTGGCAATTATTTTCCAGCACCGTCCAAAAAATAAATCGACTAATTATTATTTCTGAGGAGAATCATTTACATTTAAAATTAGAGTAATGTTTACAACTTCAAATGCATAAAAGAAGCTGCAAAACTGTTATTCTCCAGAGCATTTGAGATCTTGCCCCTAGGCACATGTCATCAGTTTGGCTTAAATACACTCTTATAAAAATTAAAATGAAATAAAATAAAATTACAGTAAATTTTGAAAGTAGGGCTTACATTCTCTCTGGGACCTTAGGACTATTGCACAAAGACACACTGTACTAAAAATACCAGAGGCCAAAAGCATACTTAGGGTATCATATCCGGCTGGCCACACCATAGTTACCGTGAGACCAGGAGCCCTTCGGGGAAGGAATTTTCCTTTAGTCATCAGTGTAGCATTCAAACCTGTATAAAATTAATACTAAACCTCCTGCTACAGATGTAATTGGTCAACACTAACACTTTCCCTGCCATACCGGGGGAGGTGAGTAGCGTTGGCCTGGCAGGTGACAGGCACACCAGTAGTGAGATTTTGCCCAAATTTGATCATAGACAAAACTAAGTTATCTTAACTTATCGAAACTAAGGGTTATCTTGCTTCTATGTCCAATCTCTTTGGCTTACCTTATCCTTCTGTGTTTTCATCAGACCCTTAGGCTCCTTACTATGTGCTCACCTATCTTATGCTAAGAAGTGCTCATATTTGTTCAAAATAGAAAAAAAACATGAAAACATTTGAAGTATCTATCAAGGGAGAGTGGATGAATAATTACCCAATGGAACATATAACAGTCAAAATAAATAATTTTTAGCAACACACAATGATATTAGCAATATAATAAGTGAAAAGTTCCAAAAGATTACATATGGTATGAACCTCTTTTTATGAATTTAAAAAACACTAAAATAAAGAATTATATAAGTTAATTATTTTTAACCACTCAGAGCTCATTTCCTTAATAAAAGGGAGATAAATACACATCATACATGGCTACAATTAGAAGTAAACAATAATAATAATGTATGTAGAATGCTCAGAGTATGTTAAAAAAATAGTACCTTCAAGAATTATTTATGTAATCTTTGATAAAAACTTTGTCCTGCCGAAACCGGTTTGGCTCAGTGGATAGAGCGTCGGCCTGCGGACTGAAAGGTCCCAGGTTTGATTCCGGTCAAGGGCATGTACCTGGGTTGTGGGCACATCCCCGGTGGGGGATGTGCAGGAGGCAGCTGATCGATGTTTCTCTCTCATCGATGTTTCTAACTCTCTATCCCTCTCCCTTCCTCTCTGTAAAAAATCAATGAAATATATTAAAAAAAAAAAAAAAAAAAAAACTTTGTCCTGGTTAAAGGCATTTTATGAATCAGAGAAGAAAATAAATGGGTACTTTCTTTAAGGAGAAATAGAATTTCCCTCAATCTTTCCTCAGAGCACACAAAATAGTCACTTAGTAGTCTACCTTTCCATCCAGTCAGTAGAAATTTTTGAAAATGACACTTTGAGAACACAGGTAACATAAAACTTAAGAGGAAAGGCATTTTATTTTATTTTAATTTTTATTATATATTTTTTTATTGATTTCAGAGAGGAAGGGAGAGGGGAGAGATAGAAACATCAATGATGAGAGAGAATCATTGATTGGCTGCCTCCTGCACACCCCACACTGGGGATCGAGCCCACAACCTAGGCATGTGTCCTTGGCCGGAATCGAACCCGAGACCTTCAATTGCAGGCCAATGCTCTATCCACTGAGCCAAACCGGCTAGGGCAAGAGGAAAGACATTTTAAAAATCCACATGCCCAACCAAAGAACTTATATGCATAACCCATGGACACAGACAATAGTGTGGTGAAGGCCTGGGCGGGGGTGGGGAGGATTGGGGAGGCAAGTACAAGGTGGAGGGGGTCAATGGAGAAAAAAAGGGGGACATCTCTAATACTTTCAACAATAAAGATAAATTAAAAAAATTAAACACATGCTTTGAAATATCAAATCACTGACATGAGTTTGTTTCAACTAAACTATATAATATTTTGATATAGGACATTTCACATTTTGACTGAAAGTTGGAAAGGGTAACAGTAGCCTCCTAAACTGGAAAAAGAAATTCTACTCAAAACAATGCTACTCAACTCATGTTGTTTGAAAGAACAGTGGACACGGAATTAAGTAACTGTGGCAGAGTTCACATTCAAATTTGGATTTATTTTGTCCAAAGCCCGTGTGTTCTTTTCATCTTCCACTCCACAGCTGTCCTTACTCTTGAGATTCATTTTTCATTCTTCCTTGCCTTAGTATCTCATAATTTTATTGTAAATTTGAACTGTTGCTGACTTTTTGTCTTTTGATTTTTTTTCTCGACCACGGCAATTCATCACTTCCTTAATTATGGGTACACAGTTTTAAGATATCCTTAAAAAGGCTGTATTCCAAACTTGCCTAGTTTAGTTTGATGATTTGTTATACCATTTAGAGTTTTAACAGTGTGAAAACGGATTACTAATAATCAAAGAATGGTTCTACAGCAAGCTACAGGCAGTACTTTGAGTTCAACTCAACAATGGGTCTAGGGAATCACTCTGTCTTCCTTCCCTTTTCTGAAATAAACAACTAAGCTACTTATTTTTTTTTTAACCTCACCCAAGGATATGTTTTTTCATTGATTTTTAATTTTATTTTTTTCTGTTAATCCTCACTGGAGGATACTTTTCCACTGGGGCAGTGATGGCGAACCTATGACACGCGTGTCAGAGGTGACACGCGAACTCATTTTTTTGGTTGATTTTTCTTTGTTAAATGGGATTTAAATATATAAAATAAATATCAAAAATGTAAGTCTTTGTTTTACTATGGTTGCAAATATCAAAAAATTTCTATATGTGACACGGCACCAGAGTTAAGTTAGGGTTTTGCAAAATGCTGACACGCCGAGCTCAAAAAAGTTCACCATCACTGCACTGGGGACTGAGCCCATAACCCGGGCATGTGCCCTGATTGGGAATTGAACCGTGACCTCCTGGTTCATAGGTGACGCTCAACTACTGAGCTACGAATGGCTGGGCAAGATTTTTTTTAAAGTTACTAACTGCAGTATGATGATCAGATTAGAAGGGAATGAAACTGGATGTGGGTAGGTGAGACAGGGAGCTAACTAATCTAATTCTTTAGAAACTCCAAAGGCTGGGGAAACAAAAGGTGGTAGTGGTGAGGATGTAAAAGTAGCCAAGAAACTTCCTTCTATACATGTTCAGTATGGGAAAAGGAGAAAGGAAGAATGGAGGGTGCTGTGAGCACAGTCACTCCTACAATGTGGGTTTATGTGGTAGTTAGCTAGGTATATGTCCTTCAGAATTTTCTCAAGGTGGAACACTATTCTCTATGAACAGAGGAAATGCCTTCACAGTATTTAAAACTAAGGAACAAGGGTATTCCAATTCTTTTTTAATGCAGCATATGGTTACTTTAAAATCACTTTATTTTTAAGGATTCAAGCAACAAAAAACTGGAGTAAATTTTAATGTACAAGCTACGATCCATATTTATAATCAGAACCAATGACTGGCTCCACTGAGTATATTCTCAAGAATATGTTTTTCCTCAATTTTATATTAAAAACTAAATAGAAAATATTAAAAACTATTTTGATAAAACATATCATATACAGAAAAGAGAAAATATAATATACCATGTATGGTTTAAAGAATAATAAATCTAACACTGATGAATTCACCTCAAAGTGGCCATTTTTTTTAAATAGCAGAAATTTTCCTAAATGTTTTGTTTCATAAATGGCTTTTAAGATAAAATTTTATGCCAAAACTACATAAAGGACACTTCAAGGTAACACTTTCCCACTATGGGTCAGTAATGCTATTAAATGAAAAAAAAAACCTCTCTCCCGTAAACACTGAATAAAAATTCACATATTTAAAAAGTTTCATTTAATATCTGACAGTACTCACATTCCAGTTGACAGCTAATTTGATTAACCAAACAAAATGAGTTTTTCTTTACTGTTTTATCAACGTGAACTACCAAAATTTGTAACACTACCATTTAAAGCATATGTTAAAACTAGTCTTTCTTCTATACACATGAAAATAAAAGCTTTGGATAGAAGCCTTTAAAAATGGCCCGATTTTTCTCTAGCAAAGTAATAGGTTCCTAACTGACATATTTTGGTAATATTATGCCATCTTATCATGTCTTATACTACGGAAGATTAATATTTTATATAAGGTTTGTATTTAAATTAAATGCACCTGTGTATCTGGCTAAAAGACATGGCATTGTATTAAAGCATTATTAAACTGTAACAAAACACATGTCTTTATGTAAAGAGAAATTTCTTATTTTTCTGGAGGGGCTACAGTTTCAAACTCCGAAACTTCTTTTAAACCAAGAAGTGCATGACTTACTATGTTTGGTTTAATCTGAGCCTCATCCTTCCCTGCTGCAGTTCAAGAAAGTCTTCTTCAATTTAACTAATAATAGGGCAAAAGATATTTCCTCAAAAAATGAAGAGCTATCACAACAATTCTATCCCAATAAAGTCTTTTATACATTTCCTCTAATTCCAACAGTGATACTAATATTAGTCCTTAAAGAATTACTCACCCAATGAAAGCCACCATCTGTTCCACTATGTGTTTGCTGAATGTTATTATAACAAAGATTTTCTGTAAAGAAAACACCAGTTTTAATATTAAAATAGTTATTTAGTATTAATAAAATATTAAATATTTCATCAAAAAACACCAATATAAATTCAAAATTCTGATTAACAGTCTAAAAAGGTGAGGTGCTGCCCCTAAATGCAATTTTTAAAATTCTTTATAAAAAATATCATTTCCTACCTACTTTGTATTTTAAAGATGTTTTTTCCTAAACACAGTTCTAGTCTCATTAGGATACGTGACCATGTCTGAGGGAAAAATATGAGTCATGAAACCAAAGGCTGGGTAGACATTCCACATGTTTTATGTATCCTAGAATGGTGTATACAACTGAAGTCATGGGTTCCCACGTGGCCCCCACCACTGAAATGAAAGCTGACCAGCCTGATGACAGGGTTTTAGGCTAAATCTAATCCACAGCATCTGAAAAGACTGTCCATCCTTCATGGAAAGTTTTTAACATGAAAGTTCCATTCTCAGATCCTGAAGGAGCTTGGCTGCTCAGGATTAGGGTACAAACAAAGGCATCAACAGATTAGTGAGGATCTGTACCAGACCTGGGTCATTTTCAACTTGGTGTTATTGAGGTAGTCTCCATTAATGAAAAATGTTGATACCTTACCTCACAAGTAAAGATGCCTTTAGGGCTAATGTGTAATAAATATTTTCAACTCAATAAATGTTACAAAATGTACTTACTATGGATAATATATGGCATTATTATTATTTAAAAAAATATTTTATTGATTTTTTACAGAGAGGAAGGGAGAGGGATAGAGAGTCAGAAACATCTATGAGAGAGAAACATCGATTAGCTGCCTCCTGCACACCCCCTACTGGGGATGTGCCCGCAACCAAGGTACATGCCACTGACTGGAATGGAACCCGGGACCCTTCAGTCCCAGGCCGATGCTCTATCCACTGAGCCAAACTGATCAGGGCAATATAAGGCATTATTAAGAGATTTTAGGGAACAGAAAAACAAGAACACTTCAAGCCCTAAAGATACTTATAAATTTTTCTATACACAGTAGAAAGATGATAAATCCTATGTATATATATATATGTATATGTATATCTAAAGATAAAACTATAAATGCCATTAGTGGTAAAAGCAATGTGATATCCAAGTTCAGAGAAAGGGCCTTTGCAGGTCTGGCTCAGTGGATAGAATGTCAGACTGTGGACCAAAGGGTCCCGGGTTAAATTGCGGTAAAGGGCATGTACCTTGGTTGCAGACTCCTCTCTGTCCTGGGCCCTGGTGGGGTGTGTGCAGGAGGCAACCAATCAATGTGTTTCTCTCACATCGATATTTCTCTCTCTTTCCCTCTCTCTTCCACTCTCTAAAAATTAATGGAAAAATATCCTCGGGTGAGGATTAAAAAAAAAAAAAGTTCAGAGAAAGGAAAGGTTACATAAGTACAATTAACTAACTTCAAGAAGGTGATATTAAAGTTTAGCTTTAAAGGAGTGATAATAACTGATTAAATGTGAGTAATTCTAGATTCTCTCTACAAACTCCTGATAAAAAAAAACCCCTTTAGTGCTTTGTTGTTTTTTGTTAAGTAATATAGCCTATGTAACCAAAAGGGAGAGAAGGCAAATAAAAACAATCATTAAAAAAAATCTAGCCCAGCCAGTGTGGCTCAGAGGTTGAGCATCAATCTGTGAACCAGGAGGTCATAGTTCGATTCCTGGTCAGGGTACATGCCCAGATTGCAGGCTCGATCCCTAGTGTGGGCCATGCAGGAGGCATCCGATCAGTGATTCTCTCTCATCACTGATGTCTCTCTCTCTCTCCCTTCCTCTCTGAAATAAAAATATGTTTTAAAAAAATCTATTCATTATAAATCTCAGGAAAGTGCTTACTTTCGACGAAAGCTTATTATTTGAAACAATAAAGCAATGATATTTTAATTAATGTCCTAATATTAATAGACATTGGCAGCTGCAGTGTAAGAATATGTGTAAGGAAATGAGAATAAAAAAAGTTCATAGTCCTTTTTAGTGTTTGTTTATGCATCTGTTAACTGGAAAAAGATACCTATCTTATGGAAAAAGCAAGCACATACAGAGGTCAATCAGGTACAAGATGGATGATGATTTTATAAACAATGTTATATAAATGGCGTATGAAGATTATGAAACTAATAAGACTATGATAGATCATTTAGGAGAAAAGCCTGAATATATGTGGGGTGCTTCTAGTATCCATACTAAAAGCCAGTTACTTGGAACTATAAATTTTTTACTAAGAAACAGAGCTAACGGCCTTCTCTCTCAGTGATCTCACCAACATAATAAGCTTTCCCTACTATCATTTCCTAACATTCAGAATAAGCCAAATGCCCAGATAATTGCACAATTTAATTGCTTAAGAACAAATCATAACTTTAAAAAAATATGTAACAGCTTGAAAATTCACTGTTCTGGGCAAGAAATAAATGTGTCTGAGTGGGGGATTCTACCAAGTAAATAAAAGGCACAGATCACTAACCAACCCTCTCGACCATGTGCAAAGAAGAAACAAGGAAAAGGGGAGAGTAGGAAGAAAAAAAGATATGGGTATAGGGAACTACTGGTGTCAGAATGTACAAAAAAGAACCTATCTGTAAAAGAAGAGTCCTTCAATGGTAAGAAGAATCGTAGATAGATTCATTTATTAAATATTTATTAAGTACCTACTACATGCCTGATGCTATTTAGGCAGAATGCCTCGGTGAGCCAAGACACAAAAATCTCTGCCTTCACGGAGCCTATATTCCAGGATAAGTGTGTGCGGTGGTGGGTGGGAAGGTAGAGAGGGAATAAACAATACACATGCTAAGTAAATTGTACGGTATATGAAGTATTATATGCGAGCATGCTGACTTCTCAACTTCTTCATTGTTTGTTTTTAAGGATCCTTCTACAGCCAGAGGACCTCAACTTGTCCAGTGGAAGGGGAAATCCTGATTTAACACTATTAGGTGGGCTGAATTGAAATTTTTAGGGGTGGTTTAACAGATGACAAAATATCAATGAAAATAACAATATTTATCAAGGAAAGTTGTCTAAGCTGAAAGAAGAGAACCAGAAGAGGAGATAGGTTTATTATTAGATTACAGAAAAATCTGTGTTTCAGAAATGGTTATAATGTTTATATTTCTTGTTAGTATTCTTACCCAAGGAATGGGAAATGTCTGTTGCCCTGAGCTATATCTGGATGTACATTAAGTGACATGCCTTTAGAAAGTACAACTCTTTGATACAATGGAACATAGCAAACATACTGCATATTCTAGTTTAGTGAAGGAACTCAGATTCTTTCCTTTCAGAAACATGAAAGGATTTTAGCTTTCTTTTTTTCCTTCTACTCAGAAACAGTGAATGAGCTTTAACTTTATAGAATTTGGTTTGAATTCCTGGGCCTTAGGCAAGTATTTTATCTTCTCTAAAACCCAGTTCCCCCATCAATGAAATATGGATAATAACTACCTCACAGGATTGTTCTGAGATAATCAATGCCAAACTGCCTGGTATAGGTCCTAATAAATTCCAGGCATCAAACAATTCAGTTTCCTTAATCACATAAATAATTTATAGTTAAGAAGACAATGCAAAAGACTGGAAAAAAAACACTGAACTTGAAGCCAAAAGACTAGGGTTCAAATTCCAGCTGTTACTTACTCTCTTAGGTACCTATTACTTACTAACCTCTGTAAGTTTGGTAATTATAAAATGGGAGTAATAATTTCTCCCTCCCAGGACTATAATAATTAAATCAGATGACATACACTAAGTGCTTTAAAGTGTGAAACACTACATAAAAAATAAGTATTATCATAACTTGAAAAAAGCAACAAAAATGTTCTAAAAATATACTATTTTGGACTATTCTGATTAGTTGCATATCCTACCACTATAGGGTACTGTTAGCATAATACATTTTCCTATAATTTTTAGATTATTACATAAAGCAGGATGTGTAAGTTTATAGATCCCTAGAGGAACTGCTGTTATAAAGGGAATTAAATCTGTTGTTACTTTCAAAAGACTCCCTACAGCTAAATGCTAGCTTCTTTTCTCCCCCCGAAAGAACTGAAAAGATTACAAGACAATATCTTCACGTACACTGCAAAATCATTTGTTATTCACCATAATATTTTATTACTTGAAAAATCCTGCTGTGATATTTTAAATCTTTACTAAAGAAACTAGCATTCCAATATTACAGAACCCATATTCATTGAACAATATACCTAATATAAGTGGGGGGAAATATTCCTTGAAGGAGGAAAAACATATCCTTGAAATTCTGAGCAATTATCATGGCAGGACAAGCTCAATAACTCATTCCAATGCCAAAATCTAATATCAGAGACTGGGCAGTAGAAGCAGCTGAAAATTTTCTGTTTCATTCTCTTCTTCTAAGAACTAGAGGTGGAGAGGTGTTAAGAAGAAACAGGGGGGATAGACATGTTTTTAATTATTAAGGAATCATGCCAGGGCACAGACATTACTCACTGTTCTTGCCTTTCCTTTGGTGAATGCCTCTTTGTTGCAAACCTCATTGATTAAGGAATTCTTTCCAGGTTAATTTTAGTTTATTCTGGTGAGATTTGCCCTTAGAAGGAAACAGTTCATATCACAGTCCTAGAAGCACATATGCAGTTCCTCTCATTTAAGTTTTTTAGTCTCTTTTCTCTCCTTTGTTCATATAGTATACACTAAACATTTTGTTAAAAGTGTCTTTGAAGGCTTGCTGATTTTCACTTCTCTACCCACAACCCCCATCTTTCTCCCTCTTCGGAGACCCCTTTCTTCCCCATTCTCCCCAACACTAACATCTGTCTGCTTTTCTGTACAGAGCACTGGTATCTTGAGAGGAAGTGTTACACAGTGTGTGAAAGAAAGCAGAATTAGTGAAAGGCAATATTATCCCAGCTCATGGTCAGTAAAGATACATTTTTGGACTATGTATGTGAAAATGACATGCATTTTCCTACATGAGAACACTGTTTTTGTTTGGTAAAAGTCTTGCATAAATAGTTTCACAAGGCAAAAAGTGAATAAACAAAGAGATGAAGGAACAAAGGTAGAAGGAAAGAAGGAAAAGAAACAAGGAGAAAGATAATAAAGGACACACCTTTCCTACAAGGAGAGGGAAAACCTGCACAAAATTCACTAACCTCTAAATGACATGGCTGAGCACTGAAGCAAGCGATCAACCCAAAGAAACAGAACCAAAATCTTAACAATTCACCTTGGAATGAGCAAGAGAAATATGCCTTTTAATGGTCTCGTCATCATTAGGTAGGGAATGAGAAGATGCAATTACCTGAATATGCATCTTAATTATTGCTTTTCCAATCAAGGTTGCACCAAAGAAAGTCCAAAAAGGTACAAGAAAGTGTCCGCATGTTATTCCAGCCAGATCAAACAGAGGATTTGGAATCTGTAAATAAATAAAGAAGTTAAAAATGGAACTTCCAACATATAATCCAAAGAACAGTTTCATTTTACCACCTATAAGTAAATCCTTACACTACAAAGAGAGGTATGTCCCTTGATCAGCACTAGACTGAGGCAAATATTCTAATGTGTCCATAAACTGGGTCTCACATTCATCTCAGGTTGTTGTTCAATCTGTTCAAAGCAAATCAGCTATCCTTTTGCTTGTATTACTTATGGCTAATGTCTCATTAATATACTTTTTTTCTATCACATTAGAATTAGATAAATTCCCTAAGAATTTAACACCATTCAGTAGATTGGCTGGCTATTTGGTAGTTGTTTTCTAAGGTGAGATACACATGAGAAAAAGCCTTAAGATTATTTTAGTAGTTGCTAGGTTTGAAAATCTTTAGCGTTAAATAAGAATATAATCTAGAAAGTGCTCACATCTATATATACCAAACATTGTTGTAAATTCACAAATATATTTCTAGGTGGATGTGCTTTTATTTCTCAACATAAAACATCATTTATATTTTATTTTAGGAGAGCCCAAGGCCATGGATTGTGTGATACATTTTAGAAAGTCCAGTGTGGAAATACAAGAGCACTGATTCAGATATTTTGAATACTCAGTCCCAGACAAAGAAGTGATTCATAACAAATACCTTTTCTAAACATTCCCACATTTCAAGAATGCTAAAAGACAATTTCACATAAAAATGCAAAGACACCACAAGCTATTTTGAGTGCTTCATCCATTTTTCTCCCATAGAAGTACTCTGTCCTTGCGGCTGTTGGCCAAACCATTTATAAATCAATTTATATCATTTCATTTTTGAACTTTCAAAGCAGAGTCTAGTTATATAAAAGATACTTGTCACATATGTCCTTTTAAAAACAGTGCCATGACTAAATTAGAATTCAAGTATTTTTTTGTTAGTAACACTTGGATTCAATGACTCAGTTTTGTTTTTAAATTCAAAGCCTTCATGCAATTTCAACTGACTTCCAACCATGTAATAACAATATCACTTCACAGTCTCACATCAGTCATTTCTTAAAAATTTTCATGTGACCCTCAAAACTGTGAATTACAATTTTAATAGTTTTCTTTTTTTATCAGGCTCCACCTCACACACGAGCCTGAGGATCCACATATATAATCTTAAATCCTCACCTGAGCCTTTGCAATGAATGTCGTATTGTCCCATTTTGAAAATTAAAACCTAGGGTTCAAAGAGAGTAACTTGATTGAGGTTACCTAGCTAATAAAAAGTCTAAACTGGTTTAGGAACCCAAGTAAGTCTGACTCTGAAGCCAATTCTTTCTACTATATCACACTACAACATACCTATAAACTGCTCAAATAGTTAAGGTCAATATTGTGATAAAGAGCTTCTATGTTAAAAAGAAAAAAGTTCGATTATAAAAATTTCTAGTATTGCCAAGGTCAAAAGATAGTAATTCAGGCACAGATATGCTTTGGAATAGCTCTAGAATGTTGATATCAGATTAAAAATTTTGGCACCCAATGGTCTCCTTTTTGTCCATTTGCTTTGCTAAGGCTGGAAAGGGGGTTCTCAAAGATGTATTATTGTTCTAGTACATAATGGATAAAGTAGCTGGTATCAACAGAAAATAATTTTGTGAATTTTACTTATAATGGCAGCTTTTATCAGTATCAACCAGGTGCACCTAGTTATTCTGGTCAAATCCACCAGTGAACTACCAACAGTTGTGTACAGGTGACCAAAGAAAACTTGGATCAAAATGCTCCATTTCAAATGTAGTTATTTCTATTATATAGAAAAGGACCAGGATAAAACACCCATCAAAGAACGGTAGTTTCACAAATCTGTAATTTGAGACATTAATTAAGTAAAGCCAAATTTTTTAAATTTACAATCAATATTATTTTGTATTAATCAGGTACAGCATAGCAGAGACATTAAACGTTTGACATAAAGAGTGTCTTAGTTCACTGTAGCCAAAGATGCCCTTAACTTTGCCACAGACATTCGAATTATCTAACTAGGTGTTAGCGTCACTTAAGGCAGGTTTTATACATATTTTCTTTATAGTTAATGCTTGAAACTTCGGGAAAAGATGACTTATCTATATCTCTGGAAAGAATGAAGGCATTGTTATTTGGTTAAATGCACTTCATTATAAATTCTCCATGGGAAGGATGGATTTTTGTCTCTTTTGTTCTTACTGAATCAAGCCATTTAGGTCTGAAGTCATCATGGCATGATGAAATGCTTAAAAGTCAATAAACAAAATATGAACATATTCACCAGAAAACAGCTCATTTGATGAGTAAGATGAATGATTAATAAAATTACATACCCGTTAAAAGTGATAGCATTATTGTTCAAGCATGTATCTTTAAAAACAAATTGGATCAAAATATAAATCTAGCATTTATTGGAATTTCTCACTTTTAATACAATTTACTTACTGAAGCACAGGCCAAAATTCCAAAAAATCCAACCTTCTGTACTAGGTTTTGTACTGCCAGCTTAGCCCGGGAGGCAAAGTCCTATATAAAAGAAGGATATCAAAACATTAATGAAAAGTACAAGGAAGGAGGAAAAATAACTGTTTATAAAGTTGTTTTTTTTAAAAAATATATTTTATTGATTTTTTACAGAGAGGAAGGGAGAGAGATAGTTAGAAACATCGATGAGAGAGAAACATTGATCAGCTGCCTCCTGCACATCTCCTACTGGGGATGTGTCCGCAACCCAGGTACATGCCCTTGACCGGAATCGAACCTGGGACCCTTCAGTCCGCAGGCCGACACTCTATCCACTGAGCCAAACCGGTTTCAGCTGTTTATAAAGTTTATAATATTAAATGCCTCATGATCTGAAAGCATTGATTCATTTAATGAGATGAATTATTTTTAAAAATTACAGGTTGCACTGGAAAACATGCAAATAGAATCTTGACAGAACATTAATTACATCCTTAATGATAAACTTGTACCAGATTTCAAGACTAAGCTAAAACATTGTGACTTTAGTTTTTGCATCCCCTCTGGATTATCTAGGGGTGAACAAAATGCTATAAACTAACCATGAACGAACTCATTTTTTTTTTTTTTGGAAATACTGGCCTACCACATCTTTCTATTTCTCTTTCCTTCTACAACTCACCAGACTTACTCCCGGATTAATACCAAGGTAAGAAATCATAAGATCTTTCAAGAATAGCCAGTGAAGACACCTGGGCTGATCACTAGCCAGAAGATGGAAAACCAGTTATGTGGCAATAACTAAGCATTCATTACACCCAAAAGCAAAGTAACACCCTACATTTGCACAGCCTGTGCTAGTTTTTATAAAATGTTTTCACAAACATTTTATTTGAGCCTTTCAATAATCCCGGGGTATAAATAGGGCAGATTCTTCAGACTCTGAAATCAGTGGGGTTTCCCCCCTCTATTGCCATTTCTGATGCTGAAACATACATTTGGCTGGCTAATTATTTTCACAATTTTCTTCTTCCAGCATATTGATGCTATAATTATATATATGTATAGAGGCCCACTGCACGGGATTCATGCACTGGTAGGGTCCCTAGCGGCTGCTGGCTGCTGGCCGGGTACTCCCTCCCTTCCCCTGGCCACCTGCCACCACCACTGCCGGCTGGGGCCTCCCCCCCATTTGCATACGCTTTTATTATATAGGATATGTTTTTCTTAAAAATACCATTCTGATATTTGATTATAATTATTTTCTGATTTTGAAATGGCATATAGTCCAATCAAAATTTCAATGGAAATAAATGATATGATAAAAAATATTAGTTAATGTATAAATGTCTTTTTTTCTTTTTTTACAGTGAGGAAGGGAGAGGGATAGAGAGTTAGAAACATCAATGAGAGAGAAACATCAATCAGCTGCCTCCTGCACACCCTCCACTGGAGATGTGCCCGCAACCAAGGTACATGCCCTTGAACAGAATCGAACCTGCGACCCTTCAGTCTGCAGGCCGACGCTCTATCCACTGAGCCAAACCGGTTAGGACTAAATGTCTTTTTAAACAGTGTTCACATCATAGAATATCTTCCTCTCCCTTTGGTTCAATCCTCTAATAGGCAACAATCTTATAGAAAGGTCAGAATATAAAAAATAGAAGGTTCCTTCATAGAATAGAAACAGGATTTAAAGCACTTCTCTAATCCACAACATAAGTTGTATATTTCTACTTAAAAAACCACACACACACACACACACACACACACACAAAACCTTTAACAAATATGTAGAATAACCCTAGCAAATTACAATATTAAATATTAAAAATTTAAAAATGATAATACCTTCCTCCTACTTACTTGAGGATGGTGAGAAAGTCAAAGGAATTAAATCAATAATGTATATGTATTTTAAAAGATCCTATATAATAAGAGGGTAATATGCAAATGAACCAAATAGCGGAATGTCCGGTCACTATGACACACACTGACCACCAAGGGGCAGACACTCAACGCAGGAGCTGCCCCCAGCCAATCGGGGCCTGCTGGCCAACCTCTTGGTTCTTTCTCCCCGGCCAGCAGGCTCCAACTGCCTGATGGTGAATGGGGAACCGGGGGTGGGGGGCGGGTCGGCTGCCGGTAGCCAGGGAAGATGGCCCTGATCTCAGGCCAGGCCTAGGGACCACACCCATGTACGAATTTCATGCGCCGGGCCTCTAGTATTAATATAACCACTTTCAAGTATATAGGCTCTCAAAGTTAATCATTAACTAAATTCTACAATGTAACTTTTATAATTTTACAATTTATTTCCAAAGAGATAATTTTTCTTTTGGGAATTAGCCTTATTTTTTCAGTAAGTCATTATATCAGATTTAATATTTTTAAACAACTGGACGACTGCAGTAAAGGGCACTTTACATTTTCATTCAGATTTCTAACTGAAGATTTATTGTTTCCCCTTAAGTGAACAACTATTGAATTAAGAGTGAAATATTGATTTAAAAACTGTTAAAAATATAATAAAATCAGCTTTCCAAAATAACATATTTAAAACAAATTGCACTTCTTTTTCTTTTGAATAATTTGTACAATTCAAATTACTAAATTTGTCATTTATAAGAAGTACTAAACAAAAACTAGTAAGGCATAATGAAAAGAAATGTTTTGAGTTTTTAAAATATCAAACAATCCTATTAGATTACGAATGAGTTATAGAAATTTCATTAATATAGCCTAAAGTTAAAATATAAATTCAGGAAAATGCCTTCTTTTATAGCCCTTAATATCTTCACAACAAATCCACTCTAATAAGAGTCAAGATGGTACTCAATTGTTAAGAAAAAGAAAAAAAGAAAAAGAAAAAATATATATACAAATTTTATTTTAAGGATAACATATTTATTAATATATTTTCCAAGTCAGACATATGTGGAAACATTTTTCTATCACAGAATTTATATACCCTTCAATATGTAAAATCATAGAAAATTAGATTTTTGCATAAAATGGTATAAATAAGATCAACTGTATTTAGAAGGTTTGGCATCCTGTTTTCTTTTTAAAAAGTTTTTTATTTTCAATTACAGTTGACATACAATATTATAAGTGTCTCTTTTCTTTTTATCTTAATTTCAAGGCTTTTGAATCTTATTATTTATTTAAACCAGGTGACTATGGTAGTGTGGTCATGTTAAACTGATGGTATTTTTCTATTAGAGATACACACACACATATATATTTAAATTTAAAAATAGTATAATTAAACCAAACATTATGCAGATCACTTAATATACAAAATAATAAAAATATTTAAGCCTACAGAAGTTCAAGGAATCATGTTTTTAAAAATATCCTGAAAGTAAGGAGACATTTTATCCCTTGAGGCAGAATCTCTGTACTCAACAGAAATCAGACAAGAACAAAGGAAAATAGACTCCTTGTTCTTTCAGATGCCTGGGTGCCCATCATCAATTATTCTTAACAGTGTTTCAAGAATTTTTGTTTCAGGGAAGTTACTCTATCCAAATAAATGAAGTAGAAACCTCCCTTAACCATTTTCTTTTTTAAAATTAATTTTTAGCTGGCATATCTTACAAGGAAAACAACTTAAGCGTCTTTTAAATGGGGAGTTTTTACTTTTTAAAAAGTCTGAAAGTCATGTACTGAAAATGGATTTCATAAATCTCATTATGTGCTTAACACACACGCACACAGTGACCATGCTACTTTCAGTTCCTATAATTTATTTTCCAGGTCTTTCACAATATTCTCAGAATTAAAATTACATTATACTTTCAACCACCCATACACATTTATTTGAATTAATGTTTTTCTTTGCCTGTGTAATTCAAGCAAACTCAGGGGATCATTGTATTAGTATTCACAACAAATCTAAAATATTTTACAATAGTAAAAGTACTCATGTTTAGATTTCATAGACACAACCATATTTTGTTTTTATTTTAAACATACTTTAAAGCCATATATTCAAAAGTTTGATATGGCTCTAGAGCAGTGGTTCTCAACCTTCCTAATGCTGCGACCCTTTAATACAGTTCCTCATGTTGTGGTGACCCCCAACCATAAAATTATTTTCGTTGCTACTTCATAACTGTAATTTTGCTACTATTATGAATCATAATGTAAATATCTGATATGCAGGATGTATTTTCATTGTTCGCGACCCACAGGTTGAGAACTGCTGCTCTAGAGGCTTATTAATATATTTTTATTGAAAATATCATTCTTTTACTGTCTAAAATATTCTACATGTAGTTGTACTTTCCTGTTTGTTGCACTGTAGTTTAAAACTTCTTTATTTTTTAAAAAATAATTTTGTATTTTTTCATTATTTGCATAATTTGACAGCTCCTTCTTAACAGGTTGATTTTAAAGTAACATTGTCTAGGCATTAAAATATTTATATTTCTCCCTGCTTTAAAATGGAAAGAACTGTACTGTGGTTATATTATTTGACAATAAACCCAAATAAACACACACACACATCACAAACCAGCAAAAAATTCCTCTTTTACTAAAATTTAAAAGAACCACTTAAAACAAAATTTGCTATTCTTTTTAGGCCATCAAATAAGATAAATAAGGCAAGGGAAAGTATGCACCAATAACAAACAATAATATCTTAAATAAAAAGTTTAACAAATTAGTGTGTTAGGTATTCAATATTCAAATAAAATATAAAAGGAAATTAGTATTTCATTTTAATGGTTTTAGAGTATTTATGGGAACAATGCAGTAAGTTTAATTTGATTACTTCCTCAATTGTTATTCTTCATTTTAAAAAAATCTGTACAACTAAAACCAAATTCCTTTAAATAGTTTCATTTCTCTGGATTCACATTTCACAATGTTTACCTATTTCACAATTTAAGTGCCTGAGAGGAACGTTTCATTCTCTCGCTCTACCTAAATAAATAGCATGCATTTACAATTAGTTATCACATATCACTTTTCACTTTTTAAAATAAACAAAATACAAATAAATAAAATTATCTTCCCTACTCCCACTGATATTCATGATTCTGAAAGGAAGAATGAGAGACACTAGGAATATTTCCCATTGACTACAAGAAGACAGATGAAGAAAAGTTAAATCCTTATCACTGAGATTTAAAGGATTAATAATAATATTAATAATAAACCACACAAAGCCTTCAAGTATAAATAATCTGCACTAGTTTTGCTTCACATTTCTTTTCCCTAAAAAAATACATTTATGATTAAGGGAGAAGAGACACTGTACTGCTAAGCATAATTAGCTTATAAAATATTAGTCTTTGAATCTACAGATGTCAGATTAGAGCTAAACATATGAAATAACATTTATCTTCAAATGGCAACAGTCATCTATTTCATTTTCATAAGTGGTCACATGAAATTTCAAGATCTCTTTAAAAAGTGACAGTAAATTCCTATACATGTTAAATGACTGCAATATTATCATAGATAAATATGTATCTGGTTAATAGTTGATGTTAGAGTTGACCTGTTATCATTAAAGTAATGGTAAATTTTATGAATTATCTGTCTTCTTAACCCATGATTTTTAAAACTGCTGAAACGCTCTTCTCGGAGTTGGTATTAAAAGTGGTTCCATAGCCACTATTAAAAACCACAGAGCAAATGTTGCAATAATAATTCCTTGTGTAAAAGGGAAATTTATATTAAAATTTATTGTAGTTGTGAAGTTCTTTTGCCATCTAAAACATGTTAGTATGTCCCAGTCAATTGTGTTGTGGCAAGCAAGTTAAACTCTATTAACCAGAAATGGTGCTAAAGAGTAATAATGACAATGTTGTAAGCTGTTTCAGCATCGTTGACACTCTCTCTGAAATATTAACTTGTTATTAAGATCCCAATAACCATGTAATTATTTTCTACAATGTTATTATATTCCACATAGTAAATACAATGAAAGGGTACAATAATTTTCATCTTCATGGAAAGTACAATGAATCATAATTCATAATCTTTAAATCTTTCTCCTCTTAAAAACAGACTAAAATGTGTCTTAATTGCAGTTTTCTACCCATTATTGGAGCTCTTTATAAGTTATTTTCATATAAAAATGTAGAGCATTAATTCACTCAACTGTTCACTCAATTCAGTGAACAAAATACTTTTGAAGTATATTTTCTTTTTTTTAATTAAAAAAAATATATTTGATTGATTTTTTATAGAGAGGAAGGGAGAGAGATATAGAGTGAGAAACATCGATTAGCCGCCTCCTGCACACCTCCCACTGGGGATGTGCCCGCAACCAAGGTACATGCCCTTGACCGGAATCGAACCCGGGACCCTTCAGTCCACAGGCCAACGCTCTATCCATTGAGCCAAACCGGTCAGGGCTGAAGTATGTTTTCAAATGAGTTACACACCATCCATTCTGTTCTTTGAATTATAATGGACTCAAACACACTCATGAAATGGAGGAAATAAACTCTAGGATAACAAGAAAAAATAGGGATATTAACTTGATAAGATAAATTATTATGACAGTAGGAAGTAGTTAATAAATTTAAGATGCTGGATTACAAAATGCACACACATTTACCAGAAAACAGAATCAGGACAGTGTTGTGCAACTTTTTCTGAAAATGAAATGTTTTGATGTCCAATTTATGGCATTTACATAATTAAATCAGAGATGATCACTGGAATTTAAATAAAATAAAAATTAGGGCAAAATTCTAAAATAGTATAAATAGAATACATCATATAAACACATTTCCATAAAGCAAAGCAAAGAAATTTTATTCTGAAACTAACTTAGAGATTTAGAAATTTTCCGAAGAGATTCTAGAGTTCTGAATCAAGATGGTGTTGTAGGAGGATTATGAACTCACTTCCTCCCACAAACAAACTGAATATACAGCTGCAACCTCTGCAAGAAATCCAGAAACTAGCTGAGTGATTTCTAGTCTGATTCCCTGGCTTTTTGTGGCTGCCCCTGAGGACATATCCCTGATAGCCTGACTCTGGTAGCCAGTGGGGCTTGTGTTCATAGGTTCAAGGGATGGTAGCAAACACAGAAACAATTCTTAGCTAGCTATTCCTACAGGGTTCAGTGCAGAGAGAGCAAACAGAAATGCCCATATTCCAATCTCTCCCTCACAGGAGTATATTTGCATACTTTAAAATTTGCTGCCTGAAGACTGTATCTAGATGCTGAGTAAGCTACTCCCCTTTGGGACACTGACAGGTCTCAGCACACCCTCAACTATTGGGAGACACTAAAAAAAAAAAAAGACAAAAGACAAAGGCAAAGGACTGAGAGACAACCAAAGAGCTAGGGCAGAGTTGAAGGATAAGGCTCATCTCCTACAGGAGGCCACTCCTTAAGAGTGGGAGAGGTGGCTGTTTTATCTAACGCATAGAAACCAACACAGAGAGTAAGTCACAGAAAATGGAAAATGAAGAAACAAAGGAATAAGTTCCAAAGGAAAAACAAGATCGAGCAACAGATAAAGACCTTAATGAAATGAAGATAAGTGATTTATCATAGAGTTCAAAATAATGATTACAAACATGCTCACTGAGGTCAGGAGAACAAAGATAAACAGAGTGAGAATTTCAATAGAGATAGAAAATATAAGAAAGTCCCATACAGAAGTCACTGAGGTGAAGACTACAATAACTGAACTAGAAAACTCAAAAGAGGGGTTCAACAATAGACTAGCTAAAGCAGAAGAAAGAATCAGCACACATGAAGACAGGGCAGTATAAATCCTCCCACCAGAGGAGCAAAAACAAAAAAGAATGAAAATGAGTGAAGATATTAAGAGACTTATGAGACATCAAAGGAATATATATTTACATTATAGGAATCCCAGAAAAAAAGAGAAAGTATGGGGAATAAATATTTGAAGAAATAATGGCTTAAAAACTCCTGTATTCTGATGAAGAAAATAGACATCCAGATTAGGGAAGCTCGAAATTCCAAAAAAGTTGAATTTAAAGAGACCCAAAGCAAGATACATTATTAATTCAATTGCAAAAGTTAAAGACAAAGAGAGAATCTCAAAGGCAGCAAGAAAAATAGCATGTTACGATGCTACATACAAGAGAACCCCATAAGACAATAAGTACATTTTTCAACAGAAATTTTGAAAGCCAGGAAGGAGTGGCACAAATATATTCAAAGTACTGACAGAAAATAACTTCCAACCAAAAATACTCTATCCAGCAAAGTTGTCTTTCAAAATCAAAGGAGAAATAGTTTTCCAGATAAGCAAAATCTGAAGGAGTTTAGTACCACTAGATCAGCCTTACAAGAAATGTTAAAGCTGAAACAAAAGGGCACTAATTAGTAATATAAAAACATATTAAAGTATAAACCTCACTGGTAAAGGTAAATATATAGTTAAATTCAGGACAATCTAATGTTGTGAAGGTGGTGAGTTAATCACTTATAAAGCTAGTATGAAGTGTAAAAGACAAAAGAAGTAAAAATAATTATAACTATAATAATTTATTAATGAGTACACAAGATAAAAAGATGTAAATTGTGACACAAAACATAAAAATGTAGAGATTAAAAAAAAAAGAAAAAGAAAATGTAGATATTTATGCTTGGCCAGTATGGCTCAATGGTTGAGCGTCAACCTATGAACCAGGAGGTCACGGTTCAATTCCCAGTCAGGGCACATGCCCTGGTTGCAGGCTTGATCCTCAGAATCCCCAGTGTGAGGCGTGCAGGAGGCAGCCGATCAATGATTCTCTCTCATCATTGATAAATTTCTCTCTCTCCCTCTCCCTTCCTCTCTAAAATCAATAAGAAATTTATATTTAAAATGTAGATATTTATAATGCATTTGGCCTTGGCTGGTTGGCTTAGTTGGTTAGAGCATCATCCTCTTATGTCAAGGTTCGATCCCTGGTCAGGGCACATACAAGACTTTGGGTTGTGGGCACACAGTGCAATATATGGATCTTGTAACATAGAAATCCGTACCTGAATCCTGTCTGACCCTATTAACCAATGTCACCCCAGTAAATATAATTTCTTAAAAATGGGCAGAGGATCTGAGTAGGTATTTTTGCAAAGAAGAGACATACATATGGCCAACAGGTACACAAAAAGTGCTCACCATCACTAATCAACAAGGAAACTGTAATGAGATATCACCTCACATTTGTTAGAATGGCTATCATTAAAAAGACAAGAGATAATAAGTGTTGGTGAGTATGTGAAGAAAGGAAAACCTCTGTACACTGTTGGCAAAAATATAAAATATAACTACCGTATGACCCAGCCATTGCATTTCTGGGTATTGATCCAAAGGAAACAAAACAATCTAAAAAAAAAAAAAAATACACATGTCCCAAGTTTATTGCAGCATTATTTACAATAGCCAAGAAATAGAAACAACCTAAGTGTCCCTCGATGGAAAAATGTATAAAGAAAATGTGGGATACAGTGATAACACACACACACACACACACACACACAGTAATATTATTCAGCTATAAAAAAAGAGAATCCTGACATTTGCAATAACATGGATGAACCTTGAGGGTATAATGATAAGTGAAATAAGCCAGAGAGAGAAAGACAAATACATGATCTCATTTACATATGGAATCTTAAAAAAACCCAAACCCAATGTAATAGACACAGAGAACAGATTGTTGGTTACCAGTGGCAGGGGGTGGGGGATGGGCAAAACAGACAAAGTTGGTAAAAATGTACACACTTCCAGTTATAAGAAAAATAAGTTTTGGGGATGTAATGTATAATATGTTGACTACAGTTAACAATACTGTATTGTATATTTGAAAGTTGCTGAGAGTAGATCTTAAAAGTTCTCATCACAAGAAAAAATTATAACTGTGTGGTTATGGACGTTAACAAAACTTATGGTAATTATTTTGCAATACAGAAGTATGTCAAATCATTGTTGCACATCTAAAACTGATACAATGTTCTATGTCAGTTATATCTCAATTTTTAAAATTTAGCAGTTAAAAAAACACAAAGGAACTAATGGTACAACTGGTTCACAGATGTGGCAAAAATCAAATATGAGAAATCTGTGTACTCCAATGTGTAATAAGCAAAAGTTGATCTGTCTTTTTCAGACTCCAGCCAGTACACTAACTTTTTAGAGTTCAAGATAATGTTTGTAGGCCCTGGCTGTACAGTTCAGTTGGTTAGAGTCTCATCTTGATATACCTTGGTTGTGGGTTTGATCCCCAGTCAGGGCACATACAAGAAACAACCAATGAATGCATAAATAAGTGGAACAACAAACTGATGTTTTTCTCTCTCTAAAATAAAATTAAAAAATTATTGCAAAAGAGTTTGGATTCTCTAGGTAGAATGATCTATTGCTTGCTTTTGTCACTGTCTAAAAATGGGACTATGATTTTCTTTTCTGTGGGGGTCCAGAAAAACTAAAGGCCCCAAAGTCATTAACCTAAAGGCGACTGTGCCTATAGTAGGTTCTATAGCACTTCCTCCACATTAACCCTTTCAAAAATTATGTAATAATGATCAGTAAGATTTTTCACATAAAACTATACATAAGGAATATATAATCTGGGAACAACACACATTTCAGAGAGTTGTGCTCAAAATATGAGGCTATCAGCTATATCTGGGTCAAAATCCGGATTAAATGGATGTCTGCATATACTGACGTACTAGCTATCAAATTTACTCTGGAGAGATGAGGCAGTAAAAGTATTCTTTTAACTGAGGCACAACGAATATACAGTATGATATACATATCTAAAATATACATCTTGATGAAACTTTACAATGAATACACCCATGTAATTACCACTAAGATGCAGATATAGAACATTACCAGAACTCCAGAAACCCCACTGGTGGCACTCCTAGTAATTACTCCTTACCCCAAAATAAACACTATCATTGACTTGTATTACACAGATGTAGCTTGCCTATTTTTGAACTTTACATAAATGGAATTAAACAGGTTTTCTTTTATGTCTGGCTTCTATAGCTCCACATTACATCCACGTGATTTATGTATGCTTACAACATGTAGCAATCATGAATTTCTTGCTGTTGCCGTATAGTATTCCATTGTATGAATACACCACACTTTATTTACTGTTGGTGAACATTAGGGCTGTTCACTGTTGGTGACCATTGGGGCTATTATGAATAATGCTGCTATGAAAATTCTTGTACAAGTCTTTTGGCACATCTTCCTGTTGCACATAAATTTTCAAATGGAATTGCTGTATCATAGGGTATGTGTATGTTTAACTTTAGTAGATAGTTCCAAACATTTATCAAAAGTGGTTATAACACAGATTACTCTTAATAGTGCTTCCATGTTGACAATTAATAATCTCAATTGAAAAAAAAAATCTAAAGGATTTTCCTCTGCTACAGATGGTTCTAATGATTGTGTTTGTGGTAAACAGCAGTTCTGATAATTCAAATGAAGATTAAATAAATTCAAACATACAAACAAGAGGAAAAGAAAAGCTTTAAGTATTTTAAATGCTGAGTTATGAAAAAACAATATATATATATTTTGTTCACAGAATCATCATAGAAGACAAAGTTAGAATCTTTTCCCCAAACCAGAATTCTTATTTAAAAGCTATTAAATTCAACCAAATAAAGTTGGTAAACCACTACATGCAAGGTAATAAAAATACAGAGATAAGGACACAGTGGCCCAATCATTCATTCAACAAATGTTTATCAAGAGTTTATACCTGCCAAACACTACCACAGGAGCAGGGGATTAAACACTGAGTCAATCTGATAACAACCTGGACCCTCACAAAGCTCACATTTTAGTGGGAGGAGAGAAAAATTATAGGATGGAGAGGCAGAGAAGGTATAATTTTAAATAAGATGGTCATATAAGACCTGACAGAAAAGGTGATATTTGATTAAAATCCTAAAGGAGGTGAGGTAATAAGCCAGGCTAAGAATTTAGTGAAAGCAAGTTCTAGCAAGTTTATTACGTTGAGAGAGAAATAAATAATCCAGGGTGTGTATATGAGTGGTGGGTTGCAAGTGTTAAAGAGAAGGGGAAAGAGATGGTGAACAACTCATGAAACCTACAATGCAAGGGAGAAAATGAAAAACAAAGAGGACAAAACGTTCTTATAGATACAATATGAACACCAATCTACAGAGTTCTTGTGATATCAAAATGTTAGAGTACCGATTGCACTACCTTCAAACTTCTCTGAGCCAGTTTCTTATCTTTTCTATAAGATGGTGATAATAATACCTATCACCATGACCAGTAAGAGACAAAACTGATTATGGGACAAATTTGTTTAGAGTGAAGTTATATTACTAACTGTCAAATATGAAAAAGCCTGAGAGCCAATGGAATAAGTATCTTGTCAGAATCCGTAGTCAGACATGATGAGCTCAGTTTTAATGCAATCTCACAACTTGGGGGATGATAGGTTTTTGTTTGTTTTTAATATAAAAATAGCAACATTTTAATATCGAGAAGAGGAGGGCTGCAAAGCAGGGAGGAGGAAAGAAAGGAAATGCATTAAGAATTGAAGATTTATCAAATCTGCCTTGTAGTACCACCAACTGGTTTATTAAACCTTCCATCACAAGAAGGTAGAGAGAAATAGCTGAGGTTACTACACTTGAATGCTAGTTCTTTTCTTTTTAATTTTATATTTCAATCACAGTTTACATTCGATACTATTTTGTATTAGATTTAGGTATACAGCATCATGGTCAGATAATCATACTTTACAAAGTATTCCAGAATTCTAGTTCTTAATATATTCTTGTCTCTAGAAAGAGGAAATTTTTTAGTTATTTAGACCTATAATGGTTATCTCACTACTAATCTTAAAACTCACGAATAACCTATTAAACATAAAATATCCCTTGGGTAGTCTAGAAAGAAGGAATATATGGAAGAAGTAAGGTTTTCGGAGGCCTTTTCAGGGCTGAACATCAGTATTTGTTAACATTCTCAGATTTAAAAAAAAGTATTTTTGGAAGTTCAGATAAGCATACTGTACAGTACTTTCTTCCTCCTTTTCATAGTCCAGCCAAATTAAAATGAAAGGCCAAGTAGCCAGCATTAAAATTGGCCAGTATCTGCAGCTTCCTTTTCCTCTGTCCATCTCTCTCCCCGCTGGAAAGAAACCTAATAGTAATTCTTAGGCAGACAGGCAGGCAGGCAGGCAGGCATCTACTCCCATCAGTGCCTGCCTAGCCGCTACTTGAAAATGAGATGACTCTGTAGCCCAAGAACAACAGTGCTCTAGACACTCGGGGAAAATGTATGAGTATGCAAGATTTATTAGAAATGACACACACAAGTAATAAAATTTTCTTTTCTTCTCTTTTTCCTGTCTGAAGTCAGTTATCTCCTCATGTAATCTGCTCATGTCTCACCAGAAAGGGCTTTTACCAATCTCAGTTGATGGGGGGGGGGGGGGGGGGGGAAAAGAGGAGGGGAAATCAACTCCAATTTTTAGCACTTTACAACAGATTGTATTTTGGTTACAAGTAAGTAATAAATAACATTTATTTCCAGATTCAGACTGGAATCTAAAAAACAAAAAGCATATGATAAGCTGCTATGTATTTAACACAACAAAAACAGTCCAAAGCTTTGCAAACGAAGTCAGTATGGAATTTATAAAACTGTCAGGGACAGGAAACTTAAGAGACTGAAAACAAAGGCTAAAGATAAATGGGATCTTCTCTATTATGAGAAATGTGAGTGGTGGACTTCTTTCCCAGGACAGAACCAGTTCTACTTAACAGATTTATAAATAGCCCTGGAAAAAGGAGCAGAGAATTTAAGTTCCAAATCTACAGTTGAAATGAGAAGTGCCAAATTTATGATAATAAATTGGCAGGTAAAGTTCAATGTGGACAAGAGTAAGATAATACATTTAGGGAAAATGTATTTAAATATAAAATAATGAGTTATAAAAGTTTTGAGATATGAACAAAGAAAAGGGAAATGGAAGCAGTCTCTAAGTAAACAGCTTATTGAAGTAAACAACTTATTAAAAACATTAGCAAATCAGAACTGTAGTTGTAGAAATCTGAAAAACATGAGTGTAGTAGCTTCCCTGGAAAATGATGTGCAGTTTTGATAACTTCATGGTAGGAAGGATATAGAAGAATTAGATAAACATTTCTGAAAAAAATATTAAAGTACTCTAAGTGTTTGGGGGCTGTTAGATATAAAAAGTAAATGGTCACATTCTCTAGAGTGGGTAAAAGGCAACTAACTGAAATCTGTAGAGTTATAAAAAGAGGAAAGGGGACTGTTAAATCTTACAAGAATGAGAGACAAATTTAAACAAATGCAAGCACTTCTTTAAATAATAGGCTATGAATTTTATGAAGTTGTTATCTCAAGAAGTAGTAAAAATACAAATGTTTACAAGTTTAAATAAATTAATTGATGCAGATTTATATCAGGGGGAAGGGACAAGGAATCTAGAATACATGTCTACTTTTGAGGGGAGCACTGGATTGATTATCATGCCCACTTCCTGATCCACTACATAGTGCTTTAGTTTAAAAGCATGACAGCTCACCCTGGCGTAATTCAGTGGTTAGAGCACGGGCCAGAGCACTGAAGGATCTCGGGTTCGATTCCTAGTCAAGGGCAGGTACCTGGGTTGCAGGTTTGATCCCCACCCTGGTGGGAGGTAACCAATCAATGTGTCTCTCTCACGTTGCTGTTTCTTTCTCTCTCCAACCCCCCCACCCCCACACCCCCCCACCCCCCAAATCAATGGGAAAAATATCCTCTAGTGAAGATCAACAACAATAAAACAAAACAAACAAAAACATGACAGCTTATGTTTTTACCTTGTAAGGACCAAGACAGAAAAATGGGAAGAACACTCTACCAAGAGAAATGTCCTTACATACTCAGCAAGAGAACTACAGGTCTATTATTACAAACCACACACCCTATCTAATTAGAAACAAAAACTTCTGTAATATGAAATGAGCATAATGGAAATCCTGCCATCCATGTCTTATAAGAAACTCTAGTCTTGGGCCAGGACCCAGGGAGCACTCAGCAGTTATAAGAGAATGTGGGTTTATATTTAGTGTGTTAACTGATTTGCAAACTCATGAGCAAAATCACAGCACACATAGTCTGTTGGTCCAAGTTTCAATGAAAGGAGCCTTTCTAAAGGCATTTTACAAAAGGTGTTTGAAACATAAACCTGAAAAAAAAAATCTTTAAATTAGTTTAACAAAGGTAACCTAATCCTTACTCCCTGCTTATTTTTTTTCCATATCTGTAAGCAGGTGTGCAAATGAAAAGAAAAAAGCAGACATAAATGAAAACTATATTCTACTCCAATGCCAAAACAAACTAACAAGAAAAACAAACATTTATTATTTACTGAGCTTTGTTAAAGACCAAGCTAAATTAACCTCTTTTTTCCCCTTTGTCTTAATATCATCTAATTTCAATTAGAATCACTTCATCAAAATAATTTTTTCTATTTTAATTTGATTACTGAGAGTTAGTGAGCATTGCTAGAATATAAACAACTTTAAACTTCCATTACTTTGCATTCTTTCCTGTGAGGAATAACTAAATCAAAATTTTTCCCATGTTCTTTCATCTAAATTTATTTTGTTACAAAAACATTAGGCAGAATAAAAATTATTTTTAGGAGGTTGGATTTAAAAGTATTCATTTAATTTATTTAAAAAATATTTTTATTGACTTCAGAGAGGAAGGGAGAGGAAGAGAGAGCTAGACACATCAATGTTGAGAGAGAATCACTGATTGGCTGCCTCCTGCACACCCCCCACTGGGGATGGAGCCTGCAACCCAGGCATATGCCCTGACCAGGAATCGAACAGTGACCTCCTGGTTCATAGGTCACTGCTCAACCACTGAGCCAGGCCAACTGGGCCATTAAATTAATTATTTAAATAAAAGTCTGCCGAGATGAATACAGAAATGCACAACTAAAAACAAAATGATTCAGGAATGTATGATGAATAGACAATTTCCTAGAGACCATTCATTCCATAATTTGCATCAAGTTATAGCCCTTTGTCCCATTCAGTTAGTTACTATTATAAGAATGGGTTAAAGAAATAGAGAAGAGCAAGAAAACAAAGAAAGATAAAAAGTCTGGGAGTGGGGTGGCGAAAAGAGTTTATTTTTTAAAAAATTTATTGATTGATTTTAGAGAGAGAGGGTGAGAGAGGGGGTGGGAGAGAAGGAGAACAAGTGGGAGAAGGAGAGAAATTTGTTGTCCCAATTACTTATGCATTCATTGGTTGTTGATTCTTGTATGTGCCCAGACCGGAGATCGAATCCGCAACCTTGGTGTATGGGAACGATGCTAATCAGTTGAGCCACCCGGCCAGGGAAAAGAGTTTAAATAAAGTAAAAGTTTCCTGAGAAAGCAAATAAAATGAGGCATTAAGAATTCCACCATAAATCATGCTAAGTGTGTTTAGAGATCACAACTGTGTGTTATGTGCGACTGAGAGCACTCTGCCTCCTGGCGACCCTATGAATCAGTGACATCCAAATGTCCTGTCCTCAGCAGACAGCCTGCTCAGCTCCGGCAGACGCCTGCCTATGGCTGCTTTTACGGACTGCAACTACAGAATTGCTTTAAATGCGACCTTTTCTTGTGGAACCAAATGCAAGTCAGTGACTTTCATGTACCAAAGCCACTCTACTGTCAGTCGCAATATCCTGCAACAGAATCCTTCAAGAGAGACCACTGAAAATTGCTTAATCTTGATGGTACTTTGTGGTAAAATCATGAGCCAGCTCGAAAGAAGAAAAGGCCTGCCTTTTCAAAAACTAAACGCTGTTGGGTGTGGTTGGATGATTCTGAAAAGAGAAACTACAGTAAGCCTTGGCCTTTACATGATAAAAAAAATGTGTTTAAGGTGTCTCTGATGCTCATTAAGGCAACACTTACCAGTTTAACCCTTTACAAACAAGCAAGAGATCATGAGAGCCGGAAGCTTTTCTGTGGAACTCCTGACACAACACAAACCATAGCAAAGCTTAATGCAAACCCTCTAGAGTCCACGTTGACAAATTCTTTAACAAGCCCTGTGGTTACAGGGAAGCTGGTTTCACTCTGACTCACTCCTACTCAAATAGTTTACTGGAAATGAAGGGGAGGGGGAATTTTCAGAGAAGTCATGTGATGGCCAGACAAACCACAGCCAGCAAAGGTTCAACAGAGTCAAAAACAGGTCCCAGCAACAACTGACACCCAGAGTGTTCAAATGGCACTAAATTATATGAGGATGAGTCCTGGTGGGTTTCAGATCATCCACACCAGGGACTCTTTCATAAATCTCTGTATGTAAAGGAACAGAAACTTCACAAGGGGAAAAACCAGCAGGCATTGACATGGTGTGGGCAGCTACAAACACTTCATAGGAAAATGTGCTTAACAGAGAATAGCATCAAAGGAACGTTAAAGCACTTAAGTGAGTGTATAAATAATCATTATTAAATGCTTTCCCATAGTCTCTAAACTCAAATGATCAAACAGATATTCTATCATCAAAAGAATGTCTAAAGAACCTTTAATTATCCCCGTGTATGAGGGGGATATTCACTGGGTAATGCATAAAAAGAAAATGCACTGGCCATAAGAATGAGAACTACCATTGCAATGAACAAAGTTTATTTTGGTGTTATGTGTTTTCACTAATAAAATAATGTAAATTACTTAAAATTTCTAAACAGGATAAAAATTCTATTAAGCTAATAAAAGTTTTGTGGCCTTAAATATATTTAACACAAATTAGTAAGTGAAAAGATATTAGTATTTAAACTTAATTGGAATTTAACTTCAATAAATCAGACAAGTGGCAAGTTTTAATTATTATTTTTTACTCCTTACCTGAGGTTATGTTTTTTTTTTAAAAAAATATATTTTTTTTTGATTTCAGAGAGAAAGGGAGAGGGAAAGAGAGAAACAGAAACATCAATGATGAGAGAGGATCACTGATCAGCTGCCTCCTGCACGCCCCCTACTGGGGATCGAGCCCACAACCCAGGTGTATGCCCCTGACCAGAATCGAACAGGGCCAGGCCGAGGCTCTAACCAATGAACCAAACCGGCTAGGTCTGAGGATATGTTTTTATTAATTTTTAGAGAGAGAGAGAAATGTCGATGTGAGAAACATAATTGGTTGCTTCCTGTACGTGCCCCCACTGGGAATCAAACCTGCAATCTCGGTATGTGCCCTGATGGGAAATCGAACCTGCAACCTTTTGGTGTACGGAATGACTCTCCAATCAACTGCAGGGAACAAGTTTTAATTAATTTAAATACCGAAGCCCTAAACAAAAGCTAAAAAATGTTCCCTTAAAATAAGATTAAATTCAGAAACTATAAAATAGCCTTTGAGGAAATACTTAACCTAACAGACTCATGAATTATATATACTCAAGAGAATAACAAGCAAGTCAATATAAATGTGGAGGAAAAAAATTGCATTCTTTCAAAAAATAAAGTTTTAAGAAATTTCAGCCCTAACCGGTTTGGCTCAGTGGATAGAGCGTCGGCCTGCGGACTCAAGGGTCCCAGGTTCGATTCCAGTCAAGGGCATGTACCTTAGTTGCGGGCACATCCCCAGTAGGAGGTGTGCAGGAGGCAGCTGATGGATGTTTCTCTCTCATTGATGTTTCTCACTTTCTATCCCTCTCCCTTCCTCTCTGTAAAAAATCAATAAAATATTTTTAAAAAAAAAAATTTCAATTTCCAACTTAATTCTCAATTTTCTATATTGATAGGAATAATATTAATCAAAACGGCATTGGCCCTGGCCAGTGTGGCTCAGTTGGTTGAGCATCCTCCCGTGCACCAAAAGGTCAACGGTTTGATTCCCATTTAGGTTTGATTCACATGCCCAGGTTGCCTGGCTCTATCCTGGTAGAGGGGGTGCAGGAGGCAGCCGATTGTTTCTCTCCTTCTCCCTTCTTCTCTTTCTAAAAATAATTTAAAAAAATATTAAACATGGCATGGTACTGTCACCGGAAAGGGGTTCTGGCCTTTAGCGGGTCTGCCTAGGGCCAGCTGGTAGTGTGTGTGGGTTCTTGAGTTCATACAAGAATAATTTTAGAGGACACTGGTTAAAGCTGGGGACAGTGGAACAAGAAAGGGCTGGTGAAATCAGCCTAGGCTGGTCTGCTTTGGCTCACTAAGAAGTAAGAGAAAAGGGGGTGTTGGGGACAGGATCGGGGGTTTTGCCCAGGACAACCTGCCACTGCCCATTGCTGCCCTGGTTGTAAATCTTGTAGGGTCCCTTAGAGTTTAGGAGATGTATGTCTGTGGGAGAAGAAGAGGGGAAGAGAAGGAGAAAAGGGCAGACGTGCTCCCGGGAGAACATATTCACCAATGACACATCTGATAAGGGATTAATATCCAAAATGTATAAGGAACTTATAAAACTCAAGACTGAATCCAATTTAAAAAATGGGCAAGGACCTAAACAGACACTTCTCCAAAGAGGACATACAGATGGCCAAGAGACATACGAAAAAAAAAATGCTCAACGTCTCTAATCATCAGAGAGATGCAAATTAAAACCACAATGAGATCACTTCATACTCCTCAGAATGGCCATCATCAATAAATCAACAAACAAGTGCTGTCCAGGATGTGGAGAAAAGGGGACCCTCCTGCACTGTTGGTGGTAACGCAGAGTGGTGCAGCCACTGCGGAAAGCAGTATGGAGTTACCTCAAAAAATTAAAATGGAACTGCCTTGGGCCCAGTGATTGCACTTCTGGGAATATCCAGAGAAACCAGAAACACTAATTCGAAAGAATATATGATGCCTCTGTTCCCTGCAGCATTATTTACAATAGCCAAGATTTGGAATCAGCCCAAGTGCCCATCAGTAGATGAGTGGATAAAAAAGCTGTGGTATATTTATTTATTTATTTAT
>NW_005354174.1:2513244-2543468 GCF_000412655.1 Myotis brandtii
AAAATATATTTTATTGATTTTTTTATAGAGAGGAAGGAAGAGGGATAGAGAGTTAGAAACATTGATGAGAGAGAAACATCGATCAGCTGCTTCCTGCATACTCTCTACTGGGGATGTGCCCGCAACCAAGGTACATGCTCTTGCCCGGAATCGAACCTGGGACCCCTGAGTCCGCAGGCTGACGCTCTATCCACTGAGCCAAACCGGTTAGGGCAGCTGTGGTATATTTATACAATGGTATACTACCTAGCTATAAAAAAGAAGGAAATCTTACTTTTTGTGATAGCATTATGCTATGTGAAATAAGTCAGTCAGAGAAACACAAATACCATATGATTTCAGTTATATATGGAATCTAAAGAACAAAATAAACTAACAAAATAAGTCAGTCAGAGAAACACAAATACCGTATGATTTCAGTTATATATGGAATCTAAAGAACAAAATAAACTAACAAAATAGAAACGGATTGAGAGCTGTCAGAGGGGAGGAGGGCTGGGGGGGCTGGGTGAAAAAGGTGAAGGGATTAACAACAAACAAACTCATAGGCACAGACAACAATATGGTGATTACCAGAGGGAAAGATAAGTGAGGAGTTAAAAGAGGGTGAAGGGGGAATAAATGGTGATGGAAGGAGATCTGACTTGGGGTGGTGGACACACAATACAATATACAGACGATATATTATAGAATTATACACCTGAAACCTATGTAATTTTATTAACCAATGTCACCCCAATAAATTCAATTAAAAAATCCAGAAACTATAAAATAGCCTTTGAGGAAATTTTTAACAGACTCATGAATTATATTCAAAAGAAAGACAAATTAGTCAATACAAATATAGAGGAACAACTTGCATTTTCTAAACTTCAAAATTTTTTTTTTTTATCCTCACCTGAGACATCGATCAGTTGACTCCCATATGCAACCCCAACAGGGAATCAAACCGAAACCTAGGTATGTACCCTGACCAGAACAGAACCCGAAACCTGTGTACCAAGTTGGAGGAACAGGACGACACTCCAAACAACTGAGCCATCTGGCCAGGGCTCAATTTCTTATTTGACTTAATTCTTAATTTCCTATATTGATAGAAATAGTAAGAAACAGTTCACACAGTCAGCAACCTACCATTTTGTGAAAAAAGAATCCAAGTAGCAAGGTCACTTGGACAGACAGCATTTAGGAAAGCACACTTATTCAAACCATATTCTTCCAAGTAAATATGTACGACATTCCTACTCTATTGTCAGTTTTAAACACAAAAAACCACAGTCACCTCCATGATCCCATTCCCCATTACTTCAAAACTGGCTGCCCTAATCTTTTAGGACCCATCAAGCAAATAAATTACTTTATTTTTCAAACTCTTATTCCTAATGCCTTTACTTTTTCCTTTCCTTTGGTTATGCAACTTAAAGAATAAACAAGTTATCATAGGAACCTTCATTTGTTTCTAAAGTATAGCATTTTACTAATGTTGTTTTACCGGATGTGAATTAAAAATTATGTCATTTGGTATAATGTCTTTTACATTATCTTTAATGCTTGCTCTCAGATGACTATTAAACTAAAAGATGCAAAACTGCTCAATCTTTCTTCTTTTTTAAAAATGTATTTTTATTGATTTTAGAAAGGAAGGGAGAGGGAGAGATAGAAACATCAATGATGAGAGAAAATCATTGCTTGGCTGCCTCCTGCATGCCCCACAACTGGGGATCAAGTCCACAACCCGGGCATGTGACCTTAACCGGAATTGAACCCAGGACCCTTCAGTCTACAGGCCAACGCTCTATCCACCGACCCAAACCAGCCAGGGCTTCTTGTTTTTTAAAATTTATCTTTATTGTTCAAAGACTTAGAGATGTCCCCTTTGTTTTTTTCCCCCACTGACCCCTTCCACCCAATCTTTCTTCTTAATGATTTGAAATCTCAATAATTTCTATGTTCACTACACTTTTACACTTTATTTTGCAGTAGAGTAATATGAAGTGAACATATTTCATGTAATGCTACGTTTTCTCTCTCACTTGATATTTCTTAGTTTATTCCAAGTATCTACCTCATGAGTAATGTGTGCAAGACCAGGCAGGCATTGTTGAAAATGCACACATTTTTTTTTTTTGGCCTCTCCTTAAGGAGCTTACAGACTCCTGGGAGAGATAAGAAAAGTTCATAAATAGTTTTAAAATAAGGTAGCAAGTGAAAAGTACACAAGAAAGATAAAGACAATTCCCAGGGGTTGGGAAGACTTTTGAGCAGCAAAGTTCTATGACCAGAGGTAGTTTTCAGAAAAAAAATAAATAAATAAAAAAAGAACGAAAAAGACTAGTTAAGAGGAGACTTATTAGGAAGTTGCTGGAAATGTTCAGGGACCTAGTAATTAAGGTCTGAACCAGGAGTGGGAAGAGAAAGAAGACATCTCACATCCATATTTCTCTTTTTCTCTCTCTCTCCCTTCCTCTCTTTCTAAAATCAATAAAAACATATCCTTGGATGAGGATTAAAAAAAAAAAAGAATGAATAGATAAGGGAGGAAAGGAGGGAGTCAGGTGACCTAACTTTTACAAATGATGCTAGAATTGCTGAAGGTCATAGGAAACTACATTCATTCATGTCTACCTCCCACAGACATCTAGTGAAAACATGACAGAAAGCCAAGAGCAAAAGGAAGTCAGCTTGGTGGAAAAATACTGCCTAATCTCAATACTGAACTCATGAAAATAAGTTAGGTAGCAAAAGGAATCAGTTCAAATAAATGTGTTAATCTCCTCCCCCCCCCCCCCCCCAAATATCTATAGTACAAAATGCAACTATCAATCAACACTGGAATTTAAGCAAATACTTAGCTTTAAAATTGTTACCTAGTAACAACTTCCTAGTAAAAGCATACACCCTTTATCCTAGTTGGAGAGCACATGGTAAAGCAATGAGAGCCAAGTATTTTTTTTCACTCTTCCTGCTGATAAACTTATTCTACCAAAGGAATAAAGAACACACTTTCTACCTAAGTCTCAGGCAATCTTAAAATTCAAATACCCATTCATAATTATTCATTTTACTTACTTTGCTGTTTTAGTTACTGTTACCTTCTCTATATTTTATTGCTCCCATCAAATTGGGGGTTTACAGAATACATGTATCTATGAGGAAATTCCAACACCAAAGTTAGATTAACTTTTGGGTCTTTGTGAAAACTGATTACTGTAAGAACTTTTAAATCACAATCAATAATATATAACTAAAAAGATATCAGTAAGCTTGGCCAGCATGGCTCAGGGGTTAAGCGCCAATCTATGAACCAGGAGATCATGGTTCAATTCCCGGGGTCAGGGCATATGCCGGGTTGTGAGCTTGATCCCCAGTGTGGGGCATGCAGAAGGCAGCCAATCAGTGATTCTCTCTCCTCATTGATGTTTTTCTCCCTCTCTCCCTTTCCCTTCTTCTCTGAAGTGAATATATACATATATATATATATAAAAGATGCCAGTAAAATTATAGCTTACAAATAAAAACCTAATATCTTTAAAAATACTACCAATAACTATTTACAAAGGTATAATATGCAATTTATAATAATAAAATATAAGTCAAAACTAAATTAAAATCACTGGGAAAACAATGTTGGAATATACAAATAGCTAATTACCCGAAAAAAAGAAAGTTAGGTCCCTACATTATATGGTAGGTAAAATATTGTAATAGATTAAAGATTTAACAATATGTATCTATATCTATATATAAGCCAAGTGATCAGAACGACTGGTCGCTATGATGCGTACTGCGGCAGCCAACCGCCCCCAATTGGTACCCCCACCCCGACTGGGAGTGGGGCTGGCCAGCCAACCTCCTGCATCCCCTCCCCCCTGCTGACCCAGCCCTGATCGGAGCCAGCTGGACCCCACCCATGCATGAATTCATGCACCGGCCTCTAGTAAAATAATTAAGTCATAAAAATACTAAAAGAAAATAGAGCTACATATTTACTATATAATTATAAGGGTTCAGGAAGATAATTTTAGGGATTATTTTAAAAGAAAAAGTCTAAGATACTGATTAAAAAATGTAAATTTCTCTATTCTAAAAGTAAAAAAAGCACAGTAAACAAAATGGGGAAAATATTGACAGCATATGACAAAAGAGATCTCCTTAAAAATGTCAATTAATAAGAAAATGAAAAATATACTAAATATAAAAAATTGATAAATGAACCAGTAAAAGTTTTTTATTTTTTTATCTGTATTTTCAACATTTTATACAAGAAACATACTTTGTAATAAAAAGCAAAGATGCAGAAAATATTTGATGGCACTGAAAAATGTTCACAGTATGACTTTTTATTTAAAACAAGTCACAGAACAATAAATAGAATATGACTCACTGTTATAAATATTTATAGAGAAAAAGACTGAAGGATGGAGGGATTAATTTTAAGTAGATATATTTATCAGTTGTCTACAATGAGCTGTGTCACTTCATAATAAGAGCACGATCTTAAAAATCAGTATCAAATGTCTATTATATGTGGGGGGGAAACTTGAGCCTAATATGTACAGTATGATCATAGTTTTTATTTTAAAAAGTTATAAATGCAAAGAAAACAGCTTAGAATTAGAGGATCATTATCCTACTTTGGGAGTAGGTATGTGGGTTTTCACTTTTCACTTTTAATACTTCTAGAATGCTTCAATATTATTACTACACACACTTATGTAACTTAAAAGATGAAAATCTGGGAAATATAACAGAAGCAAAGAGCCTCAGATTAATTTTTTTTAAAGGTACCTGATTTAAAAACAAAATTACAAAAAATTCTCTTAAATTGTTATACATTTATTTGCATTGTGAAAACCTTAAAAACAAAACAACAACAAGGTGTTTTAGCTGAGTCTGAGTTGTCTTGTCGATGCTTTCTACATTTCCCTATTCTAAAATCAAGATGATAACCACTTGTATATTTCATCTTTTCTGAATGTTCTATCCCAAACCATGTATAATTTTGTTTTCACACTGGCAGTCTTCTTCAAAGAAACTATTAACAAATTCACCTTAATCCTAAGCTCTTTAGGGATAATTAAAATATTCTATTTATTCTAACCCCCACACTGTTCTTACTTGCGCAGCCTCTGCATGCTCTAGCATCTCTTCAAATTCCTGATACTCTTCATCATCTGGTTCAGCACCTGAGAGTCGAGCTGCTCTGGCCATGAAATACGGAGGCAACTCTCCAATTGCTGTACCGACACCCTATGTCAAAAACCAAAAAAATCACATAAGATTCTGTTCTCAACACAGTGACACTAAACACATCAAATCTATATTTTTCGATATCACCAAAAGCATATGAAGATGTAGGTATCAGTGAGAAAAGCATATACTAGTACATAACTAGGAGGATAGGAGTTTGAATCCTGGCCCCAATACTGACCAAGGCAATGCCAGGCAAGATGCTATACATAAAACTGTCAGACAATCCTGGTGTATTACTGACACTAAATTAATGTTAGTTCTCTTGCATATCTACTTGTACTCTATTTTTTTATAATTCTCACACAAGGATATGTATTTTTTATTGATTTTTAGACAGAGAGGAAGGAAGGAAGGAAAGAGAGAGAGAGAGAGAGAGAGAGAGAGAGAGAGAGAGAGAATCATCATCCGTTGCCTCCCATTAAGTGCCTCGAATGGGGATGACATCCGTAACAACTTTTTGATGTATGGGATAAGGCTCCAACCAACTGAGCCACCCAGCCTGAGCTCTACTTATACTCCATTATTTTTGTCATTTCTCCCCCTTTTAAAATATTCAATGACGTGGTAATGAGCATTCACTGGTATAGCTATTAGACAAATATTTTCTAGGATATCTGATATTTAGAATGTCGCTTTAATCCCAACAGAACTTTTTAGTGCAGAGTTAAAATTTTTAACAAACTGTGGTCAGAAAGCCCCTTGAAAACAACATTAGGATGGATAAATTTTAACCACAGGAAAAATGTTTATATTTCCTTAGGACACTGAGTGACTCATGTTTTAGTCTCTTTGTAGATTCTTGTTTTTGAAGATAAATTTTTTTCTCAACCAACTCAACATAAAAGGATAAAAACAAAGGTAAAAGAATCAGGAACTTGGTTTGAACTTACATGGCTCAAATACAGCATAGGTAATACTGCAAGAGGCATACAGCCTCCAGGAAAATTCTCAACTTTGAGCCATCCTTCTCTGCCCTGAGTCAGAGTGAATGAAAAATGCATTTGCTAGTTCTAAAAAGCAACTTTAGGCCTTTCTGTTTGCTCTGTCCTTGACAAGAGTCCCCAAGGTACATAATCAAATTCAAAGATTTTGTGTTCACAGTGCTACATTCCAATGTGTAGAATCAATGATCTCCAAGTGAAACTGCACTACCCACATGTGAATCAGGAGTTCTGAAGCAAGAATAAGGCTAGAGTTAGTTAAAAAACAGAGAGAAGGGAGAACAGACATATATAGAGAAGGATAAAAGAACAAAACAAATCATACTTTACTAAACAGGAAAAGTTAAAGTTAGTCAACTTTGGAGTGTGTTAGTAGACCAACTTACTATTTTAAAAACTGGCAACAAAGAGAAAGATCAATTATTTATCCTGTCTTACCTATATGAAAGATATCTCAGGGTAATTAAATTGCTGATAAGGAGAAGTTTTTCTTTATAAAGTATTTCAGTCAATAACTAAAGAAAAAAAATGATATAATTGGGATACCCCTATTTTATAACCCCTAATAAAATAACGAACATATAATAATAGTGCTAATATCACACACAAAAAAGACAACCAGACACTACTGCACATCATGACAGAAATACACAAGGCTCTGAAGTATATTCTTGCCAGAAAGAATTTTTTTCAAGCCTCTCAATCTAACTATCAACTCACAGGAAATATAGGGAACATAGAAACATACTTAAATTATTCCAACTGGAATACAATCAGTAAAATTAGGGCTGTGGGAAACTACACTTGACAAACAATCCAATTTCAATAACAAATAAATTTGAAAAGAAAATCAAAGAAATAAACACAACCAAAAAAATTTAAATACTAACTGTTCAACTAATTTGAAGAGACTATTCCTAATTTCTCTTAGGTGTTTTTTTAAAGTCCGATAGTTGATATATTTACAGATGAAATGTGATATGTTATCTAGGTTATGCTTTGTGATAACTGAGAGCAGAATGAGGAGGGGAATATATAAAACAGTATTAGCCAGGAGTTAATATTAGCTGAAGTTGGAGAACAATATGTTGAATTAATAATGTAATTCTATGCACTTAAATTTTTTCCCATAACGAAAAGTAGAAAAGTTAACTGTCATATTTTATTTAAAACATGAACTTCTCTTAAAACTTAAGTCAAATGTTCAATAGTTCTGAAAGCAATCATATGATTCAAACTCATGACAAGTTTCCTTAAAGTTAAAAAGTAATAATGAATTGAAATGAAGTAAAGAGCTACATGTCTTATACTTAATTGACCACACATCACACACACACACACACACACACACTTTAAAAAATGCGCTTTTATTGATTTTGGAGAGAGGAAGTGAGAGGGAGAGAGAGATAGAAACATCAATGACGAGAAAGAATCATTGATCCGCTGCCTCCTGCACGCCTCTCCTGGGGATTGAGCCTGTAACCTGGGCATGTGCCCAGAATGGGAATCAACTGGTGACACCTTGGTTCATGGGTCAACACTCAACCACTAAGCCACCTCAGCTGGACTCACTCTCTTGATAGTGACCTCGATGCACAAGGTTTAAATCAGTGATTCCCAAAGTGGGCGCTACCGCCCCCTGGTGGGCACTGCAGCGATCCAGGGGGGCGGTGATGGCCACAGGTGCATTTGTTTTAACTTTTTTTGTATTACCTTTCTATTCTGAGTTCAATAAATAGTTTCATAATTTCAAACTTCAATGTTTCTAATTTACACCTTTCTTTACTATATTTTACGAAAAAGGTAGAGACATTAATACATATATCTTTCTATTTAATTGCTATTAAAATTTTTTAAAAATTAATTTCCAGGGGGCACTGAGTAATATTTTTTCTGGAAAGGGGGCGGTAGGCCAAATAAGTCTGGGAACCACTGGTTTAAATGTTAGTAAAATTCAATTAATCAATTTTCCTTTTGTTACCTAACCTTTTGGTATTACATTTATGAAATGATTGCCATTCTGGCCGGTGTGTCTCAGTGGCTGAGCGTCGACCTAGGAACCCAGAGGTCATGGTTTCGAGCTCGATCCCCAGTGTGGGGGGTGCAGGAGGCAGCCAATCAATGATTCTCTCTCATCATTGATTGGTGTTTCTATCTCTCTCTCCTCCCTTCCTCCCTGAAATCAATAAAAAATATATTTAAAAAAATGATTGCCAAATTCAAAATCATGCAGATTTTTCTCTATATTTTCTTCAAAGAGTTTTATAGTTTTAGCTCTTAAGTTTATGTATATGATGCATTTTGAGTTAATTTTGGTCCAGCTTCATTATTTTGCATGTGGATATTCAGTTTTCCCAGCACCCTTTGTTGAAAGGACTGTCCTTATAAATGTTGAGAACAAAGGGAACAAATTTAGACAACTTGATATGCGCTACATTTTTCATATGACCCAAGACAGTTGTTAAAAAAGGAAATATGAAAAGCAAACAAACATTCAGCCAATTAGTCAGTATTTATTTATTTATTATTTTTTAAAATACTTTTTTCATTGATTTTTAGAGTGAGAGGAAGGGAAAGGGAGAGAGAGAAAGAGAGAGAAACATCGATGTGAGAGTGGAACATCGATCAGCTGCCTCTTGGACACCCCACACTGGGGATTGAGCCCTCAACCGGGGCATGTGTCCTGACCAGGAATTGAACCAGCAACCTTTCGGTGCACAGGATGACATCCAGTAACTGAGCCACACTGGCCAGGGCAGTCAGTATTTATTGACATTCTTGTATATGTGAAAAGTCTAACACTGAGTGCTGTAGGGGTAATAAATTTAACGCACAGTCTGTATTTTTTAGGAGCTTAACATTTGTTTGGGGAAGTAAGCCACTGTAAGAACCAAGTTGACTAATTTAAGGCATGAATGAAAAGCCAGGCCCAATGAGCACTTCAGACAGTGTGCACTGTGGGAGTTTGTAGGAGGCAGTTACCACTGCCAGTTGGGATGGAAGCTTTTCTTTATTGGCATTGGTGTTAATCCAGCTACATAAATCATTTTTGAAAGAACAAAAGAAAAATAGAAAACTAAAGTCTATATACATAGCCCCTTTCTAGCATGTTCCAAGTATCTCCTGTTATTTTAATAAAAAATTTTTCATCAAAAGAGTAATGTGGTCAAATTTAAAAAACACAGGCAACTAGTACAATGAATCTGTTTCCAGTGTTTATAAAAGAGTAACAGGAAACATGACAATTTTTCCTGTCTTTCATATTCAGCAAGTTCAATGTATGGCACTTCCCTTATAATTCTTTTAAAATAAAACATAACTGCTACCACATAAATGTCTCTGAAAACTCTGCCTCTTCTGTGGGCATAGTATTCATATTCCTCTTCATTTTAGTTAAGGTTTTTAAGTGATCTGTTCCACAATTTTTATTTTATAAGAAACTGTTAGTGAAAAAGTTACAGGTAATATATAACTTAAATGCAAATGATGAATTAAAAAATAATTGAAATAGTAATAGAAAGTTTTGAGCAAATGAACTATTCCTCAATGATAGACACCTGAATAAATTTAAGCACATAAAAAGAGTGTTTTGTATGGGTGAAAATACATTTTGCCAATGAACATGTAGTCCAAAAACTTCCTAAAATATACTGAAGCAAATAATAAAAAGAAAACATCAGTACAACTGAAAGTAAGATCACAATATACAACCATAGAGTCTGATGCCTCCACTACAGTAAAGCTTGGTTTACAAAGAAATGTTTCACCCTACTTTAGTATAACAATTCAGAGAATAAAATGAGTCCTCTAAGAATAAATACTAAGTATTTAAATTTAGGAGACAGACATAACATTTACCAATCTGAGACTAACATATAAGCACCTGCTGTGTGTTTATCAAATATAAACATTGGTGACATTTTACAAAGTAGTACAGTTGCATCATCCATACTCCTTGTCCCTGCTATTGTCTACTTGGCATCGATTGCTTCATGGTACCTATGGCTTCGTGCATTCTTTTGAATGTCATTAATGAATACAAAAGGCTCTAAAGGATTTGTTTAACTTGGAAGTATGCAGCTGATGACTCCATGAATTAATTATCTACTGACTTGGTATATGTTTGGATTCAAGTTCAATGAGGTACAACAAACTATACAGGCAGATACACTTTAGACAAATGTAAGAACAGATATCTTACCCACATGCAGGCCTCAATCCTAACTTTTGAGATGATGCTCCACAAAGAAACGGATCCTTCAATGCCCTCTTGGTCTGGACAAATAATCTGATCAGGATAGGGTGGTTCAGGGAAATTAACTGAATTGCATTCGTAAGCAGCTAATGTAACTGAAGCTATATGTGGACCCTGTAAAACAAATACGAGAAACCTAGTTAGAAATATTAATGAAAAGGGAATCATCAATGTACATGCTATTTTAATAGTACTTTAATTGCTATATATTAATAGAAAAACCTCAGCTTTAAAAGAATAATAATCTATTTAACTAAATATTTAATGATACAGATGGTAATTTGAAACACTCCTTCCCAAAAGTTCCTTCTGGCTTGCTTTAAAAAAAAAATCAGATTTATTGATAATGTACATACAGTAATAGTCATTTTTCTGGATCTATATTACATTAGTTTCGAAAAATATATTCAGCTGTACAACAGCGAATCAAGATGTAAAACATCTCCATCGTTGCAAAGAGTCCCCTTGTGCCCTTTTGTAGTCAATCTCCCTCCTCCAACACTAGCCCCTGGAAACCATATCATTCTTGGGTTGGTTCTGATTTTGTTTACCCATATTTTCATTTGTAGGTTACATTCCCTTTGATAAAAACTTTCTGTGCTGCTATTCTTTTAGGCATAATTTGAGAATATCACTTTATGTCCTTATAAACAGTTGGTGAAGTAACTACCTCACTTATATTTTAATCATATAGATTTAAATGGGTTAATAATGCAATAAAGCCTTAAACAAGGGTTCCCAAATACACATGTATGCTGAGGTGAGGTTTCTGCAGAAGAATCAACTAGGCCCTAGTTACTAGGGAGTTTGTTAAAAATATAACTTCCTGTTTGGCTGGCATAGCTCAGTTGTTGAATGTCAACCTATGAACCAGGAGGTCATGACTCGATTCCTGGTCAGGGCATACTAGTATGCTTGGGTTGGGTGCTCGATCCCCAGTAGAGGGTGTGCAGGAGGCAACCAATCTATGATTCTCTCTTGTCATTGATGTTTCTATCTCTCTCTCCCTCTCCCTTCCTCTCTGAAATTAATTAAAAAAAAAAAAAAAAAACCCAAACAAAAAACGAAACAAGAGGTAGGAGTGGGAACCTGCATGCTAATAATGAAGCTCCTTTAGAGTTTCAAATAGGTTATGTTCTATTAGGCTAGATTTAGGAATCACTGGGAAAATAGTAAAGTAAGGCTTAGAAAATAAGCAACCTCGGACTAGTCACTTAACTTCCTAGGCTTCAGTTTGCTCTTCTGCAAGGCAAGAGAATTAGACTCATTTTATGGTTTTATCCAGCTCCAAAAACTCCAAATATAATCAAATATATCAATAAAATCCAATGCTGATTTCCAAAGTTCTCATGAAGTATAAGACCTAAAAGTTGTATATTCTTAACATGTTGCTCTAACACCCACGGTATAAGTATTCACTTTAAAGCATAAGCATAACTTCTAGAGCCAGATGTTCTGGTTTAGGCTCTGGCCTCTGCCACTTACCTTCTGAGTCTTGCTTTCCTTATCTATAAAATGGGAATAATAAAATACCCCAGGATCTACATTCTGGGGATGTTGTAAAATTTAAATTAGGCAATTCATATAAAGTGTTCATCCTAGGACAGGGATGGGCACTTCAAAAAGTACCAGCCATTAGGTGTTATGAAGAAAAATACTGTATTTGTAGAATTATATATACATATACACATGTATGCATATATAAGTATACATACAATAAGTGATCTCTGTATATAAGTGTCTTTTAAAATCACATAGTGAAAGAATTTGTGGTTCAAAGACTGCATAAGATCCAGTGAAAAAATAAGACACTAAAGAAATCCTACTGCTATCAAGATAAAATGTTATATAAAACAAAATTTTTTGTTGCATGTTAATGTAAAAAAAGATACTCATAAATCTAAGCTACATTTCTCCCTAAATGAAATAGGTATTTTTGTTCAAATAAAATTCAAGAAATGAAGGTCTACTCTTAGCACTGAATCAATTAGTTATTAGGTTTTTCTGAACCTATGTGAAGAATTTTTTAGTTGGTTCCTCTTTTTCTTGACTTTTCATTCCTAGAAATCCATAAATAGTAATATTTAAGTTTTAAAAATAATTATAGTATGTTTTTTAAAAGAATGCTTTTGAGTATTCAGGTCTTAACAAACGTTAGCCATGAAATCTACAACTGCTCCTTTGAATACTATGTGCATAAGAGATTTCACAAATGGGGGGAAAAAAGACTATTTTGTAAGCCTAAAAAATAACATACCAAGTTTAAAGTTTGGGGAATTCAGAATCACTGAATAATCAGTAAAAAAATTCTCACTGTACACTTATTAGATGTAATTTAAAGAAAAATTGTAACTTTCACCTTTATTGTTTGAAAACACAAAAGAGAAATGTTATATAAGTAAAACAGAAAAAATTCAAGTTTGTCCATGATATCTCTATACAGTTGTTCCCTGTAGATTGCAGGAACAGTCTACTCCTGAGTTTTAGAAATGAACAAAAATTGAACTTTGCTAGGAGATAAAATAATGAGATTTCTGAGTCTAAAAAGGGAAATTTTCAGCAATCTGATGAGAATTTTTTCCCCTAAAGAAAGGACAGTTCATTCACACAACTAAACTGATATATATTTTCCATAACCACACTAGTAAGTCATGATTACTCAGCCTTAGAGGCAGATGTGGTGGTTCCCAGACAAAATGAACACAAATAAATTAGCTTCTTGCCTTTTGTTCATTCTCAAGAGTCCATTTAGCCTATACCTGACATTTAGTTCCTAAATATAACTAACCTGACTGAAATATTAGTTACATGAAAAAAACAAAAACTAAAAAAGAAAAAAATATTTTTGATTAGAAGCACTTAAAAAGTAATATATATTCAAACTACCTTTTAAGTGTATTTTCTAAAACCTACAAGTCCTATTACTATGTATCAAATATGAAAGAATCACATTTTAATCATACTAAATGGAGAAACATGGGAACAAACGAACAGCTATAGTATAAGAAGAAAAGACGACCTGGACAGAACCACCATAAGCATAGAGATAACACAATGTTACAGTTTTTATGGGAGCATGCAGGTATACTTGTATCTTGGCTACAGATCCTGGATGTGGCTGAGGGTTTCCACCTCAGATCATGAAGTAACTGGTACAGACTTCCATTCCTACAGCAAACAACTAGAAAACTGGACAAAAATATATGGAACACTTCTTTTTAGACACTGCACCACAGGACTTCTGGCTGCTGAGAGAAGGGATACACATGAGGGTCACCTATGATGACTCTGGCTCTTGATGTGTAGACACAAACCTGACAGTAAAATCTACAGTCAAAGAGGAGGAGCCCATGCACAGCATGGTGGTCTTGCTAAGAAGAGGAAAGAAACAGAATCCTGTATAATAAAGAGATAACATGCTAATTAGACAGAACAGCAGAACGACTGTCCGGAAGACCTTCCGGATGAAGCTAGGGCTGCGAGGGCCGCAGCTGCGAGTGCCGAGCCCCTGCACGAATTTCGTGCACTGGACCTCTAGTATATAAAAAAGAGCAAAATGGAACTTCTAGAGCTAAAACTATAATAACGAATAGAAAAATTCATTAGATAGATCATCAACTGCAGAAGAAAATATAAAGAACGTGAAGAAAGGGAAGTAGAAAGTATTCAAACAGAGAGTGAAGGCTATGGAAGAAATTAACCTCCATAACCTATTAAATAACGCCAAACAGTTTAACATACATGTGATTGAAATCCTAGAGAGGAAAAGATGTGTGTTTGTGTGGGAGGTTTATATGCGAAAAAAATACTTGAAGAAATAGTCAACTGTTTTCAAGATTTGATGAAAAACTTCAATCCATCAGCTCATTGCTCTAAAATAACTCAACCAATTAGGATCAAGAGAAAGAAAATAAAACACATCAAATTGCTGAAAATCATGATCATATCATATTAAATTGCTAGAACTCAGTAATAACAAGAAAATCTTAAAGCAATCAGAGGGGATAAAAATAACACACTATCTATAGGAAAATATAGATAAGACTTATCAGAAATAATTCAAACCAAAATACAATGGGAAAATTTCTCTAAAATGTTTAAAGGAAAAAAACACCTGTCAATTTAGAATCCATGGAAAATATATTTCAAAAATAAAGATGAAATAAAAACATTTTCAGACAAAAAAAAAAAGCCAAAAGAATTTGTTCCAGTAGATCTGCAGTATAATATATGATTTTAAGAAATTCTCAGAAGAAAAGTGATACCAGATGGAAACTTTAATGTACACAAAGGAGTGAAGAGCACTGAAAATATAGAAGACCCTTCCTCATTTTAAAATCTCTTTAAAAAATAACTGGTTGTTTAGAGCAAAAAAGATGACATATATAAAAGTAAAATATATGACAAGAGCATAAAGTATGGGACGGATAAAAACAGTATACTATTGTAAGGTGGTTACATTATATATACTTTAAAAATGCTCAATCCAAACAAGGTAGGAAAAGAAGAATAAAAAATAGTTGGAAGAAACATTCTGAGGGTAGACTTAAACCCATCCATATTGATAACTACATTAACTATAAATGTACCAAATGCACAAATAAAAAGCAGAGAGTGTTAGACTGGATTAAAAAGCAAGACCCCAGTACATGACCAAAAAGTACACTAAATAAATGAAAAAGATAAACTACTTTAAAATAATCACAAAAAAGACTGAGTGGCTACATTAATATCAGATAAAGTCGACTTCAGGATAGGGAATTCCTAGAGATGAATAAAGACATTTCATAATGATAAAGGGCTAATTCTCAGGAAAACAAAACAATTCCAAATGTGGAGGTACTCTTTAATAGACTATCAAAATAGATTAAGCAAAAACTGACAAAACTGAAAGGAGAAATAAACAATTCTACAATTATAGTTGGGAATTTCAACGCCCTTCTCCTTTTAGTTGATAGAAGAAATAAACTGACAACCAGTATGAATATGGAAGACTTCAACAATATAAAACACTCCACTCAGCAATAGCCAAATATGTATTCTTTTCAGCAAGAATAGACCATATGCTGGGGTGTAAAATGAGTCTCAGCTCATTTAAAAGAATGTGTCATGTGGCAAGGTAAACATCAATACAAGGGGTACTTAAGGAAAAATGGCAAATAGAGGTCCTCAAAGATTAATTTTCCAGTTAAGAACTGTGTCCTTTCATCTTTGTGGTGGTCATAAAAGGAAGTCAAACAGCTACATACAGCCCAGACCGTTATTCCCCAGCACAGGAAACTCTATAAATTCCCTAGCTAGCAACAAGGTCACAGGTAACATTCACTAGTTGCACAGAGCTCCTGAGAGTTCCTAATTACTGTCAATGGAGGTTCCCTTTAGTGATAAGGAGGCTGAACTTTAGGATCGTGACGAAATGTTATACTCTCATCAGAGAGACAGGCTTCAGGGCGCATTATTGGGAGTGGGGAGTAATTCAGTATAGTCATTCTAAGTGAAGTCAACTCAACAAGACTGTTGCAGTTATTTGTGACATATCGAACATCTGGTTTTGCTTCAGTTCAAAGCCTTATGTATCCAGTCTCATGAGCTGTATTACATTGTATTTTCCAAAGTTTTCATAATGGAATAATTCTGCCTGTCCAGGATAAAAGATGTAGTGCTTGGCCAGGCAAGATTATGTCTGGGTGAGAGCAAATCCATAGTTAGACCAGGGATAAGATTTCTAATAAGAGCAGATATAGGTATTGGTGAAAAAAGTATTTTAACTTGAAAAAAATTATATTTAGTAAAATGAAAAACTAGTGTATGCATTGCTGCTTCATGAAAAAATAAATGTTTTCTGTCTTTTGAACTTTACTGAGACATTTCTTAACAAGTAAAAACTTAAAATGGTCATATCAGTTCACTATGAGCCTAATTTAGCCAAGCCTCATTATCAATCAAGATGAAGAATATATCACATTAAGAATACAGTATGTGTACGTGTGAGTTTTTGTAGGGAAAACGAGCAGGTAGGCAGACAGACAAACAGACATTCTTCTACCCTAGGCAGCTCTCAGAACTGATAAAACATTCCTAAAGACTGGAGTTGTTTGCATAACATCTGTAATGTCAATTCATAACCTAATCCATCAATCATACAGAGAAGTCAAGTGAGATCCCAAAGGCAAAATTTCCAATTAGTTTTGTCTGGAAAGTTTAGGGCAAAGGTAATAAAATCAAGAGTCCTGTGCTGATTCACTGGGAAAACATTTGTTTGCCACACTCCTTCACTGGAGGAACAAAAGGAGTCAGCGGTTAGTCTGGAATGTGATTCATTAGGAATATCTTGGTGATAAATGAAAGATGACAAATGGTTATGTGCATGACTTGCAAAACCTTTGTTTTCTTTAAGTCCTACTTTAGAAATGCTTTTGCAAACAGGAATTCTACTCGAATTCCCTTAATTTTTGCTTTTCTCATTATAGTCAGAAAACTTATCTAAAGTTATGGTGTACAGCAAATTCTAGAAGGCTAGAGAATAAACTATTGGTTCCAAATGGGCTCCAAGAAGTTCAACTAGTGTTTATATTTTTGAGTGTGAAAAAAGTCCCAAGTTTACAAATTAAGCCTGTAGTCCCTCTCTATAAAATGCAGCACAGTATATCAAAGCAGTAATTTGGGCATTAGCTAATGTGGGTTTTCATTTTCTGAAGCTATTAGTAACTTACTATATGTAATCTGACTTCTCACATTCCTCATTTGATCAGAAGTCTAACAATAATAATTGTGATTATAATGCCCGCACAACCCAGATAACAGGGCAAGAATCCATGATATTACATAGTAAAAGCATTATGATAAATATAAAATTGCTAATCAAAACAAAAACTGTATAAACTCTATCACTCATGCTCCAAGTTATAAGGACCTGTCTTTGAAGTCATTTTTATTATATGAATCAATCCATAAATAAAGACATGTTTCACTTTTCTTCTCTATACCTAAGCAATTTTTTTGAGGGGGGTGCAATTCAGAGAGGAAGGAAGAGGGAGAGATAGAAACATCAATGATGAGAGGGAATCATTGATCGGCTGCCTCCTGCACACCCCCTACTGGGGATCGAGCCCACAACCCAGGCATGTGCCCCTGACAGGGATCGAACCCAGTACCAATCAGTCCACAGACTGACGCTCTCTCCACTGAGCCAAACCAGCCAGGGCAACCTAAGCAACTTTTGATCATAAAGTTGATTTAAATGTTCAGGAGAAATGGACTACATACTTACATCAGAGTTTTTAAAAAGGTTATATATTGTTTAAAATATATACCCAACAGAACAGATTTTAGCTAAACTGTATCTTCTTAGTTTTGATTTAAGCACACATTAATAAATAGTGACTTAAGGGCAGGAAGTTATCCAGTCTGTGCATACCCCCTTTGTTTGGTGAAAACCCAGCCCCACGTCCTGGAGATCTTGGTTTCTTCTTTGATGTGGTGGTGCTCATAAGAGTTAATACATGAGTCATTCCTTGGGGAAAGACAGGGTAAAGAGCAGATCATGCACTCATCAAAAAAGGGCAAACAAACCTTTTCTAAGAAAGGCCTGTTGGTCTTCCGGGAAGAGCCCTGAGTCACTGCCTGCTTACAGACAGTCATTATACCTCTACAGAGCAATATCAAGTCACACCAGAACCTTACTTTTGGCAATCTCTTCCCTTTTGTGTCTTACAGAGGCATAGACAGGTGAACAATGAAGCCACACTCAGAAGTCAAGCAGAAAAAGAGGTAAAGAGGTTGGGTAACAGTTTTTTTTTAAAGTTTATTCCACCTCGTGGCATTAAACAACTACAATATTTCTCTTACTTAAACTACCACACTCTTTCATTTCAATTCATAGATATGCATTTTCCAAATAACAATTGCTTTAGGCAGTCAATAGCCATGAGTTGAAAAGTATAATAAATGTCTATACTTAAGAAAAAAACAGCTTTATAATCCTATATAATAAAAGGATAATATTCAAATCGACCAAAGAGCGGAACAACTGGTCCCTATGACAAGCCCTGACCACCGGGGGGCAGACGCTTAACGCAGAAACTGCCCCCTGGTGGTGAGTGCGCTCCCACAGGGAAAGTGCCACTCAGCCAGAAGCCGGGCTCATGGTTGGCGAGTGCAGTGGCGGTGGCAGGAACCTCTCCCGCCTCCATGGAAGCACTAAGGATGTCCAACTGACGGCTCCCAGACTGCGAGAAGGCGCAGGCCTGGCTGAGGGACCTCCCACCCCGAGTGCACGAATTTCGTGCACCGGGCCTCTAGTAGTCTATAAAGTACTATATACATACTATACATTAAGGAAACAGGGTGCTCTATAAATATTCGATAGCAATCAAGACGTCAGATTTTTTAGATGTGCATTTTTACCACATAGTTTAGTAATGAAATAATCCTAAACTTAAAAGCAGAAAATGCCTCTGAATTTTACACAAGGGAAAATATCTCACAGCTTTCTTTGTATTTATTTTATAACAAAGAGCCAAAAATGTTTTCTATTAAAAGGGTCATATTGAACAAATGACCCGTATCATTCAGATACTAATGCCTTCGTGTTACAGCTGCTAAGAAAACTGGATCTATTCTACAATGTAATTAAATAGTCCTAATACTTTTCTACACCCCAACTGCATGTAGACAGGACAACTCTATACTTTGAAATCCCTCCCCTTTGATTCCCAAATGGTTAAAGTAGAAGCCAAAGATAAAAGTTACCTGTAAAATATATTCAACCTTTTATCTATAGCTTAATATTTGGGTGCCTTTTAAAAATTATAAAATGACTGTTGACAGTTTTTGTTCTTAGAGTTCTTTGTCTGGGAGCTGGCCTTATTTGAAAGGAATATAGGGCTTGTTAAGCTTTTCTTCAGGAAACTGCTCCACCTGGTGTCAAAAACTGTTCATACATCATATTATTTGGGACTTGTCAATTCTTACGGGACTCATTCTCTTTGTTATTATTAAATGGTACAAACTTTATAAATCATCCATCGCACATAGAGCTTACAAATGGCTCTTTAATTGTTTGCTTGTCTTGTAATTTGATAATATACACGCCTATAGGGAGAATGTCTGAGATACATTTCTCATTATCAAGTACCAAAGTTCCTGTTTTTGGTTAACCTGGTTGTTTACAGAATTATGAGTCATGTTTTTCTACTGGAAATAATTAGAAGGTACATACTGAAATAATCCCATTACTTCTCCCAACAATTTATAACAATCTAAACTTAGTCCATAAATTATTTCTCAAAAGGATTGCAATGTTGTAAAAACCTGTATGAAATAAATGCACATATCAATGATTAAACCACATAACTGGAGGGGGGGGCGCTGAGTAGAGGTAGGCAAAATGGGGACATCTGTAATAGTGTCAACAATAAAAATAAAGAAAACAACCCCCATAAAATTATAACTAAATCTTGCTATCAGGCAGCTCATTTGGAAAAACTCTTCTAATTTATTTTTCATGTAAAGTGTTTCTTTCCCTTGATGGTTTTCTATACCATTCAAGTACCTGCAGTAGTCTTTTCTAAAACTGTAGTCTCTTCTAAAACATCATGTTAAGTCTAATATTATTACTCAGAAAGAGTAATGAACACATCTAATGCATGTGCCATGTGTAAGTCCTCGGAAAGTGGCTGCTAGCTCAACATGCTTCTTCTGGTGTACTACTGTGGTCCCACAAAGGAAAAAGGATTAGCAAACTACAGCTTGCAGATGAAGCCCAGTCTGCCTCCGTTTTTGTGACTAGAGGTTGACCTGAAAATGGTCACATTCCTTTACACACTGTTTTTGGATGCTTTCTCATTACATTGACAGATCTGAGGAGTTGCAAGAGAGAATGTATGGCCTGCAAAGCCTAAGAAATTTATTATCTGGTCCTTAGCAGAAAATGTGCTGTCCCTGGGCTTTCAAGCTCTGGGTCAGACCATTATTAGGGTGGAAATTTGGACTCATTCAAACACAGCGATGCATCAAGGAAAACAGTAGCCATCTTTCCTTCATTAACTTATTGTTTTTACTCTGAGCATAAGTTTCTCTAATAAATAAGCATTCCTAGATCACTTGTGTTCTGAATCATCTGAGAGAAAACCTACTACCATAGTTGCTAAGACAAAAATAAAAATTTTAATAGATTTCTAGAAATTATATCCAAGAAGAGTGCATAGAAGGTACAATCTTAAAAAATCTGTCAATCACAGAAGCCTTCTTTTGCATCTGATCAACTTATAAAACACATAAGTAAATGAATGAAATTAGTAACTTGTTCTACTTGCTACATAAGATTTGCTCATGAAATAGACATCAAAGAAACAAAAAGATGATTGCATAAAAAATAAGATCAAAAGATGAAAAGCAGTTTACAAATGCTACTTCATTTCTAATTTGTTATTTAATTTTACATTCCCCCACCACCACCCCACCCCAACAGAAAACCCAGTCCCAAGGGGTGGAGTCTAGCCCCAAAGAACCAATCCCAGTCCGAACAGAAGAACCCAGTCATGATGGGAGAAGCCTAGTGCAAAGAGCCGAGCCTGTCTGAACAGCGGAACCCAGTCCTGAAGCTGGGAGCTTGGCCCAGAAGAGCCCAGCCCAGACCCCAATAGCCATAGCCAGTCCTGAAGGGCGGAGCCAAAATCCAAATCCAGTCCCGAAGGGCAGGCCCTAGCCCCTAAGAGCAGAGCCAAGACCCGAACAGCTGTAGCCAGTCTTGAGCGTGGAACCTCTCCCCCACCCCCCGGGCCCAGCCTAGCTTGTAAGAGCCAAATCTAGCTCCTAGTAATACCTATTCTCCCAGCAGGCCCACGGAAGCCAGCCTCAGTGTGTCGCAGTGATTTGCACAGGCACCTCTCCCTTGAGAGTCAGCTGCCCTTTCTACCTGTGTCCCCTAGGCCAAGTATTCTAATTTGTAATTTAATAAGGAGTCTTTCCTTATATCAAAATATAACACACTTTACAGATACACTAGAGATCATACAGATACACTGGAAATCATAAGCATGTTGCTATATATTATATAAAAGATACAAATCACATTTTAAATCATTCCTTACACTTATTTATCTAAATTAAATTTAAAGCAAAGAGCATATGAAAATACTGTTTATAACACCAGGAGTAGATACAGTTTTATTTTCTGGAAAATTCAAAAAAGGATGTTAGCCCTCCTGGCTGGCTTAGTGGTTAAGCACCGACCTATGAACCAGAAAGTCAGGGTTCAACTCCTGGTCAGGGCACATGCCCAGGTTGTGGGCATGCAGGAGGCAGCCCGTCAATGATTCTCTCTCATCATAGATGTCTCTATGTCTCTCTCTTCCTTTCTCTCTGAAATCAATAAAAAAATATTTTTTAAAATAGAGGATGCTATATGCAATATACAGGGTGGGTAGGGTGTTTTTATTTTCCTCCAGATTTAAGACTTAAGCCCCAGCTCCTGTCCCCATAAGACTGATTTATATATAGGTCACCCTTATGTTTAATGTGTGGTGCCTGCGGGTTTACCAGGGCATATCCTTGGCCAGTCTCACTTTTCTGGGTTTCCTCTTTAACAAAGATATTAACTTGTCATTATTTGGTCTTTTCTCATCTCTATGATGTCTTTAAACATATGTTTTTAAATTTTATCAACCTTTTTATGATACTTTCACAAGAGAATTGATCCAAATTGCCTAATCTATCATTACTGGAAATGAAAATGATCAGTGATTTTCAACTATGCTATGACATACTGCTACATTAAAATCAACTGTGGGAAATGTTGCTTATAATTTCTTTATTTTTAAAATGTTTTTATTGATTTTTTTAGAGAGGAAGCAAGAAGGAGAGAGTGAAACATCAATGAGAAAGAGAGAAAAATTGAGTGGCTGCCTCCTGCAGGACCTATACTGGGGATTGAGCCTGAAACCCAGGCATTTGCCCTGACAGGGAATCGCACCGGCAACCTCTTGGTGCACAGGATGACGCTCAACCAGCTGAGCCACACTGGCCAGGGCACTTAAGAATTTTTTAAGAATAACAGCTAAATAACAGCTGTTATTTTAAGAATAACAGCTAAAGCATGTAAATTAGAAATGGTTGCTTTTTAAAAACAAAATCAGAGTAAAAATAATGATAATATAATAATAGCAGCTACAATTTATTGAGTATCTTACATACACTAGCCACTGAGCTGAAAAGTGCATAAATCTGTTATTTCATTTAATCCTCAAAACAGCCTTATAATAGGTATTATTATTCCATTTAAAATTTAATAAAATGAGGTTTAAGAATTAATAAATTCCCTAAATATCACCATCTATATATATAAAAGCCTATGCGACCTTTAGGACTGAACAACTGGAACGACTGTTCGACCAGTCACTATTATGTGCACTGACCACCAGGGGGCAGACACTCAACGCAGGAGCTGCCCTCTGGTGGTCAGTGCGCTCCCACAGCCAATCTCTCATGGCCCCTCCCTCCGGCCGGCTGGCCCCCATCAGTCCCTGGTGCTAATCCATTCGTAGAGACCTACTTCTGGGTTGGGGTTGCGTACATAGCAGTGCAGCTCCCTTGCTGTGATCTTTGAAAGTCAGCCCTCAACACAAGGGTTTGTCTCACTCCTGTCCTCTTCCTTCCCCAGGGGCGGTCCGCCCGCTGTGGTGGCAGTGTGGCAGTGAGGGAAGGAGGAGGGAGGGGAGGCGGGGAACTGTGTGGTGGCGGGGCGCAGATGGCATCCATTCCTTCCGCGCCTGCCCGGCGACTATCACCGCCTCTCCCAACCCTGCCAGGGCCCTTGGGCCCAGGCTGGGACGGGGAACTGGGGGTGGGTGGCGGCGGATGCGGCCCTTTCCCAGAGGGGCCGAGGGCCAGCTCCCTCCTCAGGGCTGGCAGCCAACCTCCCCCGCCCCTCCTCCTCTGCCCCGTGCATGAATTTGTGCACTGGGCCTCTAGTTAGTAATAATTTGGTTAGGCATTCAAACCTAGTTGTTTAACTCTGAATATATCCTATTTACCTTTCATGATAGGAATGAAAGATTTTAGTCCCATAACAAGATCACCTTCAATAACCTGCAGATTCTTAAATATTAAAGAAAAAGATGGGATCATGCCATTATATTTGAAACTGGGCATGCCACGAGAGTATGTCCTACATGTAAACATGTCAAATGGAAAGAAAGGCTGACTACTGTTAAAGTAATTAATGAATATGGAAAACTATTAAGACAATTACTTTCACTCACATGCATTAACTGGTATTACATAGGCATAAATAGAGATAAACAGAATATCCCTCTAATTTAAGTAGAGTTTTTGAAGGGTTTCATCTTCATCCAGAATAGAACCTGCAAATATAGTAGTGTGTTGGTTGTATGAGCACTGCCACCTAGTGGCAGCCAAATATAGACAACTTAGAAAAAAGTTCTAAAAGAGTGGCTGGTTCTTAACCTTTTATGGGTTAGAGAGACTATATGTCCTTTTTGCCAGAAAGATGCAAAGACACATAGCAATATTTATAGTATTTTAGGGAATTAAAAGACCTCCTGAAGTCAATTTGTTGACTATTAAAACTAATTTGAAAGAATATATGCACCCCCATGTTCATTTGCGCTTATTTCCAATAGCCAAAATATGGAAGCAAGCCAAGTATCCATCAGCAAATGAGTGGGAAAAAAGGTTGTGGTATATATGCACAATGGAATACTACTTGGCCATACAAAAGTATGAAATCTTACCTTTTGTAATAGCATAAACGGACCTAGAGGGTATTATGCTAAATGAAGTTAAATGGGACAGGGAAAGACAAATACCATACGATTTCATTTGTATGTGGAATCTAAAGAACAACAAAAAAAATAGAAACAGACTCATAGATAACAGAGAACAGACTGATGGTTGCCAGAGGAAAGGGAGTTTAGGGATCTGGATGAAAAAGGTGAAGGGATAAATAAGTACAAATTGTAGTTATCGAATAGTCAGAGGGATGTAAATTACAGCATAGTGAATACAGTCAATATTATCATAACTATGTATGGGGTCAGGTGGGTACTTGAAATACTGGGGGTACCACTTTGTAAAGTATATGACTGTCTAACCACTATACTGCACACCTGAAACTAATACAGAATAAAATTGTTTATTGATAAACTTAAAAATCAAGACAAACTTCCCATTTTAAAGGCAGATATATAGGTATCTAATATTTTAGGAAATAAAGTAACATGTTCAGATCAGCATTTAGTTGTATTCTCCTAACATGGTCACTTGTTTTTTTTAACTGGAAGTTAAACTCAAAAATGTATAACATGAGAATGTTAACATCACATCTCCCTAAGTGAGGATTATGTAATGCCTCATAAATGAAAGAAGGTATAATTAGGACTTTCCAAACACAATCACATTTCACAAATATAAAACAAAAGGAGTGGTGGCCCAGCTGGTGCGGCTGGCTCAGTGGTTCAGTGTTGACTTATGAGCCTGGAGGTCACAGTTTGAGTCCCTGTCAGGGCATAGGCCTGGGTCGCGGGCTCGATCCCCAGTGGGGGACGTGCAGGAGGCAGCTGATCAATGATTCTTTCTCATCACTGATGTTTCTCTTTCTCTCTCTCTCTCTCTCTCTCTCTCTCTCTCTCTCCCCCTCCCTCCCCCTTCCTCTCTGAAATCAATAAAAATATATTTGACAACAAAAAAGGAGTGGTGAGCTATAAGGATAAAACTGTTGACCTTCTATCATCAAGAAAGTGTTTTTACAATATAACCAGAGATTATTTGGAATGACTTCTTAAATAATAACATAGATCAAGTTTTTAAACCTTTATTTGATTCTCCTTTGCCTCTGGTTTCCTGGCTATTTTTCTCTATTATATAACTGCCAAAGTTCACAAATGGATAGTCTATACTTGCTGATAAAATTTTTTATTACACATTTGCTATTAACTACCTTGGCTCTTGGGAGAGCTACATAAAATAATTCATGTAAAGTACTGAGCAGAGAGCACAGCAAATTCAATGAATGCTAACTAGTCTATCGGTCAGGACAGGCTATAATAACAAACAACCCCCAAATCTCAGTAGCTTACTCTACATATCCACCACAGATTGGCAAAGGGAATCTGCTCATCATAGTGAGACTCAGGCTCCATCCTGACACAATATGTAGGTGAAAAAGAATATGACAAACCTTGAATTTCATCAATTTCATAAAGAACATCTGTAAAAAACCTATAGCTAACATAATATTTGATGGTGAGAAATTACAGGCTTTGCCACTAAGACTGAGAACAAGGTAGAATGGCTCCTCATAACTCGTATTCAACATCATACTGGAAGATCTTGCTAACGCAGTAAGACAAGAAAAGGAAATGAAAGGGTATACAAAGTGACAAAGAAGAAATAAAGCTATCTTTATTTGCACATGAGATGATTTATCTGTGCAGAAAATTCTAAAGAATTGCTAAAAAAAAAAAAGTCCTGAAACTATTAAGTGATTATAGCAAGGTTGCAGGATACAAGGATAATACACAAAAGTCAACTGCTTTCCTATATATTAGCAATTAATATACACAATCCACAAATCATGTCCCTAAGTATTTACCCAAAAAAGTAGAAAACTTATATACACACAAAAACTTGCACACTAATGTTTATATCAGCTTTATTAATAATTACCAAACCTGGAAACAACTATGATCTCCTTTAATAAGTGAATAGATAAACTGTGGTGGCACACCCAGAAAATGGAATATTATTCAGTGATAAAAAAAAATAAAAATCAGGGCATAGGCCTGGGTTGCGGGCTCAATCCCCAGTGGGGGACATGTAGGAGGCAGCTGATCAATGATTCTCTCTCATCAGTGATGTTTCTATCTTTCTCTCCCTTGTTCTCTGAAATCAATAAAAACATTAAAAAAAAATCAGGTATCAAGCCATGAAAAGAAATAGTGGAGCTTTAAACGTATATTGTTAAGTGAGAGAAATCAGGCAGAAAAAGATACATAATGAATAATTCCAACTATATGACATTCTGGAAAAGCCAAAATTTGCTAAGGGTTCATGGGTGAGGGGGCAGGAATACAGTAGGAATAAATATGTGGATCACAGGGTATTTTTAGGGCAGTGAAACTATTCTGTATGGTACCGAAATGGCTGTTATGTAACATTTATGCATTTGTAAAAACCCATAGAACTTTAAAATACAAAGAGTGAACGCTCATATAAGCATAACCAATGGACACAAGACACTGGGGGGTAGGTGAGGCCAGGGGAATGTCAAGGGGTGGGGGGAAAGGAAACATATGTAATACTCTTTGTAATACTTTAAGCAATAAAAACAAAACAAACAAACAAACAAGCAAACAAAAAAAAGAGTGAACACTAATGTAAACAATGATGTGTTTAGTTAATAATGTGTCAATATTCATTCGTCAATTGTAATAAAGGTACCACACTAAAGCAAGATGTGAATAATAGAGGAAACTACCATTAGGTTGTATACCTGAAACTAATGTTATGTCAATTGTACTGCAATTTTTTAAAAAGAAATTTGAGCCAGGCTGGTGTGAATCAGGAGGTCATGGTTGGATTCCTGGTCAGGGCACATGCCCAGGTTGTGGGCTTGATCCCCAGTGGGGGGCATGCAGGAGGCAGCCAATCAGGGACTCACTCTCATCATTAATGTTTCTATCTCTCGCTCCTTCTCCCTTCCTTTCTGAAATCAATTAAAATATTAAGAAAAATAAATTTGAAAAATAGGGAAAACTGTGTGTGTGTGTGTGTGTGTGTGTGTAAAAGTATATGGGAACTCTCTGTCCTTTTCTGCTCAATTTTTCTCTAAACCTAAAACTGCTCTAAGGAATAAAGCCTATTCATTAAAAAAAAAAAAAAAAAAAGTGTTCTTAGTCCTTTACAAATTTTCCTTTTTGCTCTATCCAACCACTGGCACCAGCAACCCACCTGGATCAGGTGAAGATTTAATTTAGCTAACAATATAATTACAATATCCCTTTAAATTTCACTTTTCAGATACGTACTTATAATAAGTACTTAATAAACAACTGAACACATAACTGTTTCTATTCAATTAATAATGTCAATATCTACTTAGGTAAAAAACCAACTTATCTTTGACTCCTTCTTCCCCCATACATCTCTTTGTACCAATAAAATTTCTCTAAGATTTGACCTATTTTATTACAATGCCACTGTCATTCCAACTACTCTTGAAATAGTAAAAGTTTTATGCCCTCTTTTGTTTTCATTCAGCTTGAGTTCTCTTGAAAATTCTTTTTTGGAAATATCCCTTCCTCGCCATACTTTTTGCCTGTGTCTCTCAGAAGGATTATTGTAACTACTCATCTTCTCTCCTACCTTCAATCTATCTCCCAATATAAAGCCAGAATTATATATTCATAAAATGCTGGTCTGGTTATTTTACTTGTATTTAATTTTAGGGCATTTAAAATAATTCTAAATAATACTATTTACTCAAAACAAACAAAACTCAAATTTATCTAATGTGAAAAAAGTGGACTGATCGACCCTGGACCCCAGTTCATTATCAGCAGTGATAATCTACCAAGCTTTTATATAGCTGTTATTAGAATACAACACAGTTTCAGGTGCTCCTTGACTGTATTTTTATACTTACTGAACAAGAATAATATGTCATTTTATAAAGGTTTTGTTTCTCATGGATATTTATTTGAACTTACTGCACACTTTATAAGCTTCATTAAAATCCCTTTTAAGGTATAGCAGAATCTGCTACCTGGGTTACTTTTCAGATACTTTTAAATTAATCAAATGCTACAAATGAGTTCCTTAATTTACCCAAAGAAACTCAGAGGGCAGGTCTAGAAAAGAATAGAAAGGTAACTTGTATCCTGTAATTCCTTCCTTTTGTCCTCTATCTTGACCTCTAGGGTAGCATTATTCTAAAAATGTAGTATTAACGAAACACACATATGGGTTACTTCCCTAAAATTTATATCTCTATTTGGAATAAAATCAGCAAGCAATCATGAACAGAAATCTAAAATTCCAAGTTTTAAACTCCCATAACTTGAAGAAGTTATGAATTACAGATTAATTCTCAAGTAATTCTTCAGACCATTAACTCAGCAGCCTTCAGAACAATCATTCCTTAATACTTTTCATGCCTGCTTCAGAAATGAATTCAGGAAGCATGGAGACTGGAAGCGTTTGCAGTATTTAACACTTTTCAGCAATCAGTACTGCTGTGACAACTTTCCACCTGTCTCCCACCCAATGAAGATCAAGCTGTTTTCAAATGTGGAATTGCTGTGAATGTATCCAAGGACAAGAATAGAGTGAAACAAGAGAGGAATCCAGGGCACAAAATTTAATGAGGCCCTCACTCATCAACCCACAGGTAGACATGCCCTGAAAGTGCCTATTAAATTCTGTGCCCTAGATGTATTGCTCGTCACCCTCTGGTCCTGGTTCTGCTATTATTCTAGTTTATTTGTCAATGTTCAAAGAAAAACCGATTTTTTATCTCTCTAATTTCAACTAAGTAAAAAAAAATATTTTTTAGGAGGGGCTCATTTTATACTTAGGTTTAAAAGGATTTAAGAAAGCATTTAGTAGTACATATGTAATGCTTCAGCAACTACATTCAATAAGAACGTCAAAATATCGATTCAGGTGTGTACATAGTGTTTGAGGGTGTGAAGGAAGACACTGTTTCTCACTGGCTGATTAACAGAGAAAGTAAACTGTCCAAATTAATTCTAAGCCTTTCATGGAATTTTGTGCATTTAAATAACTTCAATTCTTAAAACGATAATTGCATAACTAAAAGAACCATTATTCCAAAATCTGGAAAGCAAAAAACATTTTCTGGCTAAATAAATTTAAGGAAACAATATCATTTGCTTAAGAGGTTTTTCCCCTTCTCTCTCCCCCGCTTCTATATTTAAATCCTCAACCCAAAAGGAAAAACAAAACAGAATTCTAAACAAAACTCAAAGCACTGATTTGAGGATTAGAATGCTTTTAAGACACAAAGATAATTAAGTTAAAATCTTGGAATTTTAATGTCTGAAGTAAAAATAGCAATAAAAATACAATCTCTTCTAATCTTGCTTATTAAAAGTTATTCTTACCAGATAAAGCAGAAAGGTGTGCAGTCCTGTTCCAAGCCCAACAGAAGACAAAATTCCTAAGCCTATCCAGTAGGCATACAAAAGAAACTGTTTCTCTATACGTTGCACATACTGAAAAACAAAAGGGTCGAGGTGAAAAACCAAAACCAGAATTTGTAAACAGAAATGTGGTATTTATCAACTACAATCAAAATAAGATAAACCAACTAAATAGGTTTCCAATAGAAAGTATGAATATTAAAAATCCTTTGAAGGGAATTAATTCCTTTAAATATATGATAGCAGAGATGACAAAAAATTCCATCTTGTTGGAATAAAACTCTTGTTTCCAGACCCTTTAAATCCTACGACTGCAGCCCTAACCGGTTTGGCTCAGTGGATAGAGCGTCGGCCTGCGGACTCAAGGGTCCCAGGTTCGATTCCGGTGAAGGGCATGTACCTTGGTTGCGGGCACATCCCCAGTAGGGAGTGTGCAGGAGGCAGCTGATGGATGTTTCTCTCTCATCGATGTTTCTAACTCTCTATCTCTCTCCCTTTCTCTCTGTAAAAAATCAATAAAAATATATTTAAAAAAAAAAAAATTTGCCGAAACCAGTTTGGTTCAGTGGATAGAGCGTCGGCCTGCGGACT
>NW_005354174.1:2543512-2553200 GCF_000412655.1 Myotis brandtii
GGTTGGGCAGGAGGCGGCTGATCGATGTTTCTCTCTCATCGATGTTTCTGACTCTCTGTCTCTCTCCTTTCCTCTCTGTAAAAAATCAGTGGAATATATTTAAAAATAAATAAATAAATAAATAAATCCTACGACTGCAATAATATTTATAGGAAAAATGCTAGTTACTAATAAGGTAAACTATAAGAATAAAAATTTTCAAGATATTTAAAAGTTACAAAAACTTTAAGAAAGCATAATATACAGTGGTAAGAGAGGGGCAGTTATTTACATAATATTTGTGAATAGAATACTATATTCTTATTTACCCAAGTAAAAAAGTGAGAATAAAATATTTTTTGTATATTTAAGACCAAGATGCTTTTCAAACAAGAGCAAAATGAAGTCCCCTGGGATATGGATGGACTTGCTGGAAGAATGCCAAAATACAGTCGATTCTCACACTGACAAATAAATTCATCAAGCCAGTTCCCTGCAAATTCTAATAGCACACAGATTTCTGTAAAATATTTTTTACTGTGTTTAAAATTATAAAAACTTTTCTGAGATTAGAGGTAAACTGCTTTAAAATATGAAATATCATTTTAGAACCATATCGTATTCGAATACATTAATGTTTTGCTTTTTAACAAAAGTTATTAACAAAATGTCCTACTTTCCCTTCAGTCATATTGTACTTACTACAGGCAAATGAACTTCCATATATATATATAAAACCTAAACTTCAACCTAGGATGAATATATCTGTTTGGATGGATCACAGGAATGTGTTAAAGAAACTAGGAAGACTTTGATAGTGAGTAAAGGATTCATGCTGCTTTGACTAAATACCGTCAGGAAAGTTACATTTAAATCCTTGAAGCTAAAAAGGGATGATATATACCAAATGTAAATGCTGAGCAGCCATGAACTGCCACAAGAGTATTTTAAATATGTGGCCTTAAAAGTACATTAAGAAACCAATTATGAGATAAAAACAAACAAACAAACAAACCTAATGTTAAGGGTAGAAATTCTATGAAATCCACAACAAACCCACTTTGAAACTGTTTGGGGTTAACAAAGGTTCAAGAAGAGAAGCAGAGTTGCTGAACCTCTTACCTGTTGATGTGCTCCTTCCACATAATACGTAGCTATAAGCACAGCAAGCAGCAGTAAACAAGACACCACAATGTTTTGACGATGCCATAATCTTAAAAAACATATTTAAAAAAATAAAATATTTCAGTTTCATTTTCAAGTTTCAGCATTCTCAAGATAACTTCTTGTTGAAGCACTTAGGTTATTTAGCTCACCTACAGAATCAATTATTTCTGTGATAAGCTCTTTTGTCCTTAAACACTATGGTCTCTTGGGGTACAGAAGGAGGTCAAGGGAAGATACATGGATATAGAACTCAATTTAGTTCCCTTATCTAAAGACTGATCTTGTTTACACCAGACTTCTAATTGGGAGAAGCATCCTATATAATAAAAGGCTAACATGTAAATAGACGGAATGGCAGAACTGAACCGGTGCTGTGACATGCGCTGACAACTGGGGTGCGCACGGAACATGGCGGGCGTCGGCAGGAGGCAGCAGAGCATGGAACATGGCGGGCATCAGCCACAGTAGGATGGTGGAACAGGTGAGCAGGGGCACCAGACCAAGGTGGGGTACTGGTCGCTGTCATTGGGGAGAGCCTCTGGTGGTTACTGAAAATTCTTTGCTCCCACGCGCCATGGTCCTGCCTGGCGCTCACACCCGCTGCCAGCACTAGAGCCAGCACTTGAACCCGCTGCTGGTGGCCAGTGCCGGCCCCAATCGCTCGGCAACATCAGCGGGTGCAAGCGGCGGTTGCTGGCCCTGATCGCCCCTCAGGGCTTCTCCACTTCCCCCTGCTCCTGAGGGGCGATCGGGCAGCAGCCACTGCTCGCACCTGCCGACAGCGCAGAGTGATTGGGGCCTGGGGCCGGTGCCAGCAGTGGGTGCAAGCGGGCTGGTGTTGTTAGCGCGTGGGAGCGGCAGGAGCGGGGCTGCCGGCAGACAGTGGACCAGGGGGCCGTGGTGGGAGGGGCTGGGCAGGAGCATAGAGGAGGGGCTAAGCAGGGGTGTGGAGGATGGGCTGAGACCCACCCCTGCCCACCACAACCTTGTGGCCCACAGTTCCTTCTAAGGTGCATGAATTTGTGCACTGGGCCCCTAGTTATAATATAATGGAAAGAGTATTGGCCTTCAAGTCAGAAGACTTTGATCAGAGTCTCAAGTCCCTTAAATATTACACTTTGAGTAAGACACTTAACCAATCTGATTCTGTTTCTCGTTTTTAAAATAATAATAATCATACACTTGTTTTACCTTCTTTATGAAGTTGCTTTAAGGTTCAAATGAACTAAAAAATGTTACAAAATGCTTTATAAACTGTAAGTACAATAAAAATGCAGGATAATATTACAGATAATAACTTGGAAAGGCAAGCCAAAAAATGATAAGGCATGTAAAAGTTCAACTTGCTCTTTATGATATCTGAAATAGGGCTTAGACACACTAAATTTAAAAATAGAATACATTTCCGTTCTCATTGGCTCAAACTATCAGTAACAGCCACGTATCCCGAACCTTGTCCTACTACAGAGTAAGTGTATCCAATGTACATAGGCCTTTCTTCTGAAAGTAAAGCCCAGAAGAAGGAAAAAATCTCCTTTTCAGGATTCTGCTTTGCATAAAAGATTCAACATGAGACAGTGGTCAACTGTAAATAATCCAGTGAGCAAATAGCAGTATGTTCTCTTAACCTATTTTCTTCAAACTACAGAAAGGAAAATAAACATGTTCCCATAACATTCTAAATTTAATTAATTCCCTTGCTAAAGCAGGTGGCAGGGAGTAGGAGATAGCTGAAAATTTCTAAAATTACTAAGTAAGGTTTATGTAAAAGGTAATGGAAGACTCTTTACTTTGAGGTCCAGTCCTTCAAGATTACTAGGATTTCCAGAGAAAAATACTGCAAGGTAATGAGTGGCTGTCTCCACAGGACAATATTCTGCCTTTCTTCCCGATCCCTCTTCTTCTTTTCGTTCATTGAAGAGGGGTCTGAAAAACATGAGTGCAGAAATTAAACAAAATGCTCGCTTTTTCCAATCACTATCAAAATTCATCCCACATTTGAAGGACTGCATATAAACCTCAAAAAAAACAATGTGGTTCACACTGTGACAATGGGCTGGGTGCTTCTGCTCTATGCAATTATTGTCAGGACACAAGTTTCTCTTTTGTACTGGAATACTAAATTATCCCACTCCTATGAAGGGCAATTTAGCATCACTTTTTAGGCCTTGACCCATAATTACTATGAAGAGTAAAAAATATATAATTAATCTTATATAAGATATATAAGAATCTTGTATTATGATATAGAATATCATTTTATTAACAAGATAATAAATATATTTCTATTTTATTCTAATGAAAAAAATATTATTTAAACCTGTAATCAGCGGTTCTCAACCTCTGGGTCGCGACCCCTGAAAATACATCCTGCATATCAGATATTTACATTACGATTCATAACAGTAGCAAAATTACAGGTATGAAGTAGCAACGAAAATAATTTTATGGTTGGGGGTCACCACAACATGAGGAACTGTATTAAAGGGTCGCGGCATTAGGAAGGTTGAGAACCACTGCCTTCATTGTTCTTGCCCAGCAACGGACCTGAGCTTTCAGTTTCCATTTTGTTCCTTGTTCATTGCTACACGTCTCTGGTCACAATTTTTTCCATTCTCTGCCATTTCATAGATCAATAACTCTTGAGGAGCTAATAAAGCAAAATAAAATCCAGTGATACATGACACAATTCTGCTCTGCCCCTATGACTAAATAAAACTGAATACAGTAACATGGGAGTAACACTACACATGCCAACTGAACAATGTGCTTACTGTTTTTGTACTTGGAGTAAAGTTAAATGAGATCATACCGGTGGGGCCCTAATTCAATAGTACTGGTGAATTTATAAGAGCATCATCCCGATATACCAAGGTTGTGGGCTTGATCCCCAGGCAGAGCACATACAAGAATTGATCAATGAATGCATAAATAAGTGGAATGCAGATCGATGTTTCTCTCTCTCATAAAAAAAAAAAATCAATAAAAAAATATAAAGAGGCCCTGACTGGTTTGGCTCAGTGGATAGAGCGTCGGCCTGCGGACTGAAGGGTCCTGGGTTCGATTCCGGTCAAGGGCATGTACCTTGGTTGCGGGCACATCCCCAGTAGGGGACGTGCAGGAGGCAGCTGATCGATGTTTCTCTCTCATCGATGTTTCTAACTCTCTATCCCTCTCCCTTCCTCTCTGTAAAAAAATCAATAAAATATATTTTAAAAAAAATAAAAAGAGGTGAAAAGACACCAGATACCTCTCTCTCTGCATGCACACAGAAGAAAAGCCATGTGAGTACACAAGAAACAGCTGTCTACAAGCCAGAAAGGAAGGCCTCATCAGAAATCAACCCTGTCAGTACATCAATTTTGGACCTCCAGACTCCAAAACTCTGAGAAAATAAATTTCTGTTGTTTAATTCAACTAGTCGATGGTATTCTGTTATGGTAGCCCTAGCAGACTAATACAATGCTGATTAGTACAAACAAGGGGAACCAGATCACAGGAGAGTAATATTTTTCTTGGTAATAATAATAAATTGGTGTTCTGGTTTGTGAATTTGGTTAGAATAATTCCATCCTCTGGAATCCATTGAGATATATGCTTATTGCTTCAAATTTATAAGCTAAAAAGCTGAGAATCAGACACTGAAATGTGGGATCTATACCTAGATCTGCTGGACTAGACTTAACTGTGTAAGCCAGACTATCTTTTTTTTTTTTTTAAATATATTTTATTGATTTTTTACAGAGAGGAAGGGAGAGAGATAGAGAGTTAGAAACATCGATGAGAGAGAAACATCGATCAGCTGCCTCCTGCACACCTCCTACTGGGGATGTGCCCGCAACCCAGGTACATGCCCTTGACCGGAATCGAACCTGGAACCTTTCAGTCCGCAGGCCGACGCTCTATCCACTGAGCCAAACCGGTTTCGGCAAGCCAGACTATCTTTTATCCAGGAAATATCCTAAGTACTTTACTACACGTGTCTTCAAACTGCAACAGTGACTGACTACAGGTTATGTTCATCATACCCAGTATCATTTTCATCATCATAAAAGGAGCAATTTTATAGGGAAACAGGAAAACTTGGTTCCACAAAGCTGCCAATATGTCTTGGTTGATTTGAGGCCATAGCAGGGCAAGCAACCTTTTAACTAGGTCAGGGGTGGGCAACCTTTTTGTGAGTGCGTGCCAAAACCAGCAAAATCTCTGACTCAAAATTCTTCTACGTGCCAACCCTAATTTTTTGAGAACATGTTACGCCTACTTGATATCTCTTAAGATGTACATATGTGAAAAAGTCCTCCAGAGGCCGTGCGGGGCTCCTCAGGCAGGCGTGGGAAGTCGATGATTAGGTGCATCTCAGGGCACTGTGGGAGGAAGGCGGGCCTGGAGGTGGTGGGATCACAGGGGAGGGATCGGAGCTGGTTAGGAGCTTGACCTCCAGAAGGCCCAGGCCCAGCCTGTAGCCCAATTAGGCATGTTCCTCAGGGGAAGGGACCAGGGACCAGGAGGGTGTAGGGGCTTTCGTCAGAGGGCAAGTGAGAGCTGCTGAGTTCTGAAGAGCTGCTGCTTTGAAAGGCCATTCAGGGGCGCTTTCAAAGCATATGGAACCAAGATCCTGCTCAAGGTTCATTTTCAGCTGAGGAAATGGACCAAAAGAGCTAACGGGGCCCGACCAGGTGTGGCTCAGTGGTTGAGTGTTGACCAATGAAGCAGATCACGGTTCAATTCCCAGTCAAAGCACCTGCCCAGGTTGTGGGTTCAATCCCCAGGGGCGGAGCGTGCAGGAGGGGCCAATCAATGATTCTCTCTAATCATTGATGTTTCTATCTTCCCTCTCCCTTCCTCTCTGAAATCAATTAAAAATATTTTTTTAAAAACAACAGCTAATGAAGACATGTGCAAAAACAAGAGGCTTGGAGGCTAGGAAACAAAGGTGTTTCAAGGGGAAAAGGCCCAGAGTCTGGCTCTACAAGAAAGCGAGGCCAAGGGCCAGAGCACCAAAATGTGGAAAAAAGAAAAGGCTGGCTCCATGTAGGGCCTTCATCCTAGGGCTCCAGCACCACAACCCTGAAAGCTCAGAGGTGGGGCAGGGAGTGGGGAGGGAGGAGTCTGGAGGGACCCATGGGACAGGCCTCTGAGGGCCTCGCCGTGACAACCGGATTGAGGCCACAGCTGTCTTGAGTTCCAGGCAGGAGCCTGTGGGGAAGGGGTTTCGTGCGAGCACCCCCACCCTTCCACTAAGAAGCGAGATAGACAGGTGTCAGAGACCTGAAACCATCTTTTATTATGAATGTTAACCAGCAAGAGAGCAGGGGATGGTGTGGTGGGCGGCGCCCTACCCTATTCTAATTCTGTTCTCCTTCTCAACTGAAAGTTTTATTTCTTGGAGCTAAAAAGAATCCTATCACCATCACATACATAATAGCTGCATGACTTGGGGAAGTAGTTTAAGCCTTTGTATTTGACTTCATTTGTAAATGTTCATGTCATTCTTAAATGGTGTGTGTGTGTGTGTGTGTGTGTTTTGATTTGGGGTACTCTCGGTAATTTAATTATCTACTTCTAGAGAAATTATATATAATTGCCCTGCACAGTGACTGGCACATACCAGGCACTTAATGTTAGTTTATCCACATTCTTTTTATGAATGTCACAATTTTCCATATTTCCACACCGTACATGAACCACATAACTGGTTTCCACAGAAGCATCCACAGAATCAGAAAAATCTTAGTTTGTTATGCTGGATAACAAAAATGAATTATTTAGCATCAATCCAAACATTCTGAAAAGTACTAAAAGGACAATTTGTTAAAAAGTTATTATGGGGTAAAAGGGCTCTAGCCTATCTATGTAGCTAGGGTAAGATGAAGCAATCATTTTCAAGGAGAGCCACTTTTCACAGTTGAATGCAGTAGCATTCATTTTGGAAATCTGAAAAAAAAATTATCAGTCAGACTCCTGTATGTGGGAATAAATCCAAAGTATTCCTAGCCTGTTTAAAGGATTGAAATATCCTCAAACAGGAATCTAGCATATCTTCCTGATATCAGTGGAGCTTACTTTGTAGTGAAAGTGTTGTAATATTAATTTTAATGGCATGTACTGAGATTAAGTTGTTGAAATAAACTCTATAGGTCTGTGGATGGGATGAGAAGACAGAAATAGGAAAGAAGCATAACTCAAATATTAAATATAATTTTCATTGTGAAGAGATATCTACATAAAAGAAATGCTTTAAAAGGCTGTAACTTGCAGATTTTAAACACAGCCGAAGCATTCAAAAGCAAAGGTTGATATTAAAATACGCATGGAGGGGGGGTTGTTTGTTTCTAGAAGAAATCATTAGAAAATAGTGCTAAAATCAGCTCACAAAGGTTCTTTGTAGGCTGTATGTCCAGTGCTAAGACTATAATACTCCATTCATTTTAAACATTAGCTACATTTGTAATGCAAAAACAATGTGAAACTAAATTACTGAGTTCCTCAAAGCAACACAAAAACCATTTAAAAGTAAAATGAAAACAGCAACTCCCCCAGTAATATAAGAATTACTGGAGAATTTAACAAGATGAAAAGGAAAAGCAAATAAGATGAGTGCAACTCTTGATTCTAATTTTCTTGGCCAGTGTTCTAAAATAAAATGAACATACTTCCTCTTAAGAAAATTATCTATCCAAATGATTCTATTTACTCACAAACATATTAAGGTAGCTTTCTCAATAAAACACACTGTTTTTCATAAAAGGCAGCCAACTTGAATATTATACCTTTCTTGCTTTCAGAAGTGTGTATCCTTAACTGCTTATTTAGTACATTCAGTCACAGACTACGCCAAAATAAACTGCAGATTTCCTTAAAACTGTTAAGATTAAGAAATTGCAATTTATTTTGGAAATTTAACAAATAATCTAGGTGAAGAGTAATATATCTTGACTAGTGAGGCTTTCACCTGTGCAGGGATATAAAGCCAAAGATAATTCAAACACCCTGCACAATATCAGAAGTGACTATCAGATCATCTGACTCTGAGAGCCAGATCGTATCTAGCACATGGTTGTGACAGTTTAAGAATGTGTTCTTGGAAAATTCATTATTTGAAGGAGAATATATGAAAAAAATTATTTGAATCTTTTTGAACTTTCAAAATCTTGGAGAATTCAACAAATTAAAACTCCAAGTTAGGATATAATTTAAAAGCATTCAAAGTCTAAATAAATCTCCTAAGAATGGCTTAGCAGCTTATAAGGGTATACACTTCTGGCCTAAACTGTTCCTCAACTTAATTGTGAAGTGAAGTGTAAAATACATTAAACTTATCACAGTCTTCTACTTGTTGAAAATGGCCACCGCTCCAGATCGAATTTTTAATTAGATAAAATTTTAAGTAAAAACCCAAATTGTTCAAAGATACAACCTGGAAGACATTTTAGAAATTCCATTTTTGAGAGTCTGACAGATTTAGGGGAAGGTCTCTTCATCTCTCACCTTCAATATGTAAAATATCATTTTATGTTCCTTTGTGTAAAAACATATTTTATTTTCATGGGGGGAAAGAATAACTTGTAAAAGTACAGCTTGAAAAATCCCATTTCTCATTTTCTCTCAGTATACTTCTAAATGTTCATTCAGTTAGTTATTCATAACCAATGCAAGATAAGCAAAAACACTGTCACTAAAAAAGTGGGGAAGGAGTAAGAGTAAGGTCACGAATTAGAATTTGAGATAAAATAGCCAATTTAGAATTAATAGCGAGCAATAAATGAGTTTACTACCAAATCTAAATGCTAGAGAAAAAAAATTCTAAAGAATATTCTATAAGAAGAAAGCAATGATCCCCCTAATTGGCTGAGATACAAGAAATGTAAAAAAATAAAGTGGTAAATATAAAGGAAAATAAAAACAAATACTGTATAAAATGAGAAGAGTATCTAATTTGTGACAATGACAAAAACAAGTCCAAACAGACCATATATGCCAATAATTAAAACAAACATACACAGATTAAATTCATCACTTTAAAAATATCCCAGCCCAGCCAGTGTTGCTCAAAGGTTGAATGTTCACCTATGAACCAGGAAGTCAGGGTTCAATTCCTAGTCAGGGCACATGCCTGGGTTGTGGGCTCTACCCACAACCCAGGTGATGTGCAGAAGGCAGCTGATCAATGATTCTCTCTCATCATTGATATTTCTACCTCCCTCTCCCTCCCTCTCCTACCCTCTCTGAAATAAATAAAAACATATTTTAAAATAAATAAATAAATAAAAGACTGCAAGTTGTATTTTTTTAATTCTCACCGGAGGATATGTTTTTATTGATTTTTATTTATCTACTAGAGGCCCGGTGCAGGAAATTCGTGCACGGGTGTGTATGTGGGGGGGTCCCTCAGCCCGGCCTGCACCCTCTCCAATCCGGGACTCCTCGGGGGATGTCCGACTGCCTCTCGCAATCCGGGACCACTGGCTCCTAACCGCTTGCGTGCCTGCCTTCATGATTGTCCCTAACTGCTCCCCTGCTGGCCTGATCGCCCCTAACC
>NW_005354174.1:2553880-2556010 GCF_000412655.1 Myotis brandtii
ATGAGAGAGAAACATCAATCAGCTGTCTCCTGCACACCCCCCACTGGGGATGTGCCCGCAACCAAGGTACATGCCCTTGACCGGAATCGAACCCGGGACCTTTCGGTCTGCAGGCTGATGCTCTATCCACTGAGCCAAACCGGTTAGGGCAGCAAGTTGTATTTTTTAATCCTCACCTGAGGATATGTATGTATGTATGTATGTATTTATTTTATCCAGAATATTTTGCTGTGTAACAACTTAGCTCCAAAATTTTGTGGTTTAAAAGAATTATGTAATATTTCTCATGATTCTGTGAATTAGGTTGAGCAGTTTGGTCTGGGCTAGCTTGGCTTTTCAGCTAGGCAGGTTTCAGCTGGGATGCCTTGTCCTTGCTCCACATGGTCCCCTCTGCTTCACTGGATTAAGCTGGGCTTTTTCACAAGGGCTGAAAGTTCCAAAGAGCAGTAGGAGAAGACAGGCTCCCACGTGCAAGTGTTTTTACAGACTGTGCTATAAGCTGACTTCAGCTGAAGCTAATCCGCCATCTACACAAGAACTCTGGGCTATGTCTCTGGAACCAGAAGCCCTTGGTTATCTGTCTCTTAACCAACTCTGGCACCAGCGCCTCTTGGCACCTGGTGGTTCTCCTTCCTTTAGATTAAACACACATTCCTTTTCCCACAGGTAGACTTACTACTTTTAGCTAGAAAACACAGAGACTGGAATGTGGAAGGCATGGAGCATATCCATGTCATCTTGCTGCCACCCAAGACACCATTGGTATGTAAGTTCTCTTAATAAACTCTTAATGTAATGATGGAGTTATCAGCCTCTTTCTCTGGTCTTTCTGGTGGAGAAATTTTATGTAGCAAAGCCTCTGTTTGTGCCAAACTTGCTAATATCCCCTTGGCCAAAGCAAGCCTCATAGCCAAATACAGAGTCAAGGGATTGACTAACAGACTAGAAGTAAAATCATCTTGCAAAAGGGTAAGCATACAGTGAGAAGAATTTGTGATGATTTTGCAATCTAACACTCAATTTCACAATCCATCACTGCATTCTTTACATGCATTCCTCGGCAAAAGTTAGGAAGAGTAACAATAGCAACGTGTGAAAAACAACTTGTAGAGTCGAATATTGGCATACTCTTGCTAGCAATTTTATACCTAGGTATATAGCCAATAGAACCTCTTACACATGTGAAATATCACATGTACAATGATATTTTTAGCAACACTGTCTTAAAAGCAAAAGTTATAAATAATTCAAATGTCCATTGCAAGGAAAACAGATAAATTGGGGTAGAGTTACATAATGAAATATTATACAGCAGTGAAAATAAATTTTTCCCTTACTCATTTAACAAATATATACTGTGTGCCAGGCATAGTTTAAGATACCAGAAACAGCAGTGAACAGAAAAAAATCAAACATATCAGATAGCGATAGGTGCTATAGTGAAAAATAAAGTGTGTGTGTGTATAATTTTTAACAAGGTGGATAAATAAGCTTTCCTGAGAATTTGACATTAGAGAAGAGCCATAAAAAATATGGGGAACAGCACTGTAGAGAAAGAGAAAAAGAAGTACAAAGACTTTGAGATAGGAATCTACTGGTAGTTTCACTTACCGATAGGTATTAAAGTTACTGATAAGTTAAAATATTTAAATTTCTAAAAATTAGTTTTGTAGCCTGCCGGTGTGGCTCAGTGATTGAGCATCAACCTAAGAACCAGGAGGTCACAGTTCGATTCCCGGTCGGGACACATGCCCGGGTTGTGGACTCTGTCCCCACTGACATGCAGGAGGCAGCTGATTAATGATCCTCTCTCATCACTGATGTTTCTATCTCTCTCTCCCTCACCCTGCCTCCCTGAAATCAATAAAAAACATATTTTTAGCCCTGACTGGTTTGGCTCAGTGGATAGAGCATCGGCCTAGGGCAGTGATGGCGAACCTATGACACGTGTGTCAGAGGTGACACGTGAACTCATTTTTTTGGTTGATTTTTCTTTGTTAAATGGCATTTAAATATATAAAATAAATATCAAAAATATAAGTCTTTGTTTTACTATGGTTGCAAATATAAAAAAATTTCTATATGTGACACGGCACCAGAGTTAAGTTAGGGTTTTCCAAAATGCTGACA
>NW_005354174.1:2556421-2560411 GCF_000412655.1 Myotis brandtii
ACCCCACCAAATCGCAGCCAACGCTGCCAAGACCCCATGGTGCAAAATGCAGCCCACAGCCCAGCCCAGCCTGGAAACGGTCGCTGTGGGCGCCAGGTAATGATGTCACATAGCAATGCCCAGCTTCCTCTCTCTAGCGACTAGCCTCCTTGGAGTTTCGTCAGCCCAGGAACCCAACTCGCTTTATAGCCAGGTGCAAACATTTTACAATTTAACCAAATGTTTGTGAAGTGTTTTCATGTGCCTCATCTCATTTGATCCTCACAGAAGTCCTAGAGTAGGTAAACAGGAGACTCGGTGGAATCCTATTTTCTTTTCATTAGTCAGAAAACAGAGATTTAGAAAGTTTAGATACTTGACCCAACTGAAAAGAAGAAATGGTGGAACTTTAGAGATTACAAACGGCGGCAGAGTAGGAGGATGCTGCACGGACATGCTCCCAGGAACAAGCTGGAATTACAACTGAAATGCGGAAAGGCTTCCTGAATAAGCAACGGAAAACTTCATAGGAGAGAACCCTGATACCTAAGGATAGAAGGTGGAGACTGCATAGAGACTGGTAGGAGGGGCGAAGGCGTGAAAGGGCTGGCCAGGCGCCCACAGATGGCAACTGAAGTCCCAGAGAGTTATCTCAGCTGTGGGGGGGTGCCACTGAGAACTCTGGGATCTAATCCTGAAGCAGGGCTCCCCAGTAGAGAGCACCAAACTGAGGAGGGTACCCACATAACGTCTGTGGTGCTGTCTGCATGCGTGTTTTGATCTGTCATTGTCAATCGTGAATTTGGTTGACACTTCTATTATAGAGAAAGGGCGAATAATTAAAATATTTCTCTAATTATTTTCCTTTCAATGTGCACGAATTCGTGCACCAGGACACTAGTTTAGTATAAATTAAATAATACTCCTCTGTACATAGAAGCAGTGCTAAAATTTCCTATCAGTAGATCTTCAAAACTTATAAGGGGTAGGAGAACCTGTATATATACTCTCTTGATTACATGGCTTTTGCAATGTGGACACTTGAAAGTTTCTGGAAGGAAACAGGCTCAACAATAAGCGAAGAAGTGGCTAGTCAGATCAACCAATTCAACTTTGTCTTTATTCTGTCTTCTTCTAGACCACAGAGCAAGCAGCATTTGACAGAGCTGAACATTTTTTTAAAAGAATTCTGAATAGCCCTGGCCAAGTGATTCAGTTGGTTGGAGGGTTGTCCTACCAAAAGGTTGCAGGTTCAATCCCCAGTCAGGGCACATACAGAAATCAGCCAACGAGTGCATGAATGGGAGGAACAACAAGTCAATGTTTCTCTCTCTCTAAAATAAATTTTTAAAATGTTTTATTACACTGTGTTTATTCTTTCACTTCTGTATTTATGTTTTTCTCTATCAGGTACCCGACTAAAGTATCTGTCTTTGTTTCCCACTGTTTTCTCCAGAACCTGGGACACAAAATATTTTGTTCACTGATTGGATGAATGAACAGATATGGCAATAAATGTCACTGCAACATGATCTTTCCATGCAAAGAAAGTAAGTGCTGGAAGACATTCTTAAACATCAAATCCCCAAATTTCAATTCTCAAATTCCATGTTATGGCTTACAAAGATAATGTTGTGGCAAAAGGGAAAAATTCTCCCTTCTTGCCTCTGGTTCTTTTTGGTTGACTGAATAATCAAATTAACACTAGACAGACTTACAAGAGAAAAATCAAATTTAATTTCATGGGCAAGGAAAGCCCATATACATCAGAGAGTCAGAGTCCCCACTACATAAAAGGTTCGGAGACAGAAAGGGAAAATGAGGTATATATGAAATTCTGAGCTTAAGATGAAGTAAGTAAGACATCTTGGGGCTTGAGTGTCATCTGCAAGATGATTACAGCAGATATTCAGTAATTGGTAGTTTTGCCCTGCCATATACATAGGTCAAAAGAGGTTATTTCTGATAATCTCCTATTATGAGCAAGGCCTCTAATTCAAATTCTTCTAGGTAGTTAAGTGGGACAAGGTGGCAGAAGTTTCTCGATCCTGCAGGGTCTTAGTTACCTTTAGCTGAAAATAATCTGCATACCACAAAGGCACACCTTGTGGTGACTCATTCTGAATCCCTACAACATAAACTGTTAACAATAATACAAAAAGGTTCAGAAAATGACCTACAAGAATGCCTCATTTTGTTAAGAATCCCACATGTTGTAAAACATTCACAAAATGAAATTATGTATATAAATACATTTATTTACTGACACTTCATTAATAATAAGCAAACAATAATCAAGTAAACAGCAACATAAGGACCTGCTTTCAGAAGAGGGTTGGGAAAGAGTTCTTAGCAAAAGGCCACATGATGATGACGCTGATGATAATAATCATGGGTAACTAAATGCCAGGCACTATTCTAAATGCTTTACTTAAATCTATTCATTTAACCCTAACAAGAAAGATTCTGACTACACTGTCAAGGAGGAAATTGAGATTGCAAGAGGCTAAGTAACTAGCCCAAGGGTTGCACAGTAGTAGAGCTGGAATTTGAACCAAGGCAATTTAGCTTCATAGCCTTGACTCTTATCACTACCCACCCGGTCTTCTTAGAAAAATTTGTAAAGACCAGGGTTATTATTATTAATGAACCTGAAGAAAAGAGAAAATACCACAAAGATATGTATTTCTGGAATACTACTGACAAACTCCATAGCAATTATAGTTACACCAGCTGATATAGGATTACTCAATAGGTTGCTCTTGCTTAACTTAAAATACCTTAAGCTTTAAGCATTATCTTTTATCTAACACAGAAAAGTATCACCTATTCAAAGTTCCAAAATTTTTAAGAAGCATATTTTTAAATGAGCTTTAAATAGGGTTTGCATAACACATAATATCAATTCAGCACACTCTACACAAAGTTGCTTTCCCAGACAAAATAAGGAGTTTCTTCAAGCAATAAACTCCTTAAAAGTTTACTTCCACAATATTTGCAAGTCTCTGTGGAAACAGATGTTTAACAAACACAACAACAAACAAGTTTTCAATTCAATTCATTCAGTTTGTTTGCGTCTCTAATCTGGAGTTTAAGTGAGACCAACAAAGAGCATGTGGGCAAAAAACAGCAGTGAAATAAGTTCCTGGCCCTACAATCTCCAAGAAAGGGGAGAGACTAAACAGGTTTTGTGCAATCAATGGAAGCAAAAAGAGTTTCCAACAAGACAGAGAATTAACTCTTCTACATTGGCTATTTATTCAGAATGAAATAATTACAGAAATGACTCCACAGATTAAGAAATAATCCTATATAATAAAAGCGTAATATGCAAATTGACCAAACCACAGAATGACCAGTCGGTGGGAAGTGGGGCCGGTGAGCAGGTGGCGCCAGGCCAGCCAAGGCATGTGCCAGCAGGGAGAGGGAGGGAATGGTGAAGTGGGGGAGGGGGGGAGGCTGTGGGGAGCCGATATAGGGTTAAGCCTCGGACTGACCTGTTAGCAAAATCACAAACAAGTCTTCTTCCGAGTCTTAAACAACCCAATCTGAGAGGTGGCCGCTGATTTAAAAAATAAAAATGGGGGAATTTGCCGGAAGCCGGTCCACCCTTGCTGCTTGACAAAGTCACTGCAGGGAAGAAACATCTGCACAGCTTATGTTTCAAGGGACCAGGTGTATATGGCATATGTTTGCTCCCCTTCTTAGCACTATGTTTTAAACAGGACCACCTCCCCGAGAAAGGTTATTTCCCCAGGTCAGGGATTAACAGGACTAAGGAAGAGAATAAATCAGTAAATCCCCCTAGTGTTACAGAAATACCATGTACTACTTATGAAGAACTTGGACTAAGACTGTTGGCAATAAATTTGGGACTTGTTGGGCCCACATCCCCAGGGGTCTGCCCACCAGGGAAAGCACCAAAGCCTATACCCCTGGAGACCCACCGACACAGGGCAGTCCCAGGGAAGGCAAGCAGCGAGGCTGGGAGGACATAACCTTTACTGGGTA
>NW_005354174.1:2560578-2586465 GCF_000412655.1 Myotis brandtii
AACACAGAGATTAACCTAGACAAGATTAAAATCAACCGAACTAGACAGAGACAGGATTTTTGGCAAAGGTCAGATAAGAAACAAGAAACTGTAGAACGTTACCCAAAACATACCATGATGTGATTATAGAGGCATACTATAGGATGAAATGGTATAAATATAGATGTAATAGAACAATAAAAAAGAGAACCTCGCTATGCTGATCAACTGAATGCTGCCTCCCTGTCCTTCATTCTTCGCTGACTCTGTCCACACCTTTGGGAACCCCTGGACCTGCTGGGGCAGGACCCCAACAGGAGGCAACAGCTACCAGTGGTGGCGGAGAGGTGATGGGGGGGTGAGGTGAGGCTGCGCCTTCTGGTGCCATCCCCTGATCGGCCGCTCGGTCGCCTCCTGCAGAGGGAGGCTGGCAGCAGCGGGGTGATTGGGGTAGCGCTGTCCCCTGATTGGCCCGCCTGGTCGCCTCCTACAGAAGTAGGCCTAAGCCATCAGTAGGACATCCCCTGAGGTCTCCCGGACTGTGAGAGGGCGAAGACTGGGCTGAGGGACCCCCTCCCCTACCGAGTGTACAAATTTTCGTGCACTGGGCCTCTAGTCTATATATATAAAAGGCTAATATGCAAAGTGGCCCCTCAGGAGTTCGATTGCTTGCTATGACATGATCTGACCATCAGTAGGCGGCACGGAATGAAGGAAGGCCCCAGCTGGCAGGTGGCAGCCAGGGAAGGGAGGCCCCCGCCAGCAGCCAGGGAAGGGAGGCCCTGGCTGGCACCTGGCAGCCAGGAAAGGAAGGCCCCGGCCAGCAGCCAGAAGGCCCCGATCGGCTCTGATCGCCAACCAGGCTTAGGGACTGTACCCGTGCACCAATTTCATGCACCGGGCCTCTAGAATAACAGAATGATGAAATTACAAACAGCTTGGAGAAATTTTTTTAGCAGGAGCAAAGTAATTAATACAGCTTCTCATACGTATTAGCAACATTCACTGAGTGAGACATGTGTTACAAAGATCCTCTGTCTTTTCCACTTGCCAGAAAGAAGATACCTCGATACCTGATACTCACAAAGCATGAACTCAGAATAACTGTTCTGAAGAATAGAACTAATTTTCTTTCCTTATAACATTCCACTGCAAATCTTGCCAACCATAGCGTTTTTGTTTTCATGGAATTTACAAGACTAAAGGGGGGAGGGGTGGATGTATACACACACATATATATCTCTTTACTACATAAGAGAAATCATTTTCATGCAAACCAGGAAATACTACCAAACAATATAAAGATGCCTAGAGACAACCTGAGCAGAACAGAAAGAACACCTGGGATCTCATTTCCAGTTCAGGTTCTGGCACTACCTAAGCCATAGGACCTCAGGCAAGCCAATACTGACTGTTTCTAGGCCTCAATTTTCTCCTATTAAATGAGAAAAATCTAACTATATGTTCACAGAGGTTGCTTCTACTTCTAAATACTGCATTCAATAGGTATTTAACTATATATAAGCACCAAAAACCTCAGCTTCCTCTGCACTTGTAAATTCTTAATAATACATGATGACCAAAAAAGATCAGACTTAGACTCTCAAATACAAAGCTATACTCATTTTCCGGTCACCTACTTATTAAGGTGACTAACTCAATGGATTACAGTATCTAATTATTCCTGGCTAGCTTTTATTGTGTTCAAAAGTAGGGCAAAGATCATCTCAGAGAAATGTATGATAATACTTTCTGATAAATACTACACAACATAAAACACCAAATTTTGAAGAGATGCAAAGGAACAGTATTCTGCACTAGACATGTCCAGATTTCAGAGTAAAATGACAATATCACCATATTTTCACTTACATAGTGATTTCACATTTACTATCTCAATCATTGTGACATTCTATGAAATAAAATGAGCAGCACCTTTACCAACCAGCTCAGAAAGTTAGGTAATCTGTCAACTTTCACTCAATAAATGTTGGGCTTCAATCCAGGTCTTTGACTCAAAGTTTGATGATATTTTACAATTCTAAAAAGTGGTTATTCAAGCCAAAGACAGGAAGAAGATGGAAAGTGAGAAAATTTGGGTAATCAGTTCCTCGATAACTGAACTGAACAAAAAGAATATGAGACCAGCCCTGGCCGGTTGGTTGGAGCATCCCCGGGAACACCCATACACAGGGTTTGGGCTCCCTGTCCCGTGGGGGTATGTATGGGAGGCAACTGAAGTTTCTCTATCACATCGATGTTTCTCTCTCTCTCACTCTCACTAAAATCAATGAAAAAAATTTACCAATGACTATAAGATCAGTGTTTGGTAGTTACAAAGTCAACACGCAAATTTACTAGCTATTAAAACTAATGATAACCTCTAATCTATATAATTCCACATCTCAACAACCTTGTCACCTCGTTTCAGACAAGTGTGAAAAAATTTTCTAAATAAAAAACGAGAACAAGCTATACATGAAACAACACGTCTGAATTTTGCTTAAAAGCGTATGCTTCTAAACAGCTTGGTCATCAGCAGGGAAGATCTCCATTTACTCTAAAGTCCTAGAAACCGGGGAAGGAAGAAGCAGCTGAGAACGGCTTGCCAATCAGTGGCGCTCAAGGCAAATGGTCGGGAGTGCAGTGTGTGGGTTCGGTGTACCGGTGGCCAACCGGGGAGCGGTGTCCCAGATAAGCTGGCTACCGCCAGACAGACATCCAGAGTCCGCAGCCCCCGACAACACTGCTCAAAGTCGAAATCACGGTGCCCCAGGTCTGCACGGCGTAAGTGGGAGAGCTCCGGAAGAGGCTGAGCTCTGAGGCAAGTCTCGGGCTTCCGTCCCCAATTCCCCGGACTCGTTTACCTACCCGCTCTGACCCCGGCTGCTCCGGATCTCCGGATCCTACAAGCGACACCTGACCGACTCTCACACCCGCCGCTGGGCTCCGGCAAAACCGGAACTCGCTTACGTCACTTCCGGTCCGTGTTCCCCCGGGAGACCGTCTCCTGAAGAGAATCGTTCCCACCTCCTTTCGGCAACCTCGGCTGATGGTCGCAGGATTTCGGTTCGGGACCTGTGGGCGGAGCGAGAGGGAGAATGACTGTTCTCTCCGCGGTTCTTGATCCGGAACTTGTTGTCCAGGAACCGCGGAAGAGGTACCTCGTGCGATCGCAGCGTGCTCGCTCCTCCAAAGTGAAGAACCTCAAGACGTGGGCGAGGCGAGGAGAAGCGCACTAGGTAGGTGGGCCCCTCGCAGGGCGAAGGAGAGGATGCCGTTTTCCATCCTCTCTCCAGTTGGGATGTTTCTTTCCGTAACCCGCACCCCCACCCTTTCATCTTCGTAAGTTGCCTGCCGCCCCAAAGCTGCTGGACCCACTGCTCCTGTTCTGCCAGCCATCCTTTGGAAGAAGGGACCAAGATGCTGGGCAGGGGACGGGCCCAGAATTTTCAGTTCCCAGACAAAGCCTCCATTCGGGCAGCATCGATGTGCTCGCTCCGAATGTGAGAGAACACCGAGCAGGCCTCGCACTCTGCTGTTTTTATGGAATTCCCCCCATCGTATCGAGTTGTTGAGCCCTACGAAGGAAAAAAGGGGGGGGGGGGGGGGTGAGGGCTTGGGGGGGGGCGTTCCTAAGACTATGATCGAAAATTTGGTTCCCAGACATAATGGCTAGAGAAATATTTCCTTAATTGAAATATTAAAGAAGTAGACGCCAGAGACTGTGACCCACAGGAGGAGTTATGTACAAGCGCTACAGCAGCTGGGAAGAATAAATAGTTAAGACTGGGGGTTGGTAAATATTTTAGAGACAGGCATTTGAACTGCGCCTTAAGGAGTAAAGATGTTTTTGTTTGTGTGTTTAAGTGAAGGAAAATAATTGCAGGGGAAGATTGCTGCTTGAAGGGACCTAGTAATTTGGTGTGGCTGGGTAGTACAGTAAGTAGCAGGAGGGTAGGTTAGAAGGATACAGTAGGTTGTAACCAAAGTGGGTAGCGCTGTAAATTCGTGGAAAGGGATTTGTTTTATCCTTTAGGGGCGTTTACCCAGTGATTTTTGAGCAGGGAAGTTAGACTCAGGTTTGTGTTTTAGGAGCATAATTATACTGGCAGATGGACTAGGATGAACTAGGGCACGAGTGAAGCCAATGTGGAAAGATGAGAGGTAGTGAAGTTAATTTTAGAGGCTTTTGGCCAAGAGATAATTGGGGCACTGCTTAGATAAGATGGTTTAAGACTGATCAACAAGTTTTGGTGACTGGGTGGGAGGACAGAAAAGTCCAGAGTTACTTAGAAATCAAGAATACAGAAAAAGGAAGTTTGAGAGGGAAGGGAAGATACTGAGTTCAATTTAGAGTACTTCATAGACATCTAAGTGGTGAAACTAGCAGAAGCTGGAAATTCAAGTTTGGAGCTCAAGAAAGGCTTTAGGGGTCTTCAGCATATGATGATTTGGGAATAAAGCTTCGAAGGTGAGCTTTGTATCATGACCTTGATAGTGAGTACATTTTAATACTGCTCTTATTAGTCATGTTACTGTGGATAAGCAGCTTCTCTGATTCTTATCTTTAAAATGAGGCGAATATTTTCCTTTTATTTTCATAGCAACAGTAATGGAAGTAAAAGGTTTAGAATGTTATTCAACATATAATAGGTCTTTTTTTTCTGTACGGGGGGGGGCAAAAGTAGGTTTACAGTTGATCAATGGAAAATACAATTAATAAATAATACAAGAATAAACTATTTCGTGTATTCACAACTGTAAACCTACTTTCTCCGGATAGTACCTGATTTTGACATATGAGATATTTGGTTACTTTGCAACCTATAAATTAGAGCAGAGAATCCATCTAATTGTTCAGTTTAGAGTTTGGTTGTTAGATTATCAGAGAGAAGTCCCAATGTGGGTTCTAATAATTTACTTTTCTGGCTGCAAAGACATCTAGAGCCATGAAGTCCTGTCTGCACAGCCCTGTTACCACATTAGGCACACCAGTGAAAGAGGACTGAGACCATGTGTGATCCTTTTACCTCTAGCCACCCCATCACTAACTCTCTTTTGAACCCTAAATGTTTGTTTCCTCAGGATTTTGTTTTAGCCCTTTCTTCACTCTACTTTTCCCAGTGGCCTCATCCACGTTCATCACTTTGATTACCTCAGTTGTATGTGCAGTTCTCTTAAATCTATATTTCTAGCCTGGGCTTCTGACCACTAAAATGATGCACATATACACTATCTGAAAGGAGAAGACTCCTATGAAATCTTTTGTAAGTAGAAATGGATGGTATAAAGTGAAGAAGCAATTCCTGTTCATTTATATGGAAAAATTTGAGTGTTCCCAAGCCCCAGAAAATAATGTACCAAATCACACAAGAAACCTAAAATAATACTTGGATAGTAAAAACAGTGCCACTCTTACTACTCTGGGTGCACGCTGCCTCTATATTGAATCGCTGAAAAACAGTGAACACTTTTTGCTTTCTGCCCTTTTTTTTTTGTAAAATGGAAAATCTTCGGATTTCTTTTGGTTACTGAAAGCAGGTACTAATGTAGGTTTTTCACAAAAGCGAGTGATGTAACATGGATTTTCAAAATGTGGGAGATACCTCTATCTTTTTTATTTGCCAGACATCTCTGACCAAGATGTCTTTTGGTCAAACAAAATGCAATATACAATTTAAAACTGATTTCAGTATCTTTTACTTTCAAACATGAATTGTACTTGTTAAAAAAGTTAATTTTATAGGATATGAATTACATCTCATAAGGTTTAACATCCCCTTTCCCTGCACTATCCTTATATTAAAATACTTGATAAAACTGCATATAATTTACCATATAAATTTTTAAAGCATCAATGTCCTAATTTTAACATGAGAATAAAAAGAAAATTTATGTTAAAATCTGTATTTCCAGGACTTGTGCCACAGAATCACATGAATCCAATAACCTCAAATGTAGACTGATACGTTTTATTGGTGACTCAGATACCATCAACAGCTTTGCTGGGATAACAAGAATTAATTTTTAAGATAAAAAAGGATAAAGGATAATCTCCCTTTGTTTTTATATAAAGCACTCTGGTAAATTCACTGTATATTAAATGCAAAAAATAGTTTGTGTTTGTATGTAAAATGAAATTGGGTTCGTCTTGTGTATTAAGTTTTGCACTTACAATAATGTCCAATGGGACAAATCTTCACTTGTAAGACTTACAGCACTCTATGCTCAGGTCTAGTAAATGTTAGCAAGGCACCTCACTCCAGACCCATTACATAGACAACCAGGAACTTCTCTGAGGCGCTGGTACCATCCCACGTTGCATTATGAAGACACGATTAAATAAGCACTGTATTCCAGAAAAGGGGGTGGGGGAGTTATTCTTGGTTTCTTTAGACCCTTCGGGCATCTTGGTTAAACAGGACATTTCCTTTCTGAGGAACAGAGCTTTGTTGTAGCCAAGAACAAGAGATACTTTTCACTTTGAGATTCAAAATGACTTAAATTGCTTCATCTGTATTCTTGAAATTTTTTCTAGTACAGAGGAGAAAAAGCGATACACACATAAGATTCAAAATATATTGTGCCTTTTTTCTGGGTGACCTCAGAGTTTTAAAAATACTGTTGCTTATATACTATCAAGGTATTTGGTAAGCCTATAACTTTTCACTGCTGTGTAGTGATAACCTTTTTCCTTTCCTTTAAGATGCTCTCCAAATCCTTGGTAATGGAGTATTTGGCTCATCCTGGTGCACTCAGCGTGGCTGCTGGAGTAGCTTGTGGCATGTGCCTGGGCTGGGGCCTCCGTGTACGCTTTGGGATGATCCCCAAAAGCTCAGTGAACGAGACAAACACAGAAACCAGAACTGAAGCAAGCATCTTAGGAGAGAGTGGGGAGTACAAAATGATTCTTGTGGTTCGAAATGACTTAAAGATGGGAAAAGGGAAAGTGGCCGCCCAGTGTTCTCATGCTGCTGTTTCTGCCTACAAGCAAATTCAAAGGAAAAATCCCGAATTGCTCAAACAGTGGGAATACTGTGGCCAGCCCAAAGTGGTGGTCAAAGCCCCTGATGAAGAATCTCTGATTGCATTACTGACCCACGCAAAGACGCTGGGACTGACTGTAAGTTTAATCCAAGATGCTGGACGTACTCAGATTGCACCAGGTTCTCAAACTGTCTTGGGAATTGGGCCAGGACCAGCAGACCTAATTGACAAAGTCACTGGTCACCTAAAACTTTACTAGATAGAATTTTGTATCATGATCGTCTCACCACAAATGTTTGAAACTGTCAAATTCTAACAATAAAAGCTGAGTTTCTTCCCCCAATTTAAGTGTTCTTGAGGTGAAAATCTGTTGCCATGTTCTTCTGTCATGTACTTGGCACAGTTACACAGTTATCTTGGGCTAAAAAGAAAAAAAAAGTTGGTTAAATTGTCCTAGTGGTTTAAGTCCTGAAACAAAAAATATTTAAGAGAAACAGTTCACAACAAAATTGGATTGGGGGGGGGGGGCAGCATTTCCTTTGCATGGTTAGGTCCCTCTGCATGTTAATAGCTCTTCTTCCCCAAGACTACGTTGCTGTCACCATTGGAGAGGATCAGGGGTTCAAAGGTAGTCCCATTGGATGCAGGTTCTTTCCTACCATAACTTTCTGGATGACTGAGCACCTACTTTATTAATAGCTGTATAGCCACCCACAAAAGGCTTTAGACCAGGGGTGAGCAAACTTTTTGACTCGAGGGCCACAATGGGTTCTTAAACTGGACCGGAGGGCCAGAACAAAAGCATGGATGGAGTGTTTGTGTGAACTAATATAAATTCAAAGTAAACATCATTACATAAAAGGGTACGGTCTTTTTTTTTTTTTTAGTTTTATTCATTTCAAACGGGCCGTAGTTTGCCCACGGCTGCTTTAGACTCTAACCTGCTGGATTTTAAAAATTTATGTCTCAAAGTTGAGGTTTAATAGCATTGATATAACCCACCTGTGCAGTGTTTCATGCTCATTTCTCAGACCCCCTGTGGCCAAAGGTTCTCAGCAGTGGTTCTACATCATAACCTATAAAAGCTGCTTCACTTCCCCCCTTTCCTAACAGTGAAAGCATTGAAACTGGTGAAGTGACTTGTATGGACCCTAAAGGTGGTGATGGGCACATGTAGGAATTTATGGTCACTGTGAAGTGAAAGTAGTGTGTCATCACAACATCTCATTGTTTACCCAGAACTGAAGGAATTAGATAATTCAATTACTTATGGGCATCTTTATTTCCCTTTTGATCTTTATACAATTAACATGACATAATTCCAGTATTACTATACCAGCTTCCCAGCTCCCACAACTATACAGCTTCTACCCTTTTTACAATGTATTCTTGCAAAAAGCCCTTTTTCTGAGAGCCTTTTAGAGGGATCCTGGCAGTATTTCTAAATTAGTATATCCCTAAGAATTATGATGCCAGGGAGAATTTTGATAACAGGTGCATGTTAAGGGCTTCAACTCTCCATGTTAACTTCAACAATTAGCATTAATTAGCAGTTAACTTCAACATAAGCAGCATGATAGCACAACTAAGGTATAAGTTTAAAGGAGTTTGCAGGCAGCCTTAAAAGTTATAATATTTGGTCAGTTTTTTTTTGGCTCTCCGGTCCCTGCCTCACGGAACGGCCTGGCCGCCCACAGCCCACTCAGCCCGCGAGGCCTAACACCCCTACTCCCCTTCCCTCTCCCGGTCAGTTTTATACCAGTTACACCGGCATATTACAGCACAGGAGAAATTGCAACTAAATGATGCCACAGTAGCAACTGTTTCTAAAGAGAATGTTTATACTACTAGATTCAAAAGTGATGCAACAAAGTGTAATTGAATTGAACTCAATCCTAAATGCATGGTTCTGGCTCAGGTAATTTCTGAGGCTTGCCTCAGACTGTTGGTTCCACGTTCAAAGAACTGCATTCCCCACAGAATGGCCTGCTGTGGCTGATTCAAGTAATTGTAATAAGTCATGGCGTATCTACTAGGATGAATTGTATGCAAATTCTGGTGATACATTTTGTTCTCTAGTTCACCTGTACTTAGTATTTACTTAATAGGATTCATAATCTTACAGGTTTCAAAGTATGGGCAGAGCCCATGGGTTCTCTAACACACTTTCAGGGGGTTAAAACTATTTTTATAATATTAACACATTATTTTTCTTTTACACCATGGGTAAAACTGCTGGCACCTTTCACAAATTAAGGCAGTGGCACCTACCTGTACAAGTAGTTTTCACTGCCCTCCCCACAATAAAAAAAAAATTTCACCCTGGATGAAGCACTAACAATATTATTAAATTTGACCCTTAACTAACTGTCTTAATATTCTGTGTAGCATTAAACACTTCTGGTGCACATTGAAATACGACAAAAATACTTGTGAGGCTGAGTGGTGAGCTAGCTGCTTTTATCATGGAAAATTTTTACTGGCAAGAACCACCGACAAACTGGTTATCCAGATCTGAATGTTTGGTAGCAGTCTCCTCATAAATAACAATTGACAGGATGTAGGAAAACTTATATCTGCCTCTCATCCAAGCTTCCACAAACTTAAGACTTTCCTGGTAAGATCAGTGTTTCTCACAAATATCTTATAATATAATGTGTCAACATTTTGAAGAACTATGTAATGTAGTAAATCTGTCTTCCACAAAACCAATGCATGAGAGTACAAATCATGCATGGGTAAAAGATCCATTCAAAATAAAGATAGACCAATGGATTTTAATACAACAGTATGAAAAGTTCACTTTTATAATTTCAGATTCTACATTTCAACTAACTCCAAGTATCTAAAAAGGCTATTAAAATACTTTCCTAGTTACAAATCTGTGAAACCATACTTTCTTCATGTACTTCAACAAAAACATATAACAGATTGAATATAGAAGCAGATGAGAATCCAGCAGTCTTCTGTTAAGACAAACTCTGAAGTTATAAAAAAATAGTACAATGCCAGCCACTCTTATCACTTGACCTTTGTTTTGGGACATACAGTTAATTTGTAATTCTTTATATTAACATGGAATGAGTTTATTACTATTACATTTAAATGGATTTAATAATTTTTAAAATTTGTTTTAACTACTAATACAGTAAATATCAATAAATGCAACCCCATATAAACTAAAACTCTTTGGGACCTTCAATGATTTAAGAGTATAAAAGGATCCTAAAGAAAAAGTTTGAGAACCACTAGAGTGAGAATGTCTGCATGACTAAATCAATTTACAGCAAAGTTAAGCGACCCTACTCGGAGATCACCAGTTAGTCTTCTGCTATTATACTGCCTATGTTGAAATAGTTGTCAACAAATATCACAGGTTTTATACAAAGGCTGTATTTGGATATTAGGGAAGATCACTGAAAGCATGCTTACCTTCTGAAAAGTTTCCCAGTAATGTCTCCCCTTCCTCTATCCTGTTTCAGTTACATCGAAAGTGCTAAGGACTCTTAGTACCCAGTACCCTTGGTTTTTAATCCCTTCTCCAAGACAATCATTCAGAGTCATGTTATAAAATCCTTTAAAATACAGTTTATTACCAATTCATTCTACTACTTACTGTACAACACTTACTATTATCTAGTCTTGAGCTAGGCATTTTGTGATTTAAACACAGTCCTGCAAAGAATTCCGAAAATTACTCAGGGAACAAGCTCAGAAGTTCATCTTGTTCAGGATTTGAACCCAAGTCAAAGCAGTTCCTCTTTCTACTATAGCCCATTATAGAAGGCTTAAGTGGCAACTCAGTATTACAGCACAAGATTTTTTGTTGTTCTTAAAAAAAAAGTTTTAAAGTATGCTGTAAGAAAACCTTAACTGAAGTATTTTAATTTGTTTCTATTAGAGAAGGGAAGGAAGAGAATGAAGGTCTTGAACACATGTTGAGTCTGAAAAGAATAGGCTCACTAGGACCATTATTATTCTCCCTCTTAATTTTCATAATGATGAAAACAGGGAGCAGAGATCCAGCAGAAACAAAAGTGCAGCCAGATCCTGAATAGCAAGATGTCTTCACTAGGACAAACAAAAAAAGGGTGATTTTCCAGCTAATACTGTAATTTCCTATAGGAAAATAGGGTGGGAATTAAAGATAGGGAACGAAAAGAGGTTCTAAGTTAAAAAAACAAAAAAAGACCCTTCTGTGCAATACAAGGCTAAGTAGGGGGCTCTCTAACTCTACTGATAATTAATAGTGAAATGAACTTAAAGTAACATTCTTAACCATCAGCCAAGAGTTGGATTCAAACACTGGTTTAAAAAAAATCACCTTAAAATACCCATAATTTGGGGACCCTTACAATTTCATGGTGAGGAATAGCATGAACTACGTGTTTCTATATGTTTATATCAAGTTAATATAATTTCATATCCATGACCTTGTTCATTGAAGTAAAATGCTTAGACAAAACTTAAAAGTGCCACTTGGTTAATATGATGGAGATAGCTGAAATGTAGCCCACTATAGTGTGCCTTATGTTATAAATGTGATATGTGTTTTCACATGTCCCGATCCTCATTCCGTTTCTGCTCTCATACCTCCCTACCCTTGGAATCCAATATGGAACTACCAAAACCATGGTTCCTTTGGTTTAAGTTTGAGAGGTATTTAATTAAAACTGCAATTCTACATGTTATTTCCACAGTCCAGTAATTTATTTTAAATTTGAGTATTTTCAAATTCCACAAACAAAACTGAAGAACAGCAATATTTTGTTTGAATTCTCTCTTCTGTACACTCAGTGATCTAAAACACCACAATATCCAACATACACAAACCTCAGGGAAGGGTTAGTAAATACACACAGATTGGAATCATGGTGCTCTTTGTTCTTGAATGGAATGGTCCCACAGAAAAAGCACAGGATACAGCACAACATAAGGGCACCTGTTACATATGGAGTGAGCAAAAACACACTAGCATTTTCTATATGCGTAATCAGGAAACCTGCATAGGTTAGAGGGCCTCTTATGCTCATTGAAAAGTCAGGCAAGTTGTCTGTAATGCATTTTCCCAATACTTTGGAGAGCACTGTAGTCCAGTGTAGGATGTGCTGATAATGATTAGTGTTGTCTTTGTTGCACTGACAGTCTCGCATGGTCACATACCAATATTTTTGCTTTAGCTTTTCTTTGAATAAAAGAGATTTAAATGCATTTAGACAATACATATTGTAAGCTGTTTACATACACTAAATTTAAGAGCTTCAATATTAGAGTTTTTCTTTAAACACTACAGAGTGCAAATCAGGTTCTTCACAACAGATTGAATATTAGGCAGTTCTTCAAAGAACAAAAGGGAAGAAAAAAAGCCCAGATGAATAAAACATTGAAACTATTCCCCTTTGAAAATAAATTCTAAAATGATGCGGAATGTGAAATAAGCTTTTAACATAGGTGATCCAAGTTTATAGTTAGAAACAAAACGCAGTCCTTCATGAAATAAAGGTTACAAGAACATGTGCCTGTTTTCCTCTGTTATAAACTGAGAAGTGGGTAGAGACGATGTTTCAGTACGAAAATAGGCGACTACAGGATCAGCTTTCCGTTTCACATGCTGTACCCAAAGCCAGGCTGTGGCTGCCCATAGGGTGGTGCAGTATAACCATAGCCAAAAGGTGCCTGGGGAGGGACTGCAACACTGGGTCCTGCTGTCAGCATCAACTGGGGCTGACCTAAAGATGGAAAACAAAAAGGAGCGGGGGCGGGGCAAGGAGGCAGTAAAAATTGTTAGTATTGTAGGACTATCACACTCCAGTCTCCCCTCTAGTAGCATAACACAACTTTGAGTTTTGGGGAGCACTTCTGACTGCCACAATTTTGGCATGACAGTCACCCTAAGAAGGTCCTGCCTATAAAGCCAAACAGTGCAGAGCTAAGGGTCAGAACTGTGACAGCAGTTATGTTACTTCATATCACCTAAAGCAATATGCACATGCATGCTTGTCAGCAGGCAAGACATCTACTAATAAGCCTTTTTACAACATGGTGTTTGCACATTATATTTGGTGACAATATAATTAGCACAGGAAAACAATTGTTTAACAGACATGGTCTTAACATAACTGAAATGTTAAAGTTATATTTAAATTTCTGATTTAAGCACATCTACATGATAATGAAACCTAATGCATTTGAGCAAAGAATCTAGTACTAATTTAGAGAAAGCAATTAAAAATAGCAAGACATATTCAAATATATATTAGGTATGAAATACATTAGAGCGTACAACCTCTTTCATATATTCTGTTGCCCCTCTTAGGAAGTTTAAATAGTTGTTGACCACTTACAGAAAACGACCTATAGAGAAGCCGGCTTATTTAGAGGGAAAAGACACGTCACACTCTTCCCAACTGCCACAAAAGGACTCAATCTCCCACTGGAATGTAATCCTAGAGCAAGATTTCTCCCAGCACAAGCGACCTTGTGTCGTCCCTTTTTGTGAATAACCAACAAAATTGTCTTTAGTGAGCAAATTCTTTTTGGAAACCAGCAGTTTATAAAAATCACTTCTACCCTTGATATTGACATTTGTCTTGAAATTTCAACCCACTGTCAACTGCCTATAAGGCCTGTCCATTTAAACACCCTAAAGGCAAACCAAATTTAGTAGGTGCCCCCAAATTATTACACTCATTCTGTTTTGGTTCCTACTGTGTTTCCTATCTCAAATATGTGAAACATCTCGCTCCCATCTCTAACAATCCATTTAAAGTTTATCTTTTCCAACTTTGTCAAAATTACCCTGATTCTCTAAATCCCCAAAGTCCTTTATATTTATAATATAAAGGAGGTAATGTCATAATAGATTTGAATATTATCATTTCCTTTAGCAGGATGAGATACAATGGTTATAATTTTTTGTCTAAAGAACACTGTAACCTATACCCTTCAAATTCATTGTTCAAATGAATCTGTTCACCAAGAGTGAAATGGAAAAGGTAGTTCAGACGTAAACGTGTAAGAAGAAACTAAATTGCCTTAAATATTAACTGAGAGTTTGAAGATCCTATCTCTCTAGAAAGTTCTCAAATGGAAACCCTATTCAGGTTCTCTGTCCAGTTAGAATTTAAATAGATGATGTATTCTTTATGTAAAGCAGGGGCAGGGAATGTCTGGCTCCCGGGACATATAGGCCCTTGAAATAATTTAGTCTGGCCCTACCAAGGCAATTACAGGCAAGACTAGAAATTCAATAAATCTAAGAGCTTTGTTCATAACAACATAAATCTATATTAGGTGAATTATATTAAACAAATAATGTTATAAATACCCAAATGGCCCCCTGGCAGAAAAATGGTTCCCCATCCCTGATGTAAAAAGCATTCTAGCCCTGGCCGGTTTGGCTCAGTGGATAGAGCGTCGGCCTGCGGACTGAAGGGTCCCAGGTTCGATTACAGTCAAGGGCATGTACTTGGGTTGCGGGTGCATCCCCGGTGGGGGGTGTGCAGGAGGCAGCTGATCGATGTTTCTCTCTCATTGATGTTTCTAACTCTCTATCCCTCTCCCTTCCTCTCTGTGAAAAATCAATAAAATATATATTTTTTTAAAAAGCATTCTAAAGACAGCCTTGGCACTTCTGAAAATTGAATTCACCAATAATTCTTCTTCAGTAATTTATGAATAAGCAATCAACCAGTGACCAGGCAATAGAAAAACTGAAGTTATGATCTTAAGATTTTTGAGACTGTCTTTGCATTTAAGATTACATGAGGGGATAAAATTAATGCCTGCTTTGAGACTGTTTTGGGGAGTGGGGTGGAATAACAGTAGAGAGAATTATTTCTTTACTCAGTGAGCCTTTTGCATTTTAGAAGCTTATTATATTTCTATTTTGAGGTAGAATCCCTAAAGAATGAAACATTTATCTACTATATTTCTGTTAAGTTAAAAAGAGATAGAGATTACCATAAACAATAGGTTGCGTCTCTGTAGCTTGTTCTTCTTCTTTTCTCAGTGATTCTGAAGCATCTAATTTATCAACCTGGAGAAAAACAGGTAATGTTAATTAGCACCTCAAAAGTATTATAAACCTAGGTTTATGGCAGAAAGTGGAAAAGCCTTAGTTTGTTAAATTTTGTCAAAATAAAAAGACTAGAAAGAACATTCTCACGCCCCCTCAAATTCAGTGGCAATGTTCATACTTCAGTCAAGGTGTTTTTCAGCACTGTCATTATAAACCCTCCAGAAGGAGGGATTTATAAATGCCATTAAAGCGCACGCCAGGCTAAAACTGGGCATGCTAGGTAGCAGCCAGCCTGAGGGAGGGAGATAATGAGAAGGAACCACTTTTACAAATGAAGATTAAAGCCTACCAAAGATAATAATGAACTCATGACTTGGCAAGACTTCTTCCCCAAAGGAAATGGTATTCAAAAAAAGTAAAATGAGTCTAATGACTGGACAAATACTTATGCAGAATAAGCTACCTTTGCCCAGTGTGCAGTTCCTGCTGATACTGATTATAGGTACAAACTGAAGTTTAAGACTCAAGTGGCTCCATATTTGATTATTTTAATATAAAGACAGGCTGCATGTTTTTATGCTCTATTTTCTAAGAAGTAGCCTTTTAAGAGTTTTTTTGGTTTTTTTTGCTTTTAATGAAGCCACAGTAAATGGCCATTATATGCTAGCTACTCTAAATAAATGTGGATACTATCTGACAGAAATAAGACTGTAGAGGAGTCCATGTGTGTTAATGAAAGGAGGGAGAATACATAGGTTCTTTCACTAACTAGTTGTGTGACCTTGGCAAACCACTGCACTTAGCCTCAAAACATGTCCTTGTCTATAAGAGACAGCTGAGCGAGGTGATCTGTAAAGTGCCTCTAGGACTAACTCTGAAGAATTAGGAAGAAGTCATCAAGACACTAGGACTAGGAAATCTCCACCGCACAACTTTCACTTGCCTTTTGAACTATACACTATATTTGTCTTTTAAACTATATTTAAAAGTCGGTATCTCAACCAAAACATAACTACATTATATTTCAAGTAAAACTACACTTCAAATCTCAAAGTTATTACTACTAGTGGTTTTCAAAGTCATAAATGTGCAGTGAGATAGGGGAAGAGTGCAGGAGGAAACTTTTTATTAAATGTTCCTCAAAAAGGCAAATAGTGAAAAAAATCACTCACAAAAAAAGACATGCAAACATCAGTGAAAAAGCTATAAAGACTGCTAAAATGGTTAGAGCAGCCCTGATTTCTTTTTGAAATTATTTAAAATGGTGTCTTGGAGTCTTCAGGTAGGCCACTAAGATTAGGACAATACTTCATATGTGTACTAACTTTTTAATATTAAGTATCATAAATGTGGGTCTAATCCATCCTACTATGTCAAGGAACAAAATATTAGAAAAGTAAGCTGAGGCAGACTCTAGACACCTTTAGATAAAATGTGGTTTCCCCACCCTAGGAAGTTGGGTTAATTTGCTTTTGCATACATTTTCCTGTTTTATACCCTAAGTGTTCATCTGTTATAAATTACCCAATGTCAAATTAAAGACCACTATCGAGTATAAATACCATGAAAAATACCCACAGTTTGGTATTCAAACTTACAACAAAAATTATTACAGCTGTATACTTTAAAGTATGGTATGTGCCACCAAGGGTCAGATGGGGTTCTGCTAACCTAAACAGTATCCAAGCTAAAGAGGTTGTGCAAAAAAATACATGGATGAGAGTACATTAATAACTTCTAAGAAGAAGAAAAATTAAACAACAAAAAACCCCACCACTGCATAATACATTTCCAGACTTTCAAGGAAAAGAATCTAAAGTGAACACATGTTTAAAAGTTAATGTCTGAGTCAGATGTTGGAGACAGAGACCTATTACAGAAGTACATGTAAGACTTAGAAGAACTAGCAATATCACAATGCCCAGGCACAGACATAGGCAGGCTGGGCGGGGGGAGACACAAAAAAATAAGAACTCTGAAGGAACAGCACCAAGCTAAGCAAAAAATTTTTGATTTTTCTATATAATAGGACAGCCTCTGGCACAGCAACGTCCAATTTTTTATTCCATATACCCAATTTAGATTGCTCAAAAAAGAAAAAGCAGAGAAGGCTGTTATGAACACAAGCTTTTGTTAAGAGCTGTAACAAAAGTTTCTGATCCTTGGATTTAAAAAGAAAAATTTCAGGTAAGCATGTCACTGAGTTCCACCTGTACTACTGAAAATTCACTGTAATGTAAAAGGCTTTTCCACAGAGACTGCAATATGCTGCAGAGAAAAGTTAACATGCAGTCGGTTATTTTGGTGTATGTGTGCATGAAAAAAAGGCAAAAGTACTGAAGCAAGAAGTGAGATCTGAAGATGACTGTTGCTATACAGGCTCTCAAGAAACACACACAGCCCACAGCAATGCTTTAAGAGTTTCAAAAGTAGTATGATGTAATTGCAATGACTGTTGTACATGCTTGATTTAAAACAATGCATAACACTGCAGTTCAATTACCTGTTTTTCACACACACGCTTTCTAACTGCCTTGCTTACTAGCTGCTGAAGGGCCTCACACAATGCATTTTACTCAGGTTTGCCCTAAGTTCCAATGGTGACTCCAGTTTGGTTCAACATAATTCCAACGCATTGTCCCCCAACCAAATTCATTCAAATTTGTTTCAACTCTATCTTCCCTCCCTTTTCTTATCACAATTTGATATCAGACATAAGTTTGTAAATTGGTTTCACTTATATTGGGATGGTGACAAGCCAATTAAGGAAGCAGCAACCAAAAGGTGCCTAAATTTACCATGGATAAACCAACAGATGAATAAGAGAGCAAACTTGAGGTGGCTTCAGAGGCGTGCCTTATTACAAAACATAGAAGTTAATATTGCTTTGTTATATATAGAAATAATCCATGTTGCTAGCAACAATTAGAGCAAGCTACTCTCATAATTAAAAAGTTTTGAGTCCTCTTGAAAACGGACTAGCACCATAAGAACTGGACACCTGGAGAAACATGAGGAAAGTCTCTTCAGAAGCAGCTAGTATCTCTTGTATCTACTTTCAGCAAAAAATTAGTAAGAATCAAGAGATCAGAAACTGGATCACAGTCCTTCAATACCAAAAAAAATCCCAAAAAGCCTTTTAGGGCATGTATATACAGATATAAATTCAGCGACTGTCAGGCAAGCTCACAAAATAAAACCAGAGGCTGTTTAAATTTATTTAGAGTATTAAGAGAATCCTATTATGGTCCAGATACCCTGACAGGGAAGAGAAATTTCCTGAAACTTTGAAATTAATATGGAAACTCACCATGCTCAGTTTTTAATAATTATTTAAGAGAGACTGTGAACCAACTACTGATTAGCCTCCTGCCCTTCCTAAAGCCTATTAGCCGATTAGTACCAAACATCTACTAACGTCCTACAACTCTATTATAGTTATGTTTCAAGGGACTTGCAGAGGCTTTAGTGAAAATTTATTGGGGGGAAAAAGCAGCAGCAGCAGTGTAGAAAAGGAAGGAAAAAATCATGCAAATTCCTTAGACTTAGTCCTCCAGACTTAAAGATGGAAAAGAATCAACTTTCACCTTTTCCTTTATTGCATCAACCTGCAAAGGAATTCAGAAGGTGCAGCTTAGAAAAAAATCAAATTCCATATTGAGCATAAAAAGGTAGAATCAGCAACAAAGGTTTAGGGGAGAAACATCTAACCACTAAAAAAGGTATGAGAATAGTGAAAATAAAGGGCATACTGTAAGCAAAATTTAGAATATATATATATATTTTTAACTTCAGAGCTTACTGCAGAAGAATTTATGCTAGAGTCAGTGTGAAAGAAAGCAGCTTAATCGCTAGTAAAATTTACAGCACTTTGGTTAACAGCAGCTTAGAGCCAGGTCTCACAAGTTGGCATTATGCATAAGAAAAGAATTCTCATCTATGGCTAAGATACCCTGAACTTATAAACAGAAAGTGTTAATTCTTAAAATATTATTACTGAACATAATGGTATCTACTTAGATGGTAGCCTAAGAAAATACTCAGTATACTGGGGGCTGTTAGTGCTATTTCCCCGCTTTAAATAGGCATGCTGAAGAGATCAGATGTGAAATGGATTTTAATAAGCATGTTTTCTCTAATGAAATGGATCCTTTAAGATCATTTTTAAATGTTTGACAGCAAAAAAGCTAGTAACTGTTGAAGATAGGGTGAATAAAAATATCTAACATCAAAACGGGACACTAAGACGAATAAGTGACTTTTATAAGATTATATCCCCAGCTTGTTTAATGCACTTTTAGGAAACGTGTCATTACTTGTTAACCTCCTATGATATTTTAAAATTAGGGGTTAAACTATCAAAATATTGAGAAGATTAACAGGATGTTAAGAATACAGGTGTAGCTTCCCCAGGGGAAACACGCATACACATTTAAGTCAAGAACCAACCGAATAAAGGGAACCTATACTACTATTTCTAGAATCTGAATAGTAAGAACTGATCTAAGGAAGATATTTTGAAAAAAATTTTTTTAATCAAATGTTTAAAAAAAACTAACATACAATGTAGAAGTAATACTATTCATCCTCAGAAATACATTGAGGATAAACCTTCTGGCAAGTTATGATTTGAGTTTCCTTTTCCATGCAATGTCATCTGTCAAAAATTAAAAATTTATGGAGAACAGGAATATTTTTGAATCAACTAAATAACTTACTTTTACTAGAGAAAAAACATTAAAAAAAATAAGTCTGCACATGGAGTTTTACATATTCAAGATAATTAGTTCTGAATATACCCAGAGGTGCCATTACCTTTGTCAAATATTCCTTCATGACCTGGATGAAATAGGGCATGGCAAAATCCATGATATTGTGCCTCCAGGCAGTTTCCAGGACAACATCTGGCCTTAAAAGATCATAACAGGTAAAGAGACAAGCTCCAAAGCACTCTCTTTTTTCTTCCTGCAAAAACCACTGTAGGAGTTCTTCAGCCAACTCAGTATCTTTAGATTCAGAGGCATACTGCATTGCATCCTATTCAAACGAAAGGATGAAAGTCAAACATTAAACTCAAATATACTGAAACTGGTAAATCAAACAATACAATGGGGGGGTCCCAATTATATAATTTAAAGATTTGTTGAAAGAAAAGGAATAGATGGATAAAGCATTCTTTTTTTTTTTTTTTAAGAGAGAGCTTTGAAATAAAAATAAGATAGTCCTAGAATAAAGAAAATCACTTAACTATGATCTCCTCAAATGGGGGCTTAAAGGTAATTCTCATATTCATAAGCTAATACTTTTAAAGACCATAATCACTTGTAGTATACCACGTTAGGGTTAACACAGATCATCCAGTAGTTGGTTTAATGGCCCTGCCCCCACCAACTTCATCCACCTTGTACAGGCTATCTTTCTTGCACAGCTCTACACTCTGTTTCCAGCGATTGTTGCCTTTGAAGAGATAAGCAGCAATTCTCCTGAACTCAATGAGTTCATGTTTTTCCAAACGCTGAGCAAGTGAGATATTGTCAAAGTTGTCGTAAGCGTCTATTGATGTTCGCAGAGCCTTAAAAAAAGAAAAGCCATCCAAATTCCAAATCAGTGTTCCATTCTAGTTTTAAGTTTATGTTCCATCATTTTTTATCAATGAGCCATTATGTACATAACTGACTGTATATGACATGATCAATGGACATGTACGTATGATGATGACCAGTGAAGCATTATTAAAATATGACAGCCTAGACTCAAGCATCAAATCACAAAGTTGTAATCTAATAAATAAGTATCAAGGTTCTTCAATATAATTATGTAACAAAGACCTCGAAGATACTGTAAAATTTCTAAAGGTGCAATTTTCTCCAAGGTTTTCATATCAAGATCTAACATGAATAGTTATGAAATTCGGAAAATTTATAATTTGAAGGGTAAGATTTTATGCTCTGAGGAAACTCCTGATACAACTCAACGTGATAGTCAGTCATACAGAGGGGCATGGGCTCTGAGCCTAAAAGAAAAAAGAGCCCACTGAATCTTAACTCTTAATTAATTTTGTTCTTGTGAAGCCTTTCACAAGGGAAAGTTTATTAAACAAATACTAATATGGTATTGGGCAAGAAAGCAGTGAATACAGTTAATACCAAGTAAGTTTTAAGGATTAGTTAAGAGATCAAAGACTTTTCAACCCTATCTATAATCTAGATGCTTAGGGATAAAGTAACCATAATTTTTTTCTAAAGAGAGATAAGGATCTAAGCAAAATTCTGCAAACTGCGCATTTCATCAGGGGGAAGTCAGATTTATCAATCCTGAACATCTCATTAAATTTAAATCGTAGGCATATAAATACCTAATATTTAAAAGTCTAAGGATAATGGCCTCTTTTTGTTTTTTAACTGCAAAACATATCAATTTACAACCTAATTATAACCTGAGTTTTGAGAATATATGCAAGAATCAAAAGGTTTTACCTGATAATCTTCTTCTGTAATAAAGAGGTTGTTCAGTGATTCATTCACAGATTTGTTGTTGTGGTTCTGAACTGAACGCAAATATGGTTTTACCAGTGGTAGCTGTTTAACCTTTAAAATAAAGAGTTTGTTACAAATGTAGCACATGGTTAAAGTTCCATGGACAAAAATTATTCAAGTATGTCTTAGATCCTTGTTATAATATTTTGAAGTTTTAAAAAATAATTACCTTGCTGAAATAATTGACTGCACGAGTATGATCCAACCGTGGAGACAGCACCATCAGCAAATCATTTAACAACAGAGGCTTGAATTCTAAGTAGAACTGTATTGCTCTGTAGTATAATTCCACATTGGCAACCTAAAATGGGAAAAATCCATACATAAGTCAGAATTACTTCCTAATGAGCTTACTCATTTTGAAGCCTTTGTTTCGTTTTCTGAAGAAGGTACATACCTTGGTAATGATATCTTTGAACTGCCCTTCTTTCCATGCATCAGTGGGATGATTCATCATGGTAATTATGGCATTATCATATTCTTCATACTTGTCATACAAAAACACCAATTCCGCCCAAAGATGAGCTTGTTCTGCAGCTCTTAGCACCTATGTAAGAAAGATTTAATTGCTTTAAATATGAATCTTTAATTCTAGATAGTAGTCCAAAAAGGGATGTTTTAAAATAATTAGTTTTAGCTACAGAGTTGCTCCCAATGTTAAAGGCTGGTTACCTTAGGTATATTCACTCTGGACCAGAACAGCTCCAAGTGCTCCCTCATTTTTTGTGGCTTAAATTTAGAATATAGAATGGCTAATTCGGTGAACATCCCCATATGAGCTCGCTCAAGTCCCAGAGCTGCTTCCAACATCGTTATCAGTTCTTCAAAATATCCACGATCCTGAATAAGGAAGATAGTAAATTAAAGATAGGAATATCTGTGGCAAAAGATCTCAATTAATATGAAAGACTGCTGTTCATTACCTGATAGTAGTTGATAAGTTCCTCTAATTCATCTGCATGTACTACAATATGGAGCCCACACATCTGAGCAAGACGGAATTCTTTCCCATCTACACAGGCAAAGCAGACCTACAATAAAAATTTCAAATATGTGAACTCAAATGTAAACATGCTGGTTAATTCAATTCACAGTTTAAAGAGCATTTCTAAATAGCATCTTAATTCTTTACTCAAACAGGTGTTAAGATTACCTCTTTCCATGTTCGGGTACTGTTTGCTTTCCTAGCTCCATCAACAGCTGCCTGATATTCACCCAGGTGAACCAGGGTAGATGCCAAGCGTCCAAAATTGGAAACGTTGTTGTACAACAACTTAGCAGCATCATACATTTTTTCATCATAACAACGGTCACCAACCTGAAAAAAAAAAAAAGACAATCCATTTTCAGCGAGCCTAAACTCAATCCTTTCTCCAAAGCTGCAACTCAATGTAACAGTGAGAAACAATATTTTTCCTGTAAGATATTTTTTCCTTGGAAATCTTCAGCTGTAATGTGTTGATCCTACTAAGCTAATGATGTTGCTCAACTACTTAACATTCTTCAAAAAAAAAATATGAATAAGAAACCTACTTGTTGGATATGAGCATTATTTGGCCCATTGATGAACTCTTCTAACTCTGCAAGGCGGTTTGTTTTAGCCAGTGCGAATATCAATTCTGTCTCCACATAGGACTCACGAGCCTTCTTACGGGCCATCTGCAAGTACTTTACCAGTTCTTCCCAGTTCCCTAGGTATAGGAAAAGAAAAAAGTAATACAAGCACTGACATCTTTTTTTTTTTTTTAAGCATTGACATCTTAACGTTTCTCTTTTCACCCAAGTAAATGAGAACTACTTTTAATTTCCCTTTAAGGAAAACATTATAGACAATAACAAATATAAACAGTGAAATACATCTAGAATAGCAAAACTTCTATTATATTTCTGTATTATCACTAATGAAATGAATAGTGGATATCCCCTTTCCCTTAGAGCTGTAAGATTAGATAGAGCTCAATCAGAATTTTATGAAAATTCAAAACAGAAAATTAATCTTCCCCATGGACCTTGCAAGTTCACAAAATGCAGCTACTCTTTATCTGGACTAAAATGGAGGGCTACATGTTTTCAAAAGTAACCCTAAGTATCTAATTCCTACTTAATTCAGAGTACACAATTTATCTTAATGCTTAGCTTAATCAGAGCTTAGGTACATTTTCTGAGGTCACAAATACATAATAGTTAAGAAGTCGCACCACTAGTATTGGCAGCCTGAACAACTTCCATGTAGGATGAAGGGTCATCTGCTTTGATATAAGAGTCAATGGCTTCTTTCACCATTCCTTTCTGCAACTGGGCTTTTGCAAGCTGACTCCAGACCGCAGGCTCATTGCAGCGTTCAGCAAATTCATATGCCCGATCCAAGTTTCCAATATGTTCAATTAAAACCTAAGCAACCAATTTTTGAATTAGTGTTACAGTATAATGAATCTTACCACACAGCAATTACATTGAAATGGCTAGGATTTTATTGCTCTCCTATGCCATAGCAATTGGTTATGCTCATCCTCAAAGGATAATACATATATTGAATCATGAGAAGTCATTATATTTAGTATATAAACTTAGGTAACCTGAAATTTTATTTACCTGCACTGCTGAAGTATTGACATCAAATTTCCGGAAAATGGCAAATGCTTCTTCAAAGAGCTCATTGCTGATGGCGATATTGGCAATATCTGGGGCATCATAATTATCCAGGCGGTTAATATACTCCATAACACGGGTACGATCAGCCTTGATTGCAGTGAGGATTAGGAGGTTTTGCAGATTCCTTTAAGATAAAAAGATTTAAACGTAATATTTTAATAGCTCATTAGTTGTAAAGAATAAGCACTGTGGCTATACTAGTCCAGTCTTTTGTCTCAGGAGGTAGGGTGAGAAGAGGAGGGTATTAAAGAGTGACAATTTAGACAATATACTTAAATCTTTGTCTCTTTGTTCCTTCCCAAAACTGACAGGCCATAACAAAAGACTGAATATAAATAGCCAATGGAACCCTCTCAGAGCATACCTGTGTTCACTGAATACAGAGTTATCAAGAACAATTTTCTCCAGCAGTTCAATAAGTTCATTCGGAAGGTCTGCAGTCATAAAAGCCTTGACAGTTACTGACACTTCTTCAGGGTCCTGAGTCTCAGACAAAGCTGTCTGCACAACCTAGAGAGGATATATAGAAAATAAGTTCCGAGAATCAAAGTGATTTTTGAAGATATTATCTAATAAAACTAAGTTGGCTTTTCAGTAGAAAACTTGAAATAGGCAGAAAAAAAAGTGGAGGAAAAATACCTTTAAATTTACTACCTAAAGGTCTTCGTACACAAATTCATGTATAACTATATCATATGTACTTCCATTCTCCTGAAAAATTACCCTACTTGTATAATTTCAATCTTTTCCCTCATTAAAACATTACTCATAATAACCACTCCCCATTATCACTTTAATGGCTACATATAATTCAACTACATAGATATAGCATTATATACGCAATAATTCCTCTGTTTTCGGCTATTTGCACGGTTCCCAGATGCTGCAGTATTTTTTTTCTGGGAAGATTTGTATCTACTTAAAAATTTTCCTTAGAAATGCTTCCCAAAGCATTTAAAATAATTAAATGTTTAAAATGTTTCTTTTTACTGCCTTCTCTCATAGTTAAATATGGTCCATGTGTATGATGAGGGAAAAGAAAAGGTTTTACTCATAGTTAAAAGATGAGCCTTAATCCCATTTGCCAACTTTACCTGGTCAATTAGAGGTCTCCTGTAAGGATTGCTTTCCAGCAGCACACTGCCCCACAATTCTGGATCCTTCCGGCGTACCAGATAGCGGGAAAGACTTTTGAAGAGGGAATTCTCATTGCAAACCTAAATAAGATATTAAAGATTAATTTCAAGGTAAGAAGTAAAGACTTTTTATAACTGACTTTACTTTTAAAAGTTATTTCCTATCATTTATACTCTGATTATTGTTTTCTAGGAGAAAAAAATCCACAATTTTTACATATAATCTTGAAGAGGTTACAAGCAAGTATTCTACTATACTGGTCTGTCATTTATGCACCAGTACTGCAAATTTTAATTACAGAGGCTTTGTAATGTGCTTTAATATCTGGTAGGCCTAGTTCACCTTTATAGCTTTCTTTTCAGTGTTTTACTAGCTATTCTTGTTTATTTTTCCATGTGTACATGCATACATATATGTTCGTGTGTATATGAATGGATGTATGTACATAGATGCATATATTTCCTAGCTATGATCACTGAAAGATCATAGAAGCAAATACAAATACACCTAACAGCCCAGATCTGAGTTTTTTAATCCTCACCCAAGGACATACTTAGAGAGAGGGAGGGAGAG
>NW_005354174.1:2586696-2622824 GCF_000412655.1 Myotis brandtii
AGAATGATGAGACCATAAGACAAAGCCCCAGAAGGCAGGCTGCAGAGATTTTTATCAGCCAAAACTGGGACATTTTGAGCATCAAAACAATAGTGGTGGATTATAACCTATTGAATCAGACAGGGATTCATGAGTACATGAAAATATGAGTGCTGACTAAATGTGGAGAATGTGCTAGACTTGGAAAATTGTCCTTTTGCAACCAACAAATTAAGAATGGTTTAAGAAGAATCAATAGATTCTAAATTGGCATAGAAGAGGGGGCACACAACATTTGCATGGTTTTAAGTGTTTCCTTGCTGACTTCTTAAGATCTGCAAGGGGAAATATAATAATTATACAGTAAAGAAATTGACAACAATAAAAAGTGCCTCCACCAACGAAGGACAAAAGAATGCCAGGTGCTTCTGCATATAATAGCATGAGAAAGACAAAGATCACTTAAGCAATATTCTGGATGCAAAATATACAATCTAAAGCTAATCACAGGGAGCCATCAGAGAAACTCAAAATGAATAAGATTCTCTTACACTGTGAATGTACAAATTGCCACTGAATTTTTCACTTTCAAATGATTAACATTATGTAAATTTCACTGCAGTAAAAAAATTACAGTAGAAAAAAAAGACTACTTTTACAAAGAAAGGCTGAAGAATTGTCTCATATTAAAAGAGACTAAAGAGATATGACAACTATATGCAGTATGTAATCCTAGACTGGAAGGAAAAACTGTTGTAAGAAACATTATTCGGTCAATTGACAAAACTGGCATAAATTAAGAAATATTCTGTCAATCAAGTTGACTGAAGTTGGTTTCTATAATGTGTTTATGAAAGAGAACATCCTTATTCTTAGGAAATACACTGCAGAGGTACAAGGCCACAATGCATGCAACTTTATCGTATGTTTAAAAGATGTATGCATGTGCATAAACCATGGACACAAACAATGGTGCGGTGAATGCCTGGAGTGGTATGAAAACCAGATGGAGAGGGAGTAATGGGGGGAAAATGGGGGACATCTGTAACACTTTCAATAATAGAGATTTAAAAATTTTTTAACCAAGGGGTGGGGGGGAGATGTATGCATCTGTGTATGTGTATGTGTATGAGAATGTATAAGAACAGAAGTGATAAAACTAGTGCAGTTAAAATGTTAATAAGTGAAAACACATTTGATCTACCATCTTGGCCACTTTAAATTCACAATTATTGGCAAACAAAAATTTTTAAAATCACGTCTTCCAAAAATGCTCTGTCTTAACTAAAACTACTCTGAAACTCTCAAAATTCACTAACCTAACATTATATAATACATTAGAGGCCTGGTGCACAACATTCGTGCACTGGGAGGTAGGGGGGTCCCTCAGCCTGGCCTGCACCTTATTGCAGTCTGGGAACCCTCAGGGGATGTCCACCTGCTGGCTATGGCCCGATCCCCCAGGGATCAGGCCTAACCCAGCACTCAGACATCTTTCTCACAGTCCAGGGCTCTTGCAGTCCAGGACCCCTCGCTCCTTACTGCCTGCCTCCAGGCGGGAGAGGCTCCAGCCACCGCCACTGCACCCGAGCTGTGAGCCCGGCTTCTAGCTGAGTGGCGCTCCCCCTGTGGGAGCACACTGACCACCAGGGGGAAGCTTCTGTGTTGAGTCTCTGCCCTCTGATGGTCAGTGCGTGTCACAGCGACCAGTCGTTGTGCCATTCAGTCAATTTGCGTATTAGGGTTTTATTATATTGGATTTTTTAATGCAGCCTTCTTAATAAAACTACCTTGTTAAAGAAAATAAATAAATACATAAAATGCAGCCTTCCTTCTATACATTCAGCTAGCAGTACTCACATTAATAAGTTCCAGATCACACTGGCCACGCTCATAAGCAACACAGGCCAGATGTGGATCTCTCTTCTCACAATATTTTCCAACAACACGACTGTCATAATAAGGATTTTCACGAAGAAATCTCTCTGGGTTGTTATTACTATCTATGTAGATTTTGGCTAACGCATTGTGAGTAGCAGGCTCCTCACAGCCCTCATGAATCCTGGCCTCTAGCCAAGGCAGAAGCAGTTTCAACCTAATAAAAACAAACCAAAAAATAACACATGTACACATATTGTATTATAAATAACAAACTCTTAGCATGCTAACTATTTAAATAATGTGCTTTCCCATACATTATTTTGTATTCTCAACAACCCTATTATAAATTGGGAAATAAGACTCAGAATGTGGTTAAATGATTTGCCCAAGATTACACAGAAAGTATATAAGACTATCTGTATACTTTCCCAGACCTACCTGTTATATATATAGATAGGATATAGAAAGAAGAGATTATAGATTCGTAAACTGTTCTTTTTTATACTGGACAAAATATCTAGACTTTGGATAAATTTTGTTCAGGAGTGGGCTGGGACGTGGTATGAGAAAATAGGCCAGATTATCTGAGGTTTCTTTCAATTTTAACACAATTAACATACATTACCTACAGCCAGAGGAGGCAGCATCCTAAATACACACTGGGAACAAAATGTAGTATCTTTAGGAGCTCTGGGCTTAATAATTCTAGCAGTTGTATGATCACTCCACCAGAGGTCATGGTTTCACTAAGCTATAGTTTATGTTTCAATGATTCAAATATTGAAAGCACCCAGAGAAAGAGCAGTAGGCCATTATTTTGGCTATCAAATTCAGGTAAATACTTACATTACCATGTTCTCCTTTGAATATTAAGATTCAAATAAAGCCCTAACCGGTTTGGCTCAGTGGATAGAGCGTCGGCCTGCAGACTCAAGGGTCCCAGGTTCGATTCCGGTCAAGGGCATGTACCTTGGTTGCGGGCACATACCCAGTAGGGAGTGTGCAGGAGGCAGCTGATAGATGTTTCTCTCTCATCGATGCTTCTAGCTCTCTATCCCTCTCCCTTCCTCTCTGTAAAAAATCAATAAAATATATTTTTTTTTAAAAAGATTCAAATAAAAAAACACACAATTTAACCCAGAGTTAATAGGAAACTCTCTTCTCATTATTCTTGAGAATAATTTATTTAAGAACTAGTTAGCAAATACAGGGTGTCACACCTAACTAAAAAGAGGCTTTTCACATAGTTGACATTAAAAGCATATACAAAGTCAACCCATGTAGCTCTAATTATAAATATGCAAAACAAGTGATTAGCCAGGTTAACAGATTTTTTGTATGATAGCTGTAACATTTCAGAAAACAGCTTTTCTTTAAATCAACGCTACAGTTAGCCGATCACTTCTAAATCGGGTGTTTCCAGGGAATCATGGTCCATTTATTTCTGAGTAGCTTTTCAACAACTGACAGGTTACATTTTTATCCGTTACCATGCTGAGAGAGACTTATTTATCCCAGTTATGGAGGTTAAATGGTACTACACCTGTTTCTTTTTTCAACCTCAGCAACAAGCTCATCAGTAGAAAATTGACCTCTTACAACAAGAATCAAGTTTTTAATGACATCTTCAGAGCAATCAACATCAAGTAATCCTCCAATAACCACAGGAAGTCGACTTGGATTCACCTAAGGGTTAAAAAAATTTGAAGAATGTCTATTTAATATGATAAACAAAAATGAGCTTTAAAAAATAAACATTTCCCCCTCTTTTAAGCTCAGTTATAAACAGAGTCTAACTTTGCAACTAGACCAAGGAATTTAGCAGGAAGTCTGGCTTGTTAATTAATTATCTCAGCATTACTCCAAAGGATAAATAAGTCCAAAAATGCTAAAAGTCACAGAATTTTTCACACATTAAGTCCACTATAGCAAAACTGTCTGTCTGTTTTTAGAGTTAGAAGGTACAGTTTTTTATATCTATATTTAAGATGGTTTTAAAACTGTGCTTTGGAGTCTATGGCCTCTACACAGATACTTCAGGTGCTACCAAGTACGTAGGGCATTGGCCATCCAACTTTTTCAACTACAGCACTTCTGATGTTTTATATACTTGGCATGCATGTAAAATTTTAATCAAAGAAGGATTTGGGCAGGAAAACATTAGAAGAGCCACTGTAGCAGACCACAGTTTCAAAAGGGTGAAGATTTCCAGAGTGAAATATAAAATCTACAATAAGATTTAATTTTTAAGTAATCTAAGTATTACTTACCTTTTGTACATATATCTCTATATACTTTTGAAGATTATTTCTATATAAGTACAGCACCAAATCATGGACAAAGTCAAATCGATCACACACAATGATGAGTGGTAATTGATCTGTTAGCTTCGCTTCCTGGGGGGGAAAAAGAATGAAAAAAAACCTTAATTTTCTCCTTCTGTGAGATATCAAATCTATGTAAAATATGACAACCTCTGTTTTATACTGGTGGGAGAGGATCATATAAACTTGGCTGTTCTCTTAAAAGAAATCCCCAATTGCTGGAGAGAGCACACCATTTTCAGTAATTTTCTATTAATCAATACTTAGATCCATAGCAAAATACCAGGTCCTTCCCACACACACCCTTGACCAAAAAAGTAACAAATTAAGATTAGTGAGCCACTACTGGCATTCGGGATATAAAATCATCACAGCAGGACTTTCATTAATGATTAATAAAATAGAATTGAGTTATTTAAGACCAATAGTCAAATTGTCAAAATGATGACATAAGTGGCTTGTACTTGTTTCAAACTAATGACTGATTTTCACTCCTCCCTAATTCCATTCTATATGGCCAGCCTCTAACATTCTGTTACAATAAAGCCTACAAGGAGCAGCATGATGGTGACAGCCATGAATTAAACACACCACATGTTGCTATAGTAAGAAAAAAGAAAAAGAAAGCACGTAAAGAAAGACATCTTTAAATATAAGAAAAAAGTTAAGAAAAAGAAAGCACGTAAAGAAAGACATCTTTAAATTGCCTACTGCTTTTATCATTACAAATACCAAGCTATAATCCTACTTTATAGATTGACATAGATGTTACAGACAGGAGGTAAGACCTATATTGGGCATTTACCTGAAACATGTCCTGTTACATTCCACAGACATAAGGTAAAGCACAAAAAACAACAGTTTCCATCAGGAATTCATTTACACACAGTGAAACATTGCTCAATATATTATCTGTCTATAAAAATCTGCTAAGGAAGTAGAACTAAGCAGGATAGGACTTTCCCCAATGACAGCCACTAAGAACAACATTATTTGCAAGGTTAGAACAAAATAGTACTTAAGTTTAGAACATATCAGTCACCCAATTATAAATAATTTGAAGATTAGTCTATGAAGTGTTCAAAGAACACAAAACTAAATCTGGGAGTCATGAGAAATCCTGAATAAAAGATCAAAAAGGCATGCATGGGTCTGGATTTATGATAGGCCTGTACCCCTGGGTTTCTCATAGTGCCACATGCCAGAGCAAACTGTGGCCTTGAATCATTGCCTGGCCTCTGCCTGGAGGCTGCAGGCACTGAAGCAGGTTACACAGTGGAGGGCAGGGACGGGGAGACAGGAAAGGCTGTAAATCTGAAGTGGAAGTCAGCTGCAGATTTTTCACACATTAAGGAAAGTCTAAAGCAGGGGTGGGGAACATCCAGCTCTTGGGCCATATAAGGCCTGAGAAATCATTTGATCTGGCCCTGCCAAGGCATTAGGGGTGCGTTAATTAAATGTTCGACCAAATATAGCGGGCTAATTTTAAGTTGATAATTTTGTATGGCCCTTGAATGATATTATAAATATTTAAATGGCCCTTGGCAGAAAAAAGGTTCCCCGCCCCTGGTCTAAAGCAAGTATTTAGCAGCATGGAAACTGTACTAAACAGCTGCTATAATCATCTCTAGAAAGAGTGTTTGATCTACCTATGTAAACATTTCAATAAGCCAAGTTTTTCCTATTAAATAAACATCAAAAAGTTAGTGGGTCATACTAATCTTCTTTATCCTGTTTAATATAAAAATAAAATATTATGTACTTTTATTTTATCATTTAGGGAGAAAACATACTTGCAAGTAATCTAAGATTACTTAGGTATTCTATTCTCATGCGTGTTTAAGATTTCTGTTGGCAAAGACAAACATACTGTATCTACATCCCCCCCGCCGCCCCCCCCGCAAAAAACTTAAGATTGAAAGAGTAGACAAAAATCTAGAATGGATATTTTCTTGATTGCCTAAATTTGCACATGTAAGTAATGCTATTAATATTTTAAATTATTTAAAAGTTTACCCTGAAGCTATTATGGTCAAAGATTTTAAGATAAAAATTGAAATTATATAAACATTCAGGGGTTGTCATAAACATGAAGTTATTCATTTAACTAATATTTACTGAGTACCCAGGTACCAGACACTGTACTTGTGCACTGGAGATACAGTAGGGAACAAAGTAAGCATTCCCTCAAAGGACTTACATTGTAGTGGGAAGAGACAATACTGTTAAGTGTTATTTTAAAAAAAGTAGAATATGGGGATGGTGAGGATAGGCTAGGGTCATCTGAGACATCCTTTCTCATGACATCTGATGAGAAATCTTAAAGAATGTTAGGACTTAGGTCATGAAGGTCAGAGAAAAGCGGAAAGGGGTACAAGCAAAGACCCTGGGGCAGGAGAGGGCCTAGGGGGTTCCAGAAATAGCAAGCAGGTCAGTGTCGGTCAAGCAAAACCAGGAAAGGAAAATTGAAAGAAGATTAAAGGTAGCAAGAAGCAGATCATGGATCTGGAGAACAGTTTCATGCTTTCTATGGAGATCTATAATTCCACAAAAACTTAGGCCATGAGCCAAATGATGCTAATGTCATCATTTCTTCCTGCTAAAAGGTTACTGTACATGGGAAGCCATATTCTATCAATCTCTGTATTTCTGGTGGCTAGCATATAATTGGCATTGGAATGTTCAAGATCAGATTCAGAGAAGTATTTTTCTTATTACCACAGAGTTTACATACAACATCAGTCAATGATCATATAGCTAGTACCTCCAAAGCTTTATAACAGTGATGGTGAGATGTAGCATTGCAGCTACCATGCTACTGGTCAATAAGGAAAGGGAGTAAAATGCTTTAGTATGTTCATTCTCACTACTGGGATGAAAGGCTACATACAATAGTAGCATCTTAGTATTGAGTTCCTATCTCAGATTATTTAAAGATAAGACACCAGGTTTACCTCTAACTCAGACTGGAATTAGAATTCCTTCAAGGAGTCAGGAATAACTCAAAACCAAAAAGAAACAAAACTTGAATTATTGTATTTCACATGTAGGCTAGCACCACCTTATTTCCAAGGCCCACCAACACAGCTTATTTACAGCTGTTATAACCTGAACACCTATGGCCTACGAAGGTAGTTGAGAAAAACAACTTGTGGCTGAAGAAACCAAGGCTGAGTTAATTTGCTTGAGGTAACAGGTAGACATATACTGAATGAACAAATAATAGTTAATGATAGAAAGAAATGGAATTTGAACCAGGTCTGACTGGTTCAAAGGCCTGTAATATCCACATCCATGTCCCTACTCTATCAGGCTTGCACCCAATTCACAAATGTGGAATGGGAATCCTCGTCTAATTAGATCTCATGGGCTAAGCAACTTAAGGCTGCACCATCCTAGTATTCAGATAAGTTTTTTGAAGTTTAAGAACAAAATAATTTAGTCCTGCTTTACACACATATATATATATATATTTCAGAAGTCAAATATTAATACCCAATGCTAAAGAAATTACGAATAAAGCATAAAAGCTGTGAGCTTAATGAAAACAAAAAGAAATCAGTTTAAGAACCTGGTAGTATTTTTAAAAAAGGAAACAGTACTGACAATCAAATGAGGAACTGAACCAGTGTTAGGGGTACACTAGCCAAGCATAAAGCATCAATCTTTCTTATTTGGAGTTTTTTTGACAACAAAAAGTCTTGAGTTCAAACACATCATACTAGCCAGGCCATTCAGACTATTTATAATGGTCAAGACATTAAATTATAAAGCTATATTTTTTGGGGATAGTTTATTTTTTCATCTATAATATAGGGTTACTTCAGCACTTTGACTATCTCAGTACACTGAAACCCCTAAGGTTTGGGGGTATTTAATCTAGAGCCCAATCAGCTAATACAACTGTAGATTAAAAATGATGACAGTGTAGGCGTAGGAAAAGCCTATTTTTTCTACTAAATTATTCATTAAGCATTTTGGTTTTAGTTTCGATCTAAAATTCTTCCAAAAGACAAAAAAAATGTTTAAGAACTTTATATTCAGTTTCTGGAGTCATTTCATATATATAAATAAATGTTTAGGGGGATGAACTGAATGTTCTATAGTTTTCCTGAATTTTAGAGGCAACTAACAATATTAAAGTTTTATTTTCCTGTCAAAGTAACTAGTAGGAATGAGAATAAAGGTAAAGTTAAGTTAAACTTTAAACAAAATTAACTGCCCTTAGGTATATTTTAAAGAGCTAAGAATCTTTAAACCATTACTCTTCACTTCAACATAGGCAGTTCTTACTTCTCTAGAACTAAATTCCGTGTCACAAATCTGAGGATTTTTGTTTAATCTTACCCTCAATTTATGAATTATACATGATTAATATTTAATTTCCAGAGTCAGGCTAATTTGATGACAGAAATAAACCTGCTATGCATGCAGTAGAAGCTCCTTAAAATGACACTGAAGGCAAAATGATTTTAATATTCAAAAGAAGACTAAATGAAATTCTAAAATGACACTGAACATCTAAACAACTTTCAAAGTGAAAGAAATAACATTTCTTTAAGGTAGTGAATTTTTTTCCTTCTTTTAAATAGATGGGGTCATTCTAAGTATTACTTACCAATTTCCTTCCCTATTTCAAAGGAAACCACCAAGTATTAAATTTGGAAGAAATAATTCAGCACACAATTTCAGAATGTTAAGAATTTTACATTTAGGGGAACTTTTTTTTTTTTTAACTAACCAAACCCTTGCAGAACTGCTGATCTTCAACCCAACCAGAAACTGCATTACTCAAAATCACTTACCTTGAGAAAATTCTTGACTCGCTCAGGATCATAGCAGTTGCTTTCTCGGCAGATTCTTTCTACTTCTTTGATCTGCCCAGTCTTGCAAGCTGCCTGAATATATTTAAAGTGCACATCTGGATCCTGACTAAAGTTAACAATGGATCCCAGAAAATAAAAGAGACCTTAAAAAACAGATAATTGAAATTAAGTACAGGTGCACTTTTGAGAATAACAGAACTGTATAATATTTAAGCAATTAAAAAACATGTTATTTCAATTATACCTCAATTTTACAAAAAATAAAAAACACATACTCAATACTCCCAAATAAAAACTGGTTGCTCAAAAAACTCCATAAGAATACTAATTAATCTAGTAATTAGTTCAATAAATGGATTTGCACCTTAATCTTGAAAAAAAAAAAAAAAAAAACCCAGAAAATTCAGCCTGGCCAGCGTGGCTCAGTGGTTGAGCGTCGACCTATGAACCAGGAGGTAATGGCTCGATTTCTGGTTAGGGTACATGCCCAGGCTGTGGGCTTGATCCCCAGTGTGGGGTGTGCAGGAGGCAGCCCACCAGTGATTCTCTCTCATCATTGATGTTTCTATCTCTCTCTCCCTTTCCTTTCTGAAATCAATAAAAAAAAAATATATAAAAAAACCCCCACAGAAAATTCAACCCCATGTTTTCTAATAGAGAAATAGGAGGCAGCTACTTAATACCAAACTAATTATCACATCATATTCCATATGATAAGTTTTAAATGAAGACCCTTATAGCAGATGTTTTTCCATATGCAGTTAATAGGAAACATACAAAAGTAGTTTGAAGAGAATTTAATGCAGTGCTGTCAATACAGTAGCCACTAACCACATGTGGCTATCAAGCACTTGAAATGTGGCTAGTGTGACTAAAGAACTAAATTTTTAATTATATTCAGTTTTAATTACTTCAAATTTACATAGCCGTATGTGGCTAGTGGTTACTGTACTGAATGAAATAGTAAAAATTTAGTGCATAGCTAACATACAGAAACAGAAAACTAGAAGAAATCTTATTCCTTCTGTCTAGAGCAATACTACAAAAAGAGGAAGAAAAGGTAACTGGGACCAGAAGTTTGGCTAATGAAACCAAGAGCCACCCAACAGTGATTACATTAGTACTCAGTACAGCAGTGGTTTTCAACTGGGGGTGATTTTCTTCCCAGGAGACATTTGGCAATGTCTGGAGACATTTTTGTGTCACAACTGGTGGCGCTGAACCACACTGGCACCTAGTGAGTAGAAGCCAGAGATGTTGCTAAGAATCCTGCATACACCCCTCCCACCAACAAGCTATCCAGCCCAAAATGTCTGAAGTGCTGAAGTTACACAAACCTGCTGTATAATGACAAGTCACAAAATATCCTTGGTTAGAAACATTTGCCATTATAAGAGTCAGACAACATAGCATGAAAATTTATTATACCTGATCACTAGTCACTAGTATTTTTGTCTTACACAATTATGACAAAGCCACTATATATATTTGTATCTTAAAATTCTGCTTTTATTTCACCTATAAAATATCCAAGCAATCTTGTCCACTGCATATCCCTCAAATCTGACATAAAAGATGCTCGACATTTATTGCATGATAAAACTTAAAATTGTCCCATAAAATTAAGCTTGTAGAGACAGAATTTCTAATAGCCTGTGATCATAATAATATCCCTCTTGGTTATCTTAATTAAAACACACTCAGAAATTCCTAATTACCTTCAAAACTTTTGAAAGATTCAAACAGTTCAATCAGAGACTGAGTTGACAGTTGTTCGTGATACTTAGAAGCCACTTGAACACATATCTGCAGATTTTGGCGAATATTGGCAGACAGCATGGCCCTGAGGCATTCTAGGGAGTCTTCTACGGATAAGGATCCAAAGTAGTTCACTAACCACTAGAGGACAAAATAAATAAATAAGCAAGTACATAAATGAAATAAAACTGAATCTAATGGTGATATGAAATTATTATCATTCAGAACCACAAACACATTTTCAGTACATCATTTAATCATATCTAAGACCACCTGTTAGGTAAGAAAATAAAATACCTCAGGGTTAAGAAGATGGGTGTGAACAACTGCACGCTTAATATCATATAAATCAGTGAAGTGTTCTAATGCACGTTGCAACAGACCAGCCTTTTCACACAGCTGAGCAATATGAGCCCGGTCATAATGCGTGAACATCTGATTCCCTAGAATAGCATCTGCAACCTATAAAACCACAAACAGAATAAGTTTATTTTACAAGCACATTTATATCAGTAATTCTATATCCAGATTACATATAAAAATCCAATACCTAATTGATAAAGAAGAGAAAATACAAAAGAATGTTAACTAAATTTTCTTGAAGAATAGTCATCTCAGTTGCTTCGAATAACAATCCAAGAAGTTCTGAGTAACTACTAAAACAGTGTTGAAAACACCTTAAAAGTATGAACGCATATACCTGAGGTGCGTGCATAAGGTTCATCTCAAGCAACCTAGTCTGTAAAGGACCTTCAGATGGGCGATTATTCTTCAGGGCATCAAGCAAGAATGCAGTACACTGCTGAATTAGATTGTATTCCATAAAGACATCCACAATCTGCAAAAATATTTAAAGAATATTGTTTGAGATGTTTAAAAATGGCTTTATGATACTGTTGATAATATGCAAATGAAAGGAAATTAAGCATTATCTCATTTGTTTTACATATAAAAAATTGCCAGACCAAACAAACCCCAGACTTAAATAATGTTATTTGGACAGCATAACTTCATAATTTAAAAATAAATTTTTGGGCCCTAGCCGGGTCCCTGGTTCAATTCTGGTCAGGGGCACATGCCTGGGTTGTGTGCTCGATCCCCAGTGGGGTTGTGCAGGAGGTGGACAATCAATGATTCTCATCATTGATGTTTCTCTCTCATATATTTTAAAAAATAAAAATAAATAAATTTTTGGCCCTGGCCAGGTAGCTCATTTGGTTAGAGCATTATCCTGATACGCCAAGGTTGTGGGTTTGACCCCTGGTCAGGGCACATATATGAATCAGCCAATGAATGCATAGTAAGTCGAACAAATCGATGTCTCTGTTTCTGTCTCTCTCTCTCTCAAATCAATTTTTAAAAAAAGGAAGCTCTGGCCTGTGTGTTTAGTGGTTAGAATGTCAGTCACAGGTTTGATTCCCGGTCAAGGGCATGTACCTGGGTTGCGGGTTTGCTCCCCAGCCTGTTGGGGCGAGTGTGGGAGGCAATCAGTATATGTGTCTCTGAGACATCAATGTTTCTCTCCCCACACCCCGCTCCTTCCACTTTCTCTGAAAAGCAATGGAAAAAATATCCTCAGGTGAGGGTTAAAAAAGATAAGAACTATTTTTGTCTTCTGGAGTTACTTTTAGTTCTAGTAAAAACAACTATTATTCCCATACATTTTTCATATGTTCACATATACATCTCTAAACAAGAAGTCCATTTTCTATGTTTTTAAACTGTATATATAGCCCTGGCCAGGTGGCTCAGTTGGTTGGAACGTCATCCTGAGCACCAAAAGGGTTACAGGTTTGATTCCCAGTCAGGGAACATGCCTGGGTTGTGGGTTTGATCCCCAGTCAGGGTGCATATGGGAGGCAACCAATCAGTGTTTCTCACATTGATGTTTTTCTCTCTCCCCCCGCCCCCCCTCTCTCATCAATGAAAGCATATCCTTTGGTGAGGATTAAAAAGAAAAACAAAAAACTGTATGTAGATGGTACCATACTGTCCATTCTTCTGCAACTTGCTTTTTTTGTCTATGTAGATAAGACAAAGCTCTAATTTCTAGAAATTGAATGGTTAACCCATTCTTCTCCAAATTGTTTAAACTCAAATCCCCCCATTCTCTATTGAAATCAACTTCTACCAATACATTTTCATTTCTTTACCTGTGTGATATCAGCAAGAGGTTCTTCATCCTGAACCAACATTTGAGCAAACTGCTGTCCCTGATCTGGACTGATACGCATGACATTTCTCAGCAGAAAGATCCAGTCTGGAGTATATCCAACCTACAAATAGATATAAATTTAAACCCCACCACAAAGTTCCCTTTTTATATAATTTAAAGGTGTTTTTTTTTCTGCAACAGAATCTTACTAATATAGAACTACTGATGAAAGTACAAATTCAGTTTTAATTTGAGGTGTTCAGTTTGACCTTGGTTTATATTAGGCGAATAGATGCCTTAGTGATAACATTTGATTAAATAGCTGTAAATTTTTATAATTGGCTTCATTTTTGATGAGTGACTATTTCAAAAAGTTTGTTCTAACAGTTTAAGCATGCCCCTGACATCTTAAATTCTAGTAAGCTGTATAAGAGAAACTCTCCATTTTTTTAATAAGTGTAATTCTATATGTGGGACTAAAATAGGGCTTTTATACTTTTCCCAGTAACTAAAAATTTAAGGAAATTCACTATTAAAGTCACTTAGAGTTTCTACAGGCTAATTTCTCTTTAATGTTTTAATGAATTTTTTGTTGAGAATTTGTTTCATTAAACTCACTTTTTTAGCATACAAAACAATCTTCTGAACTTGACCAGTTTCTGCAAAGCACTGAATGACTTTATTTGGGACATTAGCCCTTAGGTACACACTAAGTGCCAATGTAGGGTCCACAGATTTCACAAGGTCACCTAGTTCTTCAGAACATTCCAGCTGTCCAAAGGAAAAAGAGATTGGTTAGTAATCCATAAGTTGTTTTATAAATGAGCAGTTGACACTACTTCCACTATAAATAATATGATAACATTTAGTTACTCAATTGTCCCAGAATATATTACAAGTATTCAGGGGTTGTGGTTGGTAAAGACTCTTGATTATGTATTCACAGCAATGTCTCAGTAGAATTTTCACACATGCTACTTAAAGACAAAAAGCCCAGTAAGATTTCATACATATAGATATTACCAAATGCCTTATCAGAAATGTAAATACTTAAAAAGGAGAACCTTGTACTATTAAGAATATTCACATATCTGACCCGCATGGCCCCAATTTTTTTTCAAAATAATGTAACTTTAAATGTAATGTTATCAAATGAAAAAAGTTGATACTAAGTTACCAGTTGAGGCTTACCATAAGGACCATTATTAAAATTAGGGTATAATTTGTATGTCTGAAGAATCTAAGTTCCATTATCTTCTTGACTTTTGGATTTATGGTTATAAAGCAGGACACTCTAATTTCACAAGGTCAAACAGATAAAAAATTTTGAATTTTTAGGTGGTAGACAATTAGATTCCCTTCTCTATACATTCAACCTGCCTTAGTCAGCTGCCCAGTCTGGAAAGCAGTTTCCCTAAAAGAGTTTTGCTTTACATATTAGAGTTGATTTTCTACTTTTAATGTCAGTCTCTATGTCAGAGAATAGCCTTTATCACTGATCTTCAGTACGGAGAAGTAAGAAGTTGTACTGAAGTATATATCTCTTAACTAAACATGCTAATTAATGAAGAGTTGACCAGTATCCCTTTTACTACAAATAGATCCCATATGACCATTCTCAAAAAAAGTAATAATATCCAGGAAGCTTTCACAATGTTATATAGGTCAACTCAGTTGCCTTGGCTGTCACCATCCTCCCTTATCTTAAACAATTAAGACCTCAAATACTCACTATTGTGGCTATTAACTATTCTTCAGCAGAGGCTCCTATCCAAGCATCCCAACTCTGAAGTACTATTCTCCAGTATCCTGCAAGACTGCCAGATGCTGGGTTAAGAAACAAGGACTTAGCCCTGACTGGTTTGGCTCAGTGGATAGAGCGTCGGCCTGCAGACTGAGGGTCCCAGGTTCGATTCCGGTCAAGGGCATGTACCTTGGTTGCAGGCACACCCCCACCATTAGGGGGTGTGCAGGAGGCAGCTGATCGATGGATGTTTCTCTCTCATTGATGTTTCTCACTCTCTATCCCTCTCCCTTCCTCTCTGTAAAAAATCAATAAAATATATTTAAAAAAAAAAAGAAACAAGGACTTAGAATTAGTCATGTAAAAATACTACCAACATACACTAACACTGAAAGGTATAACAACATTACATTATTCACTACTCAGAGTGCTTTAAATAGTACCACCTCATTCTTGACAATAGCATAGGAAATGGCAATTCAATATTGCCACTTTATCGAGAAAGGCTTTTTTATGTTGGCATGAAAGGAATAAAAACACTGATGGATTGTTCAAACTCGTTAATTGCCTTCAAGTAAGCAACATTGTCCATAATGTGCTCTAGAAAACAAAATACTATTAGATGTTCTATGTGAAAAGAAATCAGTTAAGTATGAATGAATATAAAAAGCACAGAGAAATCCTGCAGTAAAGAAAGCTGGTTAACATTTTTTAAAGGTTCATATTTAAATAAATTTCAAGAAACTGAGTTAAATATTTTCCCATGTAATGCTAATTTACATACTGTGAAATCTTTCTGGGAATTTTTATCACTGCTAATTAGCCCTGCTGTCTTATTAACATATCTATAGTCCAACATTTTATATAACATGTTTCCTTCTCACACCCAAACATAGTTACTAGTAGCAAATACCATCATTATGATGATACTTGGGAATTTCTCAAAGAAGATATATTTGTATGATTGAAACTACTGTGCATATTAAATGTGGGATGTGAGAGATAGGAATATATTCTTATATCCAAATGAATGTTACATATGTTGACAAGAACACATACTGAAGTGTCTCACACTAAGCTTTTCCTGAAGCAAAAGGATAGCAATTTGCTTCCAGGTTAGTGGTTCTAACCACCCAGCACACATTCTGGATTCCATTTAAAATACTAAACAAAGATATACTACCTCCACGTTATAAAAGTAAGTTTATGCATCTCATACAATGTCTGCTCTTATTCTATTCCTACAAGCATTAACGATACAGATATTTTGGGGCAGCCTAGATGTTTATAACTTGCTAACGTGGTACTTAAGAAAATTAAAGCAAAAGTATGTTAACTGAAGTTAATATACCTTATCTTCTTTTAACCATTTCTCCAAAAGCTGTTTCCGTCCTTGCTGAAGTACAGGCCTACACAGTTCTAAGGATTCATATTTGTTTAGCTGGCCTTGGTCCAAAAGTATGCCAAAATATTGAAGTAGAGGAGAAGTTTGACCTGGCTGGGCTGGGACACTTTGGAATCGACGGATAGTGTCTGGGGTACGGAGGATTCCCTTTAAGAAAGAGAAATGGTAAAGACTCTGTTTAAAGGAGATCCAACATCACACCAAGAACTCCATGGGTCTCTTAAGTCAATCAAAGAAGCATGATTCCACCTACTAAGACCAAATTTCAAATCTTCAATATGTTAAGTAATAAAGATTCAGTCAACATCTGTTCACACCCCTGGCCAGGTGTAGTAAGATTATTCAGAATCAGAAACATACCAACCTAATTACAATGCCAATGTGTACCAGAAAGTAGTTACAGCTAGCTATTATTCCAGGTTCATATTAAGTGCAAATTTCCTAATAGTGATCAGGATATAAGGTGTTAATTCATTCAACACAATACAAAGGTGATGAGAATAAACTCAGCTCAATTTCAGACAACTCTTTTTACCATAAATGTAATAGGATCTGTTCAATCCTTCAACTTTGGGAAATAAAATCAGTACTACCAGACCATGTGCCCTGTGGACCCATCTCTTGTTTCAACAATGTTTGAACAGAACAGACCCATGGACACCCCTTCTTCCAGCCCCAACCACGCTCTAACCTCTTTTCCAGCTGCAACCTTTGGAACCATCTTCTCAGCCATCCTCTGCCTCCAGGACCAGCCAATACCTTTTTTTGAGCTTAGCTCCTTATTGTTGATAAACCATGAGCTCCAAGATTTGTTAAAATTGTTCCACAGAGATGGAAGCCACTGTCAATCGCCTGGTTAACCTTCATTTGCGAGCCTCCCACACCTACCTCTCTTCTGGGCTTCTATTTCAAATGTGAAGATGTGGCTCTGGAAGGCATGGGCCACTTTTTCCATGAGTTGGCTGAGAAGTGGAGGGCACCAAGTGTCTCTTGAAGATGCAAAGCCAGCAGAGTGCCCATGCCTTCTTCCAGGACACGTAAGAGATGTCACAGGATGAGTGTGGTAAAATCATAGTCCTGGAGAAGAACCTGAACCAGGCCCTACTGGATCTGCATGCCCTGGATTCGGCCCATACAGACACCCATGTCTTGGTGACTTCTTATAGAGCCACTTCCTAGATGAGGAGGTGAAATTCATCAAGATGGATGACCACCTGACTAACCTCTGCAAGCTGGCTGGCCCCTAAACTGAGCTAAGTTCACCTTCTAGCATGACTAGGAGCCTCTGCAGCCCAGTGGCCTCTGAGAGACCACTGGCATCCCTGTGGTGTCAGGGATTCTGCCTGAGCCTCTCCCTGCAGCTCTAGGCAGCTTTTTAACCACCCTGAAAGCCCTCTCCCAAGCTGTGGACCAAATGGAAACAAAGCTTTATACAGGGGGAAAAATTGGTAACTATCACTGACAAGGTCAAACAGTATTACAACTAAGTAACTAAACATTACATCTACATAAATCATAGATTGCTAGATCTACTTATCTTTCTAACATTCTTAGTTTTAAAAAGCTAACCAAAACTAGAGAACAGAAAAATAATTAACCAAATGTAAAGGCACCAACAAGGAACTCAATCTACCACAGAAAGAATGCAACCTAGAGAAGACTAGTTTCTCCGTGGAGAGCTGGCTCCATTTCTAACAGTAGTAGAAATAAAGCATATGAACATTAATCCAATCATGGCAACTTCATTTTCATGGCTATTTACCTTGGGTGCATTAGCAGCCACCTTTGCTGCCTCTGAGTAATTTCCCTGGGCAAAAAGAGCATTAAATTTCCGGGCAAAGAGTTCTTCAGCACCAGCTAAGTTGTTACGTACAGCCATTCTCAGAGCCAAATCAGGATTTTGTAGGACATTGGTGATATAAGGAATTATGTTTTCTTCTTCCACACATACTGATAGAACCTGCAATTTAAAGATTAATGAATAGTTGCAATGTGTTCATTTGGATATCAGTGATACTAATCTGCTTAGAGCTAATTACTACTGAGTCACAAAGGTATTAAAATTGTGACAGCTGCCTTTTTGTGTGTCATAAAAATATAAAAATTAAATAAAAAGAAAAAAAAGAGGCCATAAATGAGAAAACTGGGGTGCCTAAAATATGGCCATTCTGTAATATAAATAGCTCCCTATTTCTTACTGTCCGACCTCTAATTGCTTTGCTACCATCCATTTAAATGAGCTCTGTAAAACAATTCACTATGATTTGTAGATTCCTGAGGAACGCAATCTTGAAAACCTACAGAACGTGACTGAAGAAGCTACAAAATCTAAAGCTTGCCTGGAAGAAGTTTAAGGTATATTCCTTTTAACTGTAGGATTTTTTTAATAAGGATTTTTCAGTAATTTTCTTTAACTACATTTACATTCCCACAGGCCAGATTATATATTCAGTGAGGGGAAAGAATCCCTAAATCCTACTGTATAATACAAGGTATACAACAGGTGCTTAATAAAGGTAATAATGTCATCTTGATGGCTTTTGATTTTCAACCAATAGAAATCACACACTCATTCCTTTAGGGCAGTGATTTTCAACTGGTGTGCCACAAGAATTTTTTAAACATGCAATGCCTGACTATTTAGTAAGGGGCACCAACCTCTTTCCCTTAGATTGTCAAATAAAAAAAAGACAACAGCCAACACAACACTAGCCATCTGGTGTGGATGAATCAAAATTATACTTTGTTGTTGTTGTTAGATTGGGACAGAAAATTGTAGGGGAAGGGGAGAGAAACAATTAAGTTCCCAGAATCAAAGTTATAAATATCAAATATATTAGTAAAATTATTCAAGATACTTTAGTTTAAGCATTATCTTAAAAACATCAGCACAGCAGTGGAAAGAAAAAGATCTCTGGCTTATCAACTTCATGATTATTAAATTGTCATTAACCTAGTTCACCAAAAGGCAAGTCATTCTTGATATTTTCCAGGAGACACACATGCAACTGAATAAATGAAAGCTACTGAATTTTTAAAGTCACTTTTGTGCCAGACAAGGACTGGTGTAGAAATACGATTAAACAAAGAAAAGCCCCTTTCCTAATGAAGAACAGTGACTAACACAGTTAAGCAAGCAATTGTAATTCATTGTGGTAAGTGCTATGAGGAGGGCTACATAAGTTGTAGGGACATAAAGCAGTTGTAGAGTTGAGGTAGGGGATGGACAAGTAGGGACAGAGTATTTGCCTCTTCATATACACCCCATTTCTTGGAAATTAACAGAACAAAGGAGAAAAAAACCTATTAATTAACTTCCTCTGCTTACTACCTGGGAAAAATACTAATTTGGAGGAAAACTAAGTCAAAACCAATAATAGTATTGCTTTCGAAGTTCTAATAATTTTTTAGAGAATAGGATACTCCTGGGGTAGAATATTTTAATTACATTAAAATACTAAAAAAAAATACAGAAAAGGGACCACTTGTTAATGGTATGAAAAGGTTTGCCAATCATGACAGACTCAGATCAGCTAATATTTTCCCCATCTAACTGGATAACTTGCCAGGTACCCCATAATAGCTATTGTAACATATCACCTTCCCACATTAAATATTTAGTAATAGTTAGGAATAGTGATGTAGGAAAAATTCTTTTCCTTGTAGTTAATGATTTATCTTAGAAGTCATAGAAAGAAAACTCCTATAAAAAGTATACAGTCTGTCAAATGTGGCCCTAATAGTTTCTTTGAAAAAGAGTCACTTCTTTTGACAATAAAGACACAATCCTAGGAGGCTATATGCCAGTTTTTCTCTTTGAGACAGGATTAAAGAGAGAGACTTTGTATCCTATGCTTCGTATTTTTAGGTATATATTATTTTCGGACATCTAAAGTTACCATTTACTTAAAAAAATGTTAACAGCAATAAGTATTATTTTGTAGCTTAATTTAAGTCTCAAGGTTTCCTTACTTGTCCCTTTCTGTTTACTCCAATTATTCCAGCTGTGGCTTCATGCGGTGCAGTAACAAAGATTGTTTCTCCACTGATTCTATTCATGTAGATGCACGTACCGGTCTCAAGGTCATACAGGTGGATATAACCATACTTAGTAATCAAGAATACTACATCATGCTTTTCACTGATCTGTATAAAGAAAATCAACACTTAAGTAAAATAATGAATCCACAAACAGAAAATTTAGACCAATTCCATTTTAGAGATGGTGAAATTCTAGAACTCTGACAAGAGATTTACATTACAAATTAAAAGCTAATATTAATGGTTTCCTCATTCTTACAGAACATTTAAATATGGCACAAATAAGGGTCTTACATAAAACAAAAGAATATGAATAAGATGTCTAAGATAAAAAAAAAGAAAACAATTTTGAATGATTTAAGATAACCCAGTTTACATATTAGAGTATTACTTTATCAAGTTTCTCTAATAAACTTTATTTTAAAATAAAAGTTACTCTTTTAAGCTCCACTTAAATCATATTGACTGATTAATAATAGTTTTTGAATTAATTTTGTTAAGAGGAGAGATTTCAAAGGTCCCTTTGCTTTGTTTAAAATACCTGCATTGCAACAGGAAAGTCATTTTGTGCTTCTGGAGGAAAGAAAACATCCACAGCCTTCTTTGGGAAGGGCTGGTTCCCTGTAGGTGGGGTGCCAACTTCAATGATATGTAACTGTTCAAAAGAAAATAAACCTTATAGAAACTCAGATCCTTCAGTAGTTATCATAGTAGCTTTATTTGTTGCTCTAAAATGGAAACAATCAAAATGTCCTCCAATAGGTTTAATATTCACCATTAATATTTCCATGGTAGGTTAATAGTAATAAAAAGAACTCTCATGGACATTATGCTGAGTGGGGTGGAAAGCCAATCTCAAAAGGTCACATACTATATGATTCTATTTATACAGTATCTTGAGTGACAAAATTATAGAAATGTAAAGCAATTTAATGGTTGTCAAGGGTTAAAGATGGTAAGGGAGTGGGAGTACCTATAAAGAAGTAGCATGAGGGAAATCCTTGAGGTAACAGAATAGTATGTATCTTGTGACACAGAATTATAAAATTATACTAATGTTAATTTATTGTTTCTTTATATACTATATGTATAGCATGTAAGACATAACTGTTGAGGGAAACTAGGTAAAGAACACTTGTACTGTATTTACAGTTTCCTATGAATGTGTATTATTTCAAGATAAAAACTTTAAAGTCAGTTGAATAGCTGAAACAATCACACCACAATCTATCTTAAATTAATGGCATAAAATGGTAATACATAACCCACAAAGGTGCTTTCTCATGGTTTTCTATTATAACTTAACATTTGGGTCCCCAAATAGAGACCTAACTGTTAAATTCTTTTCAGCCTGTACATCTACTCTAACACAGAAGGAAAGTATGCGCATAAGCTGAGTGAGCGGTCACGCTAATCACATAGACCTCAAAACCTGGATGAAAACATTTTGGTTTAAAATGTTTGATTATCATAATTTAAGCAATCGCTATCTTAATGTTTTCAAATAGTTACCATGGAAAAATATGAAGACTTTAGGGAGTCTAGTCTGGCAGTGAGGGCTGCAGTGCTGTGTCATCCAACACTGCAGTTAGAGTAGCAGCCGAGTTCTCAGGGTTCTGTGGCAGGGCTTTTGGCTGCAGCTCTGGCGACTGCCCATTTTCCCTGATTCCTCATCTTCCAAGCTTGGTCCTAAACATTCCAAGCTATTGTAAACTATCCATAATCCTTTCAGTAAATTTTCTATGCTCGAATCAACCAGATCTGTTTCTACTGTCTGCAACTAAGAATCATAACAAAGTACTTCAATTTGTCCAGGTGATTCCAATGTAGAGCCAAGATTAACAAGCTCTGACTTAGGGCAGTGTTACTCAAATTGTAGGCCACATTCTACCTAGTCACGTAGAATATTTAAAATGCAGAGTATAAGCTCCCTCTATTGAATCAGACTCCTTAGATATAAGGTGCTCAAATGTATACGTTAGCAACCCTAATGAATCTTATGCACAGTAGGCTGAAAAACATAGAAGGCCTTGATAAAGGCAATCAAAATAAAAGTCCTACAGCTGATACAAAAAAGCTGTTAAAGAACATTATTTATTTTAGACAAGTATCACTAGAAGCAGAATTTAAACAGTCATCACAAATCTGAATGTTAGCAGCAAATTAACAAGGAAGAAGACTATTTTGAAATTAGATGACTAATTAGTAGCATAAAGACAAAGAAATTCTAAAATAATTTCCAAAGCCAGAACTTACCTTCCCTCCAGCTTGACCCCGTACTGCAAAACAAAATAACGTTGATTCTTCTGCATTTCCTTCCATCTTAAATTGTGCGAAGCTAGCTGCATGTCCTTCAATGGGCTGAGACACTTTCCTATCTACAGAATACAACTGCATAGCTCCCACCACACGATTTTGCTACAACAGATCAAAGAGAATAAAGTTTGGGGACCCAATGAACCAATAACCCAGATTCATCAACTAGTGAAAATAATTAGAATTGCTTTATCACCTTTAAAAGGATTTACAATTCTTTTTTAGTCTCTCAATGTAGATTTGATACCTTTTCACTTAAAATTTAGCTCCAAAGATTACCTTATTAAAGCTTAACATGAATGTTTAAAATGTGGACCATATATGACCATCTATTTATGCTATCTTAAAAAAATATATGTGTAGGAGTACTCATTCTGCAGTAAATGTCCATAATAAATTCCAAATCATTCATACAGGAACTCAGTATGTCCACTTAACCTGCAAGTAAGACCTAAAAACACTTGGAAGGAGTACATACTCTGAAATTATGTCAGTATAAAGGCATTAAGCCAGCTCTCTCTATTTCTTAAAAAAGAAAAAAGGTCTTCCAAATAAGTCAGATATTACATAACTGAGCATAGAAGACCTAATTTCAAAATAAACTGCATTCTGGGCATATTAGTTCTCTAGACCTTTCTTTATTAAACACTAGAAAAAAAGTGTTACCTGTGCAGATATGCCAGTCAGAAGTAACCACTTTTGCTTTGCATCTGTACGATAATTGATAATCTGGCAACCTGCAAGGCTAGAATGGCGATCAAACATTTTCACTGGCTGAGACTCTCCTTCCATACTCCAATGGTAAACTGCATTATCCGTAACAAGAGCAACCGTATTCAAAGAGATCCATTTCCAAAAGGTGACATCATCAGTCATGGTATGGGCCTTCATTTTACTTTTCATTTCAATGTTAAATATCTGAAGAGTTTTCCCAGCTGAAACAAAAATTAAGCATTATGAATCACTAAAGAAAGCCACACTCAGGATAAATTAATATCTAGCTAGACTAGCTCTGTGACAAGATCTATAACTTCCAAACAAATGGTTCTGTCAGGAGACTATTCAGTAACCAACTACAGAAGTCAAGTTGATAGAGCAGCAACCATTGAAAAGATAGCTGAGCAAACCATCTACATTTGAAGCGAAAACTATATTACCTCTATTAAAGACATTTTAAACAGATAGCATAAAATTCTATAGAATTCTAAACCCCAACTAAAAATGAGTCTAAAGAACAGCTTGCTTAACAATGGTGGAAAACAAGGTTGAAATCTTATTATTTATAATTAAGAATGTTTACACATTAACTACGTTAGTTGTAGGTACAAAGAACAAAGCAAATCTGATACAAACACATGGAAAAAAATGACTACTTTTTAAAAGGCAGTCATCCCCTATTCAACTAAATCTTGTGGAAACTGCTTTTTGAAAGAGGACCCACTTCAACTCTGCCTTGCACCACGAGAACATAAGGGAAATGCATGCTACATTTAATTGGTGTAAGATACAAAGGAAAAGGTAGTAGAGATGCTAGAGGAAAGGAGAGGGAGACAAAGGAGGACAGTTTCAGATGCTGTTAATATACTGCAGATAGGAACAAAGTTCAAGCTCCATCCAATGAAGACAGCAAACATTTAGTAAAAGAATGAAATTTGAGTGTGTTAAGCGGTCACTGAATCAGATGCAAAGACTGGTATTTATAATTTGAATTCCATCACGATCCAAAAAGTGATTTGGTTTAAATTAATAGAGGTCAAAGCCCACAGATATCACTAGGCTATCTAATCTAGACTAGTCCTTAGAGACTAAGGAAAACTCCATTCCTGAGCCACAGAGAATCTGGATCCTAAAGAACAAAAATTATGGGAGTATGGGGGTAGGGGGAAGAGGAGATGGGACAGGACACAAAACATATGGCTTTGTACCATGACCCTTCTTACCACATGTGTAAGAACTTCTTCCATAAAACACAATATATAAAACACAACCAGACTTGAACAATTGTGAGAGTTATAGTCCTGTTTATAAAAAGAAACCAAGATTTAAAACTGGCTTCAAAAGTAAGTACCGTAAGGCCTCAATAGGTTCTGTGACTTTAAGGAAAACAGCAAATAAGGAAACCAATTTTACCACAGGCTAACTGATTTTGAGATAAATTCCTATGGCATCTCATCAATCTTACAACCAAATGACGTTATTCAAGGACCTGCTGTATTTGGAAATTACTTTCCTTTGCTGCCTTCCCCAACCCCTAGTTAGACTTTTATTCTTTTTTTTACATAAAAGCGGTTGGAGTACAGTAGATGTTATATAAGAGATTTGGGGAGAAGGGAAAGGGATGACAGTTTAACTCTATAGTGTACACATATGGGCACAAATCTATAATGCTATTATTGTACAACGCTCTGGAAATATTTTCAACTTATTCTTTTTATAAGACAGGACAATAACTAATACAATCTAATTTAAGATAACTCACCATCTGCACACATAAGAAAGCATTAAGAAATGTGATAAGATAACAACAACATTAAAAATAGAAAAGAATGTTGAGAAAATTTAAATGACGGCCTTTTAATAAAAGTGTGAGAGCTATTAAGCAGTTGAATTTAAATTCTTTAAGGAGGCTGAAGGGAAATTAATATATTAAAGTATAATATGTATTGTTTAATAGAAGCAAAAAGCTCACTATTGAAAAACATGGAGCCTAGGTGAAAGCTGGATAGATAATCTTTCCGTGGGGTGAGATCAACTCTAATCTTAGACATGGAATGGTGACATCTGTTTGAATATGCTCGGCCCTCTCCCTCCCCTCATTTAATCTCCAACAAGTACTACTACTAAATATGAAGTTTAAATCATGTAAAAAGAAGTCTGTTTAAAAACTTCAGCACTTTTAACAACTCATCCAGAAATTACTAGGATCCTGAGCTAAAAAGAACTGGAAAACTACCCAACCCAATCCTCTCACTTTACAAATGAATAAAAAGTAGACTTCCTGCATATTTCTATGTCTTATCCAAAGTCAGCCTGCTAGAGATGGGGTTGGAAGCAGTGCTTGTACACCATTTAGGTAACACACTATTTAGCACTGAATGGCTCTATCTATAGACTTAGGTCTCCAATCATTAGCTATGTGATTTTTAAATTTTTAATTGCATTTATTGGGGTGACAGCTATGTGATTTTGAGCAAGGTCTGTTTCCTTATATAAAGATAATTGTATTTATGCCATAAGATTGAAGTAATCTTTATAAAAGTTACATATATGCTCCAAAGACATAAAATACCTGGTATAATATTACTAGAAACTGGAACTCTTCCTACTATACCAAGAAGAAAAACAAGCAAAGAATAAGCAGTTAAATGCCTTTTTCAGTCATCCAGTTTGTCACCAAGTCCTCTCAGAAACTTCTGTTTTAAAAGAGTCAATTACATTCTCACTTGATAACTCAAAGGAAAAAAATTAATATAGGCTCCCAACCCATACGAGATTCTTTAAACTCTATTTAGACTAACAGATTGTTCTGTTCCCTGTGATGACAACTAAAAAGTTAGTCTGAATAAACTCTAACACCCGTGATTTCAAAGCTTTAATACCCACCTATATATAGACACACTTGTAAATTCAAGCCATTTTTAAAACTCGATAACTTAAGTACAAGTATAAAAAGGGCACAGCAAGAACAGCAAATTTATAATCATAACAAAGTTCTGCAATGCTTAAGTGCTAATATTAGCAAAATATGTGGTGTTATTCTTTTTAAAGCAGTCTTATCACACTGTAGGCATAAATTTTAAATTTATTTATTTTTTTCCAAGATCTATGCTGAACAGAAAGACATTTTATAGAAACATGCCAAGTAAAAGCCATGACAATAGTTAAAATCAAATTCAGTAAAAGCTTTAACTTTGTAGCTTTATTTAACCAAATAAAAATACTAAAAGAGCTCCTAATTATTGTATTTGAATAAATTATACATAGGAAGAGTTTTAAGAAAAAGAAACCCACAATCTTTTATACCTTTCAATGCAATTACTTTGCTAGCTGGATTCATGATGGCGCTGTCTGCTGAAATTGGTCTTCGAATTGGATTACTTGGGTCATTCATATCAATGATTACCACTTGAGCTTGCTCTCCTACTTTCTCTCTAATGCAGATGAATTTGTCTGACTCCATAGTCAGGGTACTAAAGCCAATGTTTGCTGGGTTTATACCCAGGTTCTGGAGCTAGAGGAGAAACAAACAAACATTAATAAACCATGTTACAAAGTGAATTAGACAGACTTGATATTATTGTATTATCGTCACTACAAATCCTCATTTAACAGTAATGCTTTAAGTCAACAGTGAAAATCCATTACACTATTCAAGTGAGGCAATGGATAGCCAAATAATGGACCGACCATCTGTCCTTCCAACAAATACGGCATTCGATTGTTTTGCTATAACCTTAGTTATAACTAGAGATGTATAACCTTGTGGTTATAACTAAGAGGCAGAATAAACAGTTAAGGAAAGAATTATATCTGGCTAGCCTTTATGGTTCAAGAACTTTGCAGTCATCAATGTTTCTCAGTTTAAGATCTTTGAACTGTCCTCTCTTTCTCCCTTTAACAGTTAGTAATTACTTGTTCACTTACATTAAACTTCAAAATCTGAAAATTAAGTCACAGAATGAAAAGAATGAAATTTAAAATTTTACAGTTTTCGATCTAAGGGAACTTAGATTAACAAAAGCAGACAGACAAGTAAACAAAGTTACAGTATTTTGCAAAAAGTGCCAAAACAAGTGTAAGAGGGACCTTGTCAAAGACCCACCGCTAAGGGAATGTGTTTAAGGGAGAACACTGGGCAGAAGAACATATGCTAAAACCTAGCGATGTGAAAGTATGGTCTGCTATGGGAACTACAAATACTTCTGTAACACTGGGAGTATAGACTATGAACATGGTAATAAGTTAAGGCTATAAAGATAAGCAAGGGCCAGACTGATAAGCTAACTGTACCCCACTAAGAACCCTGAATTTATTTTTTAGGCAAAGGAAGCTACTTAAGGATTTTAACAAGGAAAATAATGGAATCAGATCTGCTGTGTGTACTCAGAAGATATTCAAGTATTTGCTAAACAAATATAGAGGATCTAAGGATGGTAGGTCTTTAAAATCCAATTAAGCGTATAAAAACAAAAGGCACCTATTAGAAGGAGAGCTCTACCAGAGTGGGTCATTAATACTCAGGGTGTCTAAAAGTATTAGAACAGATTAAGTCCCACTAAAAGGCGGCCTGAAGACTTTATTAGCCTTAGCCAGACTAGTCTCTCCCCCACTCCCCACCCCCAATAGATAATTCACAGGGAACAAAATACAAACAAAACAAAAAAAATCACAGGGGGGAAAAATCAAGTTTTTCTTCTTCCATTGCCCCCCAGATACCAATTTCCCTTCCCAGAGACCACCGCTGTCACTACGCTCTCTGGATTGGCTAAGCCAAATTAACTGTATTCCATCTAAATTCTTTTGTCAAATTCTTCTGCTATAATGCTTAATTATAACCAGACTGGGATCTGAATAAGATACAACCTAAGACTAAGAGACTGCATTTTACTTTCACTCCCCTCCTATACTTCAGTGACTGCAGGTACAACCAATCTGAAACCAGGGCAAGGAGTCAAGCAATTGTCTAACTATTAATTACAAGCATGGTAACAAAGTAGAAGATTAACTAGCTTTACAAGCTCAAGTATATGCTGCCATCATGGCAAGTATACAAGCTGTGAGATATATAACTTATAATGACTTTGGTTACAATAAAACTTTATGAGTTATTAATTTTCATTTTTTTTCTTGAGTCTAGCTTTAGTGACCTTTAGTTTAAAAAACTAATGGAGGAAGATAAACCATTAAGTAATATCCCGATACATACAAAGGGACTGTGTGGGTGTCTGTCTCATTTTAGGAGAGGTGTATACATCTAATTTTCTAAGTAGAGCACCCTCAATAGTTTCCTTCTCAATAACTGGAGAAAACATTCCAGTCATTCATAAACCTCCTATAAATACATATGTAAAAGCAACATGTTATATTCTAAACTACTCTGTAAAATAAGAATTCTGTGTTTTTGTCACTACCTAAGGCAATTTTGAGCTTCAATTGTCACAGCTGAAGCCCTAGTGTTTCAGAACAAGTAAAATAGTGCCCTGAATTACAGACTCTGGGTCAAACCACAAATAAATTCAGAGGATTTATAAGAGTTTCTGAACCTGCAGCTATTTTCAGAGAATACAATAATGACATCCAAATACGGCCACATTTTATTTCTCAATTGGCAAAATGTTGCTCTTGCTGATCTTCGAGATACTCTATTTTGAGATGTGCTTGGAAGTTTCTATGATAAAAACAGTTTTTAACTTCAAAAGAACTTTTATTTTGCTGGTACAAAATAAGAAGAATATGAAGTCAATAAATTTAGGTTAAAAAAGTGATTACTTATTTTTAATAGTTATTACATGTATACAGCAAATTATTCAAACTGTTCAAAAGGGTATATACTATGAAAAGTCACCCATTCCATGTTTCTAGTAGTACCTCCCCCTCCCAGCAATTAGATACTTTTCCATCCATTAGGTAACCTATGCATATTTCCATCCTCCCTTAAAAACAAACAAAAACACTAATGGGACATGCACGAAAGTATACAATTTATCAATTCCTCCTTTGTTAAAGAAAACCACCCAAACATTGTAACTCATTTGGTTTCCAGACTAGATTTTGACACTGGCCTACAAGTGGCACAACTTTAGAACTGAACACTTATTCCGAGTTTAGATTCCAAAAAGCAAGTAACAGATTTATTGTTAATCAATCAACCCAAAACTCTAAAGTGCCCTAAGAGTTACAGGTTATAAATGATATGGAAGTATTTCCTTTTCCCTCTTTCCCTCCCCCCAATTTAGATGAACATGCCTGGGGATAAAAGTAAGACACTAACTGCAGTCTTAGTTGTTAGTGAGAAATATCATTTCAGATTCCCCGTAATTTGGACAACAAAGAAGGTTCTTCATTCAAGAAGACAATTACCATCTAAATGTATAACTTTGATTATAAAATGCAAGCGCCATACAGAATTAACTGGTTCTGTGGATTGCATCAGAGCTAAAACGTCTAGGTTAGATCCCAGTTTTGCCACTTAAATAGGGCATAGGCAAATCAGTTATCTCTGTATATATTTCCTCATCTGAAACATCTGAATAGTAGCTATCCCACGGCTGTGAGGATTTAATATGAAGTGCTTAGAACAATGCCTGACACATAGTAAAGGCTCAATAGATACCATTAGTACAAACAACACATCTCAAGGTTAGAATTTTTTGTATTTTCATGTTATTATCTGCTTAATTCAGCTGTCCTAAACGTTGGCTGAAACTCTGGGTGTGAATTTCTTTTGACTACTGATAAAAGATAAGTGGTCTCTTGAGTGCTTAACTTACTCAGATATTGAAATGCCCTTTTTTCCTTTTGACAAAAGGAATTACACTTAAAAACTTCCAATTCTGCTCTTTAATTTGCCTAACTAAAGTAGGTAGAGACTAGAATCTTCAATACCATGTAACATGGAATCATGTAATTCTAAGTAACGCTATTTTAATTCCTATTTTTAGGGGCATCATGGACACAACAATATTGCTAAAGCTTTCTAACAAACCTGACCAACATGTTAACAGTTCGCTGAGTGAGCAATCTGGGATAGCTAATACAAACAGATGGTATATGGTCAGTATCATCAAAAATTCTCTTTACCCTAAAGAGAAATAGAAGGTACAATGAAAAGCAGGCACACATTTCTCTCCTCAATGTGCAGAAGACTTGAAACCACCTGGTTCAAAGACACAGTCAGTCTCAGTCAGTCTCTCTCTCTCTCTCTCTCTCTCTCTCTCTCTCTAACATTCTATACCAAACCTTTCCAAAACTAAACTTTCCCAGTGTTTCCTAATCTGCCCATGGACCACAATTCCAGGTCAATTTATGCAACTAAGCTTTAAGCTCTACCAAACCTTTCCAAAACCAAACTTTCCCAGCGTTTCCTAATCTGCCCATGGACCACAATTCCAGGTCAATTTATGCAACTAAGCTCTAAGCTCAAGTAAAAGAACTTGCCTAAAGAATGAAAACCACCCTAGCTGGTTTGGCTCAGTGGATAGAGCGTTGGCATGCGGACTGAAGGGTCCTAGGTGCGATTCCAGTCAAGGGCACATGCCTGGGTTGCGGGCTTGAACCCCAGTGGGGGCGTGCAGGAGGCAGCTGATCAATGATTCTCATCATTGATGTTTCTATCTCTCTATTCCTCTCCCTTCCTCTCTGAAATCAATAAAAGTATATTTTTAAAAAATGTAACCAAAAGCATGAAAACCTCTTCCATCTATGCTATTTAATATGCCTAACTCAGGTCATTGAGGTCAGAATCTTCTTACACACAAGAACATTTCCAGCCCTGGCCAGATAGCTCAGATACACCAAGATTGGGGGCTCTATCCCCAGTCAGGGCACATACAAGAATCAACTAATGAATGCATAAATAAGTGGAAAACAAATCAATGTTTCTCTCTCTCTCTCTCTCTCTCCCAAATAGAGAGAGAGAATATTATCAGAACAAATGATGAAATCTGAATTAAGCCTGAGATTAGATAACAGTATTCTGTCCAAGTCAATTGCCTCTGTTTGATCATCTTAGTGTCTCTATAAGACCATTTTGTTATTCTTACTAAATATACAATAGAGTATGTAATGGTAAAGAGGTATCACATCTACAAAGTACTTTCAAGCAATTTAGTTAAATAGTTTTTATGTATAGAGACAAAAGAGGATAAATCACATGTAGTAAAAAAAAAATGTTAAGAACTAAAGAATCTGGGTAAAGGATGTATATGGGAATTCTTTATACCATTCTAACTTTTCTGTAAATCTGAAACTCTGTAAAAAATGCTTTTTAAAAGAATCTTAAGAGACACAATTGAAAGCAACATGCAGATCTTGCTTGGATCCTGATTTAGACAAACCAGTAACATTTGAAGACAATCAGACAAATCTGAATTTGGACTGATTTTTAGATATTGAGGGATTATTATATAAGGAGGCTTTAATGATAACATGATTAGGAAAAGATTTCCTTATTTTCTAATGATGCATGGTGGAGTATTTAGAGGTGAAATGTCACCATAGCCTGAATTTCTTTAAAAGTCTAGATAATTTGGTATATGATATATGACTCTCCTCAGTTTTATGAAAGCTTGCAAATTTATCTTTTTAAATGTTTTTTGTAAAAAAAAAAAAGAGTAATCTTTATTCTTCTACAGGTTGCAGAACTTGAGATTAAATTGTAAGAATGACTTTTATTTGGCAATTTACCTGTAGGGCAGGAAGGAAGACTACAACTTCAAAAGGTAAACATGAAAATTAGTCAAAGCATGAAATAACTCAAGCTCTGTAAGGGAGCTGTATACTGGGAGGTTTGCTACTCTGTCCAATATGGCAGCCAGCGGTTACATGCAGGTATTTAATTTTGTTAATAAATTTAAATTTAGTCCCTCAGTCACATTGGTCACATTACAAGTACTCAACAGCCACATGATGGCTGTACTGGATGGCTCAGAATACAGAACATTTCCATCACTGTACAGTTCTATTAGAGAGCACTGTTTTCAGAAGTTTTTCTTGGGAGTCCAACAAGAAGAAAAACTTTAACATTAAACTCTGGCAAAATATGAAGAACAATTGGTATAGAGACACACTCATGTTATACACGATTTCAGACAAGACAGGAAGAAACAAAAAAATATTAAACTTCCAGGTTTCAGAGTCCAGTTATTTGCAGAAGACTGCAGGGTGAAGGGGAAGGGGGGGGGGGGAGCACGTTAATCTGCAAAGTTCAATGCTAGCAAAAGTGCCCAAGGAAAAACTCAGTATGGGTGTCTCTTTCCTCTCAAGAAATCACTAAATATTCAAATATCAGAGGTCCAGGGTCTGAGCCAGACTGAGAATATGCAGATGTTGTAAAATGCAATTTCTTCAAAGAACATGAGAAAAAGAGAGGCTTGACTGTGCTTGGTGGACTACAACTGCCTCAATTTCTTCTAAAATGTTCATCAATATCATGAAGTTTTTGGAAAAAGAGTATACAACTGTAAGATGAATCCCCTATTTCAAAAAATGGTTAGTATGGCCCTAACTGGAGGCAGCTGAATGTTTCTCTCTCATTGATGTTTCAAACTCTCTACCCCTCTCCCTTCCTCTCTGTAAAAAATCAATAAAATATATTAAAAAAAATGGTTAGTATGAAAGAGACTATATTAAGACCAAAAATATATGGTAAAAACTGTTACCTTAAGCCCGTGGTCAGCAAGCCGCGGCTCACGAGCCACATGCGGCTCTTTGGCCCCTTGAGTGTGGCTCTTCCACAAAATACCACGTGCGGGTGCACACGTACAGTGCGATTGAAACTTTGTGGCCCATGCGCAGAAGTCGGTATTTTGTGGAAGAACCGGTATTTTGTGGAAGAGCCACACTCAAGGGGCCAAAGAGCCGCATGTGGCTCGAGAGCTGCGGTTTGCCGAGCTGCAGTTTGCGAACCACTGCCTTAAGCAATATTAGATTCAGAAATCTATGTTAAACGCTCATCAGTTTTTAATGGTTTAAGCTTTGTCTTTCCTGTCTTGTTTTGAAACTATACTTGATTTGATTGTCAAAATGGCAAACACAAAAGAGAAAGCATCAATCCATGCTTGAGGAGCAAGGAATGCCTAGGACAGGTGCTGCATGAAAGTGATTCAACACACAGCAAGCACTTAGAACAGTGTGGGTCACATAAATACTCTATTTTAGGGACTTCTGTCCTTTTATAGTTATCTAGCTCTGAGACTATGGTATCTTGACATGTCCTATTCTAAAACAGACTAGAGGCCCAGTGCATGACATTCATGCAGAGGGGTGAGGGGTGGGGGAGGTCCCAGCCTAGGCCCCCTCACAGTCTGGGACCCTTCGGGGGATGTCCGGCTGTTGGCTTAGGTATTTCAGATGAAACTATTCTGTAAGTGCTCTACATATAGTCCTATTTCAGTTACTTATATAAATGAATCTTGTATCTTGGTAAAGACTTGATAGGTGCTATCACTACAGAGTTAAGAAGTCGGACATCCTGAGGGGTCCTTAGCACTGCTGCTGCTGAGCCTGGCTTCTGGCTGAGCAGAGCTGCCCCTGTGGGAGCGCACTGACCACCAGGGCAGCTCCTGCGTTGAGCGTCTGCCCCCCTGGTGGTTAGTGCGTGTCATAGCGACCAGTCGTTCCACTGTTCGGTCGATTTGCATATTAGCCTTTTATTATATAGGAGGATACGGTTGGCTCTGATGTTATGCTTCTGACAATATACAGTCAAACATAGGGCAGGCCAATATGCTTTGTTCAAAACCTATATTATAAAGACAACTAGAGAAACTTTCATACATCAAGGATCAGGAAACCTAGTGATGGTGAGCCAGAACATTAGTGATCAAACTATGAAAATATTGTTAAAGGGACAGAATGAGCTATGTATATGTGTGTGTGTGTGTGTGTGTATTTTTTAAATGTAACTTTTTAAAGTTTTTATTTATTTTTTATTGATTTCAGAGAGGAAAGGAGAGGGAGAGAGAGAAACATCAATGATGAGCGAGAATCATTGATCAGCTACCTCCTGCACACCCCATACTGGGGACTGAGCCCACAACCCGGGCATATGCCCTGACTAGGAATTGAACTGTGCCTCCTGGTTCATAAGTTTACGCTCAACCACTGAGTCACACTGGCCAGGCTGAACTATGAGTATATTTAACCCAAATAGTAATATATTTTGACTAGCTAAAGACTCTCCGTTAACACAGTCTCTATCTCAGCACTCAATCACAATTGTGTTTATGCCTACAAACATCACATAATTAAAGGAGTAATAGGTTTGCTTTGAGCCTACTAATTTCATCCAGCAGTTCTTACATTTGATCAGATAGGAATACTCACTGGAAACAGGCTTTTTTATAAGCATATCCGGGCAGTTTGCCTCCTAATGAATGACTAGTAAATGCAGCACAGAACTCATTTACCAGCTGTATCAGCTGAAAATCAAAATACATTAAAACTTGTGTTTATGCCAGCATTACTAAGAACTTATGTTTCACAATTAGTGCTTGGCTTTACACTTTACAGATCCTTCCTCCTTATTTCATCTGAATAGTTGGGATGAAAAGGAAGTATGTATGAGCTACTGTATTTCAGATGAAACTATTCTGTAAGTGCTCTACATACAGTCCTATTTCAGTTACTTATATAAATGAATTTTTATCTTAATAAAGATTTTATAGGTGTTATCACTACAGAGTTAAGAAGTCAACAATTTTAGAGACCTGCTGATATCTGGATGTAACTCAATACAGGTATTTTTAAGTTAAGCGCTTAAAGATTTGATTAACTTCCTATTCCAAGTATTTCACTCAGCATAATTTCCTTTAAAAGTTTCAAACACCCTCCACCTTCACTAGTATCCACCACAGTGAAAAAATATGCTGACAGAAGCTATTTCAGTAAGCCCTTCCAGGAAGCTAGCAGAATGTCACATAAAAATTGCAGTTGCTGTCTTCTACAGGAAATGAAGAAAAATGCTGAAAATGCAGCATTCCTTTAGTTCTTCTATCAACAGGATACCAGCCATTGTTTTCTGTGTGCTTCACATTTTAAGCAACAAATAAAAATGCCTTTAATTCTATAGATTTGTTTATACTCCCTAAAAACCTCTGAGACAATTACTGTCTCTTAGGAGAAATCTTAACGTTGGTCACTCCAAATTGTTTTATTCTTTTTATTATTACTATTATTATTATTGATTTGAGAGAGAAAGGGTGAATGGAAGAAAAAGAGAGGGAGAAAGAAACACCGAGTATTGTTCCACTTATTTATGCATTCATTAGTTGATTCTTGTATGTGTCCTGACTGGGGATTGAACCTGCAATCTTGGCATATGGGGCGACCCTCTAACCAACTGAGCTACCAGGCCAGGGCCAAATTGTCACAGTGGAGACAGGAACTGAGGACTATTAGCTTTGATAAACTATTAGGAGAATCAAAGAGAATTTTTCCTACTTGTAGCCAACTACTTACTAGAAAATTTAAAAACTTTAAGACTGGCTCTGGCTGGGTAGCTCAGTTGTTTAGAGCATCGGCCTGATACACCCAAGTTGCAGGATTGATTCCCCATCAGGGCACATACAAGAATCAACCAATAAATGCATAAATAAGCGGGACAACAAATAATGTCTGTCTGTCTCTCCCTTCCTCTCTCTCTCTAAAATCCATAAATAAATAAAAATTTTTAAAGAAAACTAAGACTGGTGTGATTTTTGATCAGGAAAAGGGTGTGCCCTGGATTCTTGCAGATTCTCCCCCCACCTTTTTTTATTTTTATTTCAGAGAGGAAGAGAAAGACAGAAACATCAGCCCTAGCTGGTTTGGCTCAGCGGGTAGAGCCAAATAATAATATATTTTTTAAATTATAAAATAATTAACTTGGAAATGGTTTTCTACTCTTCACATTTCAGAAACCATTTTTTTAAAATATATTTTTATTGATTTTAGAGAAGAAGGGAGAGGGATAGAGATAGAAACATCAATGATGAGAGAG